>NC_084999.1:11811380-12068880 GCF_963854185.1 Sardina pilchardus | reverse complement strand
GAGCAGGAAGAATCCCCGTTTATCAGCAAACACCCCAACATGGCTGTCAGCTGAGCAGGGAAGCACACCACTCGCACACTCACACACACACACACACACACACACAAAAGATGCCAAACACTAGCACCACAGACAGCTGAATGTCCCAGAACAAAAACAGTTGCAGGAGAGAGAGACAGAGAGAGAGAGGGAGGAGAAGAATAAGAAGGGCTTATTAGCAGGCAGTGGTGAGCATCCGTACTCTGTAGAATGTCTAGAAAAAATATATTCATAACTTGAAACGAGGGGAGGGGGTCAAGTATAAATAGGGGTGGGGGGGGGGGCAAATTCAAGAATTCTTGTCTTGTGATTCAGACTTTCATCAAAACTACAATCAGTAAACTGTACAGACACATGCTACATCACTGGGCTGCGTACAATTCTCATTGTCTTGTCAATCATAACCACACTGAATGGATGTCGGGCTCTGTCTCTTTCTCTCCCACTCCCACTCCCTCTCTCTTTCTCTCTCTCGCTCGCTCTCTCTCTGTGTGTGTGTGTGTGTGTGTGTGTATGTGTGTGTGTGTGTGTGTGTGTACAAGATTTTTGCATGCAAAGTGGCAGAGTAGTGGCAGAGTATAGTGGCAAAGTTTGCCTTGTGGTGAAGTAGCCCGGCTTAAGATGCCATTTGTGTCAAGGACATGAAGACAAATGGGATAGGATGTCATGCAACAGATTAGCAGTGGAGAATTGCTGATGATGATCGACTACGGTGGCAATGTAGAGGCCCAGAGAGACAGAATGAGAAAGAAAAAGAGAGAGAGAGAGAGAAAGAGAGAGAGAGAGAGAGAGAGAGAGAGAGAAAGAAAGAGAGAGAGAGAGCAGTGACCACCTGCGATTTCTGCAAAATATAAGTTCCGTAAAGGGGTTGTGCGAAGAGAAAATATCAAATTAGGCTACACAGGCTACATTGACTTTATGACTAACCAGTGGTCTGATCTACAGATTCTGCTATTTCTGAGAGTGAAAATTGACGGAACAAAACAGATAGAAACTGTAGCATAGGGTTTGACATATAGCCTAAACAACTCACCCACCGTAATTCACTTGTAACTGGTGATTGCTGAAATGCAGTAAATGTATCCGATGTTGTTTGTAACAGCTTCTTCATGGATCGGATTCCATAATCTATCACTTTCCTGTTAATCCTTGGTGAAATCTAAACGCAAGAAGAAATCATGTTCGTTTACAAACACCCATTTCCCGGTCTCTTTACGGTTACAGGACCGGTCTAACCTCTCCCTTCACAGACTGCGCAGGCAAAGCATCTACAGGGGGCTTGTAGCCTACAAATTCCACAGCAGAGAACACACACCCTTTGCACGCCAGAACTTCGCGTCATAGGAATGCATGAGGCGATGTCCTTTTAGAAATCGTTTGTTACTAATCCCAAGAGGTAGTGGCTCATACAATGTCAATGGAGTTAATGTGTTAGATGTATTCAAGTCACTTGAGTGGTATAATAGTAATTAGCCTATTCCACGTGCGTGCGCGCGCGCGTCTGTGTATGTGTGGGCGGTGTAGAGGGACCGTGCACTCATAACAGGGGAGACATTTCCACTTGTATTTAATGCATCTCAGACACCACTACCAAAACCACGATTAATGTCACTATACATTTAAACGTTAAAGGTGTGAAAGGAACTTTTGCTGTTTCTTCATAGCAACCATGGAGCGCCTTATTTCAGCACCACGCAGTTCCATTACAAATCTGAAAAATAGTGAGGTTTGACTCAATCTGTGAAATATTCGATAAAGGCACTGCCACTGGCAACCAAATATGTGCCCAATTTGAAAACTATGCTGCAGTTAGTGTAGGTATACGCCTACCTGTGAGGTTACTGTGCTGAGAGATCTCCATGGCAGCTGATCCGAGAACGGTAAAATGTATGACGCGCAGACCTATGGCGTTTGTCATCAATCCGGTGGCACTGTTATCGCATGTAAGCCGGTGCTGCTTTGGACTTGAGAATAGGTGTTGTCTGATTTAAAAAGTTTGTCACTGCTGGTAACTATTATGGAAGCATATGAGTTCCATAATTCAAATGAGAATGCATTCTGCAATATGCAATTCTAAAAGACATTACATTAGGCAATTGCTAATTCATTATGCAATTTAATATTACAATTTGCAATACTTTCTTTCAAAATGCATTTTAATATACAAAGTGACAATGCAATCATCAAATCAATTTGATTTATTTTGGTTAAAAATTTGAATAAACATGGATTGAATTGCATTCCATTTTGCCATGGTACTTTAGTCTCAAAATTCAAATGGCAATTCATTTTGCATTTCAATTTTCAATATTCAGTTTCATCTTTTAATTGTCAATTACTTTTGCAATGTAATGTTCAAAATTCAATGTAGAATTGAATTATTTTTTAATTTTTTAATGTATTTAATTTTTTTTTGAAAATGTTTTTAAAACAAATATTGAAAACATTTTTTATATTTTTTGGCAAAAAGTTTTGCCCGGTTTGCAGAAATAGCGCCCCGTTATTGCATAGCACTTTGTCACGCTCTTTGTGTCTCAAAATTCAAATGGCAATGGCAAACGCGATTCCAAAACACATTGCAATCTGTCAGTCTTCCATCACCCATGGCGGGAACTACGTCACGTCCGTGTTTATCTCGCATTGGTCAGTTTTCTCTTTAAGGCGGGTCTTAGGCAGGGCGGCTGACGGCCTCCAGCCTCCAGGTAGAGAAGACAACGTAAGAGAAATTGTCGCTGACACAGTAGCCTACTGTTGAAGGTGATGGGCAAAAACAGTCGCTCAGCTACTGAGGGAGGCAGGCGTGTGTGTGTGTGTGCGTGCGGAGACCTTGATCCGACCGTACGCCACCCCCTCCAGGAGCGTGTATCAGGGTGAAGCGTTAAAAACAGCACACAGGTAGCCAGGGGAGCTGAGGGAGCTGGCAGCCCAGGGCCCGGAGCTCATATCTGGGTGGAGCGTTTGCCCCTCTCAGCCCGGAGGACTGCTCCAGATTAACGACCATAGACAGTAAGATAGGCTACTGACAGGGCTAACACAGGGCTACTAACAGGGCAGGGCTGTTAATTACAGGGCTACATCGTTTCATTCACACTCAGGCACTCCTGGTCTGACCACGACCGCCGGTCCAGCTGCAGCCTGCACTGTCAGGAAGTCAAGGAAGCGTATAGCCACGTCCTGAGATATCGGTGGCTTTGCCCCAAACGAGGAACGTGCATCGTTCTTTTCACAAATACACCATATTTTTAAGCAAATAAAGTTGTTTACTTAAGATTACAGCGTTTTATCAACGTTTGGTCCGCGAAAATATTCTCGCTGCACCGGTAGGGAAACCGCCGTCATGTCATCCGGCACAAGCTTCCATGGTACACTGCTATCATAAGCATTACGGTTCCCCATTGACTCCCATTGATTCTGACTGACCATTTCGAAGGAAAACCTACATTTTTGTCCGACATAATACAGCAAGAATTTCGAAATTTTATCGACGAAATGGTTACTATCATATGTCAGCGGCGTTTGTTTCAGTACATAATTGACGTTTTCCTTCGAAATGGTCAGTCAGAATCAATGGGAGTCAATGGGGAACCGTAATGCTTATGACAGCAGTGTACCAAGGAAGCTTGTGCCGGATGACATGACGGCGGTGGTAGGGAATCGGTTGCGAGACTCGGTGAGACGTGATCCCATCCCACTGGATTGTTGTTTGTACAAACATTCAACATCCAAAACTATAACTGAAAAACGTCGACATTGACGAATGTAATACATTTGTGCTACGTTATAAAAATAAAACGTAGACACTGATTAAAAGATGCACTTGCTAATTTGTGCTACATTCTTATCAACGATCAGTGAAAAACTACTTCCTCGTTTAGGGCAAAGCCATCGATATCTCAGCAAGTGACTACGCTTGCTTTCCGGTCCTGACCAAACGTTGATAGAACGCTGAGTAATCTTAAGTAAACAACTTTATTTGCTTAAAAATATGGTGTATTTGAGAAAAGAACGATGCACGTTCCTCGTTTGGGGCAAAGCCATCGATATCTCAGGACGTGGCTATAAGCTTCCTTGACTTCCTGACAGTGCAGGCTGCAGCTGGACCGGCGGTCGTGGTCAGACCAGGAGTGCCTGAGTGTGAATGAAACGATGTAGCCCTGTAATTAACAGCCCTGCCCTGTTAGTAGCCCTGTGTTAGCCCTGTCAGTAGCCTATCTTACTGTCTATGGTCGTTAATCTGGAGCAGTCCTCCGGGCTGAGAGGGGCAAACGCTCCACCCAGATATGAGCTCCAGGGCCCTGGGCTGCCAGCTCCCTCAGCTCCCCTGGCTACCTGTGTGCTGTTTTTAACGCTTCACCCTGATACACGCTCCTGGAGGGGGTGGCGTACGGTCGGATCAAGGTCTCCGCACGCACACACACACACGCCTGCCTCCCTCAGTAGCTGAGCGACTGTTTTTGCCCATCACCTTCAACAGTAGGCTACTGTGTCAGCGACAAT
The DNA here is from genome assembly GCF_963854185.1 of Sardina pilchardus. Taxonomy (NCBI): domain Eukaryota; kingdom Metazoa; phylum Chordata; class Actinopteri; order Clupeiformes; family Clupeidae; genus Sardina; species Sardina pilchardus. The sequence continues at coordinate 12,064,344 of NC_084999.1, read as the reverse complement.
TTCTCTTTTACGTTCTCTTCTCTACCTGGAGGCCGTCAGCCGCCCTGCCTAAGACCCGCCTTAAAGAGAAAACTGACCAATGTGAGATAAACACGGACGTGACGTAGTTCCCGCCATGGGTGATGGAAGACTGACAGATTGCAATGTGTTTTGGAATCGCGTTTGCCATTGCCATTTGAATTTTGGGACACAAAGAGCGTGACAAAGTGCTATGCAATAACGGGGGCGCTATTTCTGCAAACCGGGCAAAACTTTTTGCCAAAAAATATAAAAAATGTTTTCAATATTTGTTTTAAAAACATTTTCAAAAAAAAATTAAATACATTAAAAAATTAAAAAATAATTCAATTCTACATTGAATTTTGAACATTACATTGCAAAAGTAATTGACAATTAAAAGATGAAACTGAATATTGAAAATTGAAATGCAAAATGAATTGCCATTTGAATTTTGAGACTAAAGTACCATGGCAAAATGGAATGCAATTCAATCCATGTTTATTCCAATTTTTAACCAAAATAAATCAAATTGATTTGATGATTGCATTGTCACTTTGTATATTAAAATGCATTTTGAAAGAAAGTATTGCAAATTGTAATATTAAATTGCATAATGAATTAGCAATTGCCTAATGTAATGTCTTTTAGAATTGCATATTGCAGAATGCATTCTCATTTGAATTATGGAACTCATATGCTTCCATAGGTAACTTTAAACGCAACTTTGCGAACCCCAGTGGTCGTACAGGGTCACTGCAGGCCGAATCAAAATCAAGGAATTTGGCATTTGCGCAATTTCTTACAATGGCCATTAGTTAATTTTTAAAAATAACTTTGTTAATAACAGTTCCTTAAGTAAGCTAGTATGCCCCTTGCAGCCTATATTGTAGGCCTACTTCACCTGCTTGCCTGAGAAGGGGAACTTATATAAATTGATTTGTGACTGTGGGAGAACAGCGATGGAATACCTTACCTTACGAGCGCAGTAGCCGAGGCTTCCCAGATAACACGCTTCAGCCAACATGTTGCCTTGTATAGTATTCTTTCCCCACAGCATAAGAGGTGGGCGGCAGGCTGAATTTGCAGTATAGTCTTGACCAAAAGATGTTTGCCGTTTGTCCAAAAACTTAGCTCGCCGAAGACTTATTTACAAAGCATTTTACAGCGCAAAGTAGCCTCAACATTTGTAATGTAGAGCTAAAAAGGATCAATTTCCTGAAGACCGTACAAAGTGCTCCAGCAATCAAAAAGCTGAAATGTTCCTGTTTAAAGGGTGTCTCTGTCATACCATAGCATGGAAATCAGATAAAGCAACACTAACGCAACAAATATTTAAAGATTACATTTAAAGATTTAAAGATTACATTTTGAGAATGAGTGTTTGTGAGCTACAAAGCCACCTTTGGTATAGGCCTAATTAATCTTCCTCCAATGATGGAGTGGCCTATGTCGTCAACAGGAAAATCACGAGGAAATGAAGAAAGAAAAAAAAACAGACCAAACCTCCATAATGCCTCTTATTGACAGTGGGAAATTAAACGCTGAACGTAGGGGAAAGCTATGAAGTAATCCAGTGTAAATTTGCTGAAGTAGTTCAATTAGGATAGCCTGTCCCTGGCCTTTTCAAGTAGTGCGTACTGTAATAATGGCACAATGGATGCCCCTAGTGTGCGGCTGATGGCATTGCACAGAAACCATCCCCTTTAAGAACCACAGCCCTTTAACAATGATTTACCTGGCCACACCTGTCTTGTCCACCCACAGGTTCCGATAACAACAGCGTCAAACTCGGCGTTGTAAGGACAATTTGGTAAGAAACTTTTACAATGTCTACGTTCTTATTAAGTTCTATCTAAATGATCTATTTCGGATGATATCCAGCAGATCATTTTTACACTTAGTCAAAATGGCTGATATTTCACTTCCGTGCTACCAAAGTTTGGAACAGCGGCCAGGGAGAGGCCGAAGGCTAAGTTCAGGAATTCCGTAAAAACATAGTTAGACTACATAGGCTACCAACACGAAATGGCAGAATTTCAAGGCTTTATTTGCCATTGTCTATGGTTATTTGTTATGATTATGGTATTTAGGAGACGATTTTGTCCAAAGCAACATACAAACAATTCAAAAGTTAGTGGATAGCCTAATACATTAAGGAGAATATCAATTATAAGCAACAATGTCAATTCAATCAATAGCCTAATGAAATAACTAAATAGGCTACCAAATACAACTATTGAATTGTTTTATTTGTAAGTCACTTTGGACATGAGCTTATACCAAATCACATAACCATAACATAGCCTGTCTAACAAGTCGTTTTGATTTGACGGGGATCATCAAGTTCTAGGGTAGGCCTATTAATTGCAGGAAATGTTCAGTTTAGGACAGGCTAAACTATGTGATCTGGGTGGACTGTGGAGACGGATAATGTACATTCCAAAAAACATGGGTGGCAGACTTGGATTATAGGGGAGTATAATGAATAATTTGAGAGGATGTTGGACTTTAATGTTTAATCCACATTAATATAAATCTCTCTCTCTCTCTCTACCATACCTCTATCAATCATTCTATATTTCCAGGAACGCAAAGATTCTCATCTACTAATAACAACAAAAAGCAGTCACAATCAAGGAGATCTAAATGTGATCAGAAATGCAAAGTGTGCAACTGAGGTTTCAATTAATTCATTTGTGTTATACTTCAACTGCCTGAATTACTGGATATGACAGATGTCCTACAAACAAATCTGGGGCTTGTTGAGAAAGAGTCCCCAGAAGCAACAGCAGTACCCCAAACGCCAGGAGTCCAAGCAGAAGGAAATGAGAAGCTGAAGGAGGCCGAGAAAGGCCCGGATACGTCTCCCGAAGGCGAGGTCATGAGTTTTGCAAGCATGGAGCCCAGCACCTTACAGTGGCCTGCTGGGAAGGATGCCCTCAACAAGGCTGGGAGGCCACTGTCCCAGGAGAGCCAGCGGGTGGGCGGAGAAGGGAAGGAGATGGATGGAGAGCGAGCGAGCATGCAGTCCGATTGCCTGTCGCTCAGGGGAGCGGAGAGCACGACGGAGAGCGAGCGGGAGCTCAGGATGCGAGAGAAGATGAAGTCCGAGGACGGGTGGCTGGAGAAGGAGAAGGAGAAGGAGAAAGAGAGGGAGGTGGAATTGGAGTTGAGGGCACGACCGAAAGGATCTCACATGGAGATCGAGATGGACGAGGTGAACTCCATGCCAGAGGAGGCAGCGCGGGTTTTCAGGCCAAACATGCACCACTCTTCTATTGTACCTGATTCCCCCAGAGACTGGGATGATGAGGATAGGAGACCTTTCCTAGGATCTCATGGCGCTCCAGTGAATGGATATTACCATGACTGGGAACAACAAGAGACTCCACCAAAATGTAAAGAATAACATATAAAACCTTACGTATTTTTGTAAAGATGCATTTAGTGTCACATCTTGACATATTAATTCATTAATTTGGCACTACAATGGTCCATAGACTTATAACTCTGATTTAGTATTTGACATGCAAACAGTCTTCCTAAATAATGATTTACTTAAAACTTAATATGTCAACGATTCAGAGGCTTGAAATTGTTTACTGCAGCTAACCCTATTTCAGTGTAAAGGCCCACTGTAAGTGAAATGTTGGTGTCTTCCACAGCGGGATGTGCTGGCAGTGGTCGTGATTTACTGAAAGCCGGCATCTCCTTGTTCGCGGGCGCTGTGATCTTCCCTTTCCTGATTTGGGGGGGATACGTCTTCCTTCCATTCGATGCCCCTTACCTGGAAACGGCACCCTTAAGGCTGGTCTACACACTGCGATGCTCTGTTTTTGGTGTGGTGCCCATTGTGCTGGGTGAGCAGCTTTAGATTACTGGTTCAACCAGCTCATTCACTAGAGTGGTTTCCTTTTCCTGGATTTCTGGGATAGTCTGGGATGGATGTGACCACGGTTCTTTCTGATTAAGAGATAATGTCTTAATTTAAGATTACTTCTTGGACAATGTTTTGGATTCTTTTATGTTTGTGAATTCAGCTTAGCTGCCATACTCACAAAGGACATCATTGCATTTTGGTTAATGACACTTTTCCCCCCCTGCTCTCTCTCTCTTCCCATCTCCCTCATTCCCTCTGTGTCTCTCTCTCTCACTCTCTGACTCTTTCAGGACTGTTGGTGTTAGGGATATCCCGTATACGTTTTGGTGCTTTACGTCCCCAGTTTGAGACAGAAGTGAAGGAAGTGGCCGTTCACCGCCGTTTTGTGGATGAATCTGTCTCCTTGTTTGTGCTGTACTTTGTCCAGCTGGCTGTGTTGGCTGCTTATCTAAACCATGACTTACTCAAGCTAGTGCCTCTGTTGACCATCGTTTTTGCCATTGGCAGGTAATCTCACTTGTTTCATGACTACACCCACAACTATTTGCCAAAGACTAAGAGTGTGTATGGCAACAGACATATTTTACTGGTTGAAACATGCACTGTGTTGACATAGTCACGAGCCAAATTACACAAATGAGGGCTAATTGTGAAGAACTGCTCTTGAATGAAACCGTAATATTAGTATTCATAGTATTAATGCGTAATTATTCTGTAATAATGGGGCAGTGGTAGCGGTTAAGGAGCTGGGCTAGCGTGCAGTGGCCTGAAAGTCAGTTCAATTTCCGGCAAGGTGCCCCCGGGGACAATGTAATCCCTTGTAATATATATAGTTGACATATGTAAGGCACTTTGAACAAAAAAGTGTCTGCTAAATGTAATGTAATAGTATTACGATTGGGTGCTTTGCTGGTTGGGATAGTCTATTCTATTACTCTCTCCCAGTCGCTGCAGTTACTCTCTGAATTTTCATCAACAAAATATCTGGATATGACTGAGGAAGGATACCAGAACAACACAGAAGTTTTTAATTATTAAGCTCTTGAAAGTTTAGAAGATTTTATGTAGAATCTCTTCCTTTACAGAGTGTATTTTACATTACTACTGTATGTGTCTGATTAATGCTATTTACAGGGCTTGAAGTTCTCAGGCACTGCGCCTGAATTTAGGCGTGGGCCATTCCACTGAAGATTACAGTAGAGATAATGTTATATCGACATAGTAGTGTCGAAACGTCAGTCTAGTTCGTTTGCACCAATAAAAGACTGCAAGTGAGATCAGTGTGCTCCAGTCTCCTTCCTACTTGAGATAATGTTATATAACAGATTAACCTGATAAACTCAGGCTCAGTTAGTTGTCCTACTTTATGTGCCTGTGTTAATCCCACAAGTTTGCTCACTTTTCTCTTTTCTTTCCCCCATTTGACAGGCTTTGCTACTGGGTTGCTGCCACCATGGGCAGTAGCCTCAGAGGATTTGGCTTCGCCCTGTCTTTCCTGCCCATGATGACTATGCTGGTGGCCAACATGTATTTCATCTTTGTGCTTGACGCTGAAGGGAATCTGTTTGCCCAAGAGGCCCGCTCCTCCCATGACTCTCCTTCCACCTATCGGCAGAGATTCTGGGGTTGATCTTTTACTCCAGGCTTTCGGTCGCCAAATTAGGGTCCTTTTCATTTAGATTACAATGATCAAGGTTTTTCTGTGCGAGCCATTGAGAGTATGTTTAATAAATGAGCGATTGAATGCCTCGCTGACTTACTGGCCGATCACTGTCAGTGAAGTATGGCACTGAAAATGTACATTACATGATAAACAAGGCAAAATAAATAAACATGATTTACATGATGTTTTAATGACTTGTTAGATGGACTTTTAGGGAAGAGTGCGCTTGTCTTCCAGATTATTTGATAGTCAGGGGTTATTAGCATTCTTATGGAGGTAACGGTTAGGCTAGTATTTAAGTTGCTTTTTATGTGAAAACTGAAGTAGTCCCTGTAGTCCAAGTCCAGTTTCTGCAGTAACTTGTAGATTTGTTTACTTTCCTCCTCTGCAGGACACTAAGAGATGTTGATTTTTGTCTAACATTGATAATGTTTACATTTACATTAAATGCACAATCATAGCTCTTCATTTTCTTAGTTTTATTTCTGTGGTAGACATAGGCTACATACAAATTCACAAAAAAACCTAACAATCTCTACCAGTTATGTATTATTTTGATCATTAATGTAAAATTCTGCTATGTCCCTGTGCAATGTAAAGTTCATCTTTTTAAAATAAATGTCTTTTCATACACTATAACAAATGTAGTGTTGTGTCATACTCTTATTATTCTTAGGCAGGGATGTCAAAGATAGCCTACAGCCCAAGGGCCACATATACAGTAGCCTGCCAGCCGATTCCACGTGGCCCTCCAGATGTTTTGGGTAGAAAGGGAAATAATAAAAAAAAAAAAAAGTGGGATTAGTTATAGAGTAAACGACCAAACAACAATCTGATACTCATGCGGAAAAAGTAAAATGACCATGAGAATGATTGGGAATGTACGTCCCCGTAACGGCCCACTGCTTAATGACACCCGTGCATTCTGCCATGAACAATGTCGTCCCCCAAATGATCCCTGAAAGCCCCACAATAACGATTCGATTAAACACGCTCGGCAACATGAATCCTCACTTCACCATAGCGTTGAATAAATGAAGAAGTAGGAGTGGAACCTGACACCTCAATTCAGACGAGATAAACCTGTTCTCTCATTCTGTCGGAGGGGACAAAATAGCACGAGCCACCTGCGTGACGCAAAACATCAGCAGGCCTTGCGTTCCTGCTGCAAGACGACCGTGTGCGCACAGTGGCCAACTGACAACGGTGGCCACCCAGGAATTACACATTTTTTGGACTATTTTGACTACAGAATGGCGACTAGTACACAGGGTAGACGGAAGCACAATGCGTGTTTGTTTCGATTACGCGAAAACTGCCCCCTTCGAAAATTCAGGAAGAATAAAACTGACGGTGAGTTGAGTTAACTAGCTGATTGTAGACGTAGACGTAACTTGGTCCGTGGATAGCCTAGTCATTAATTGCAAACCGTTTAATAAGAGCCTGTATGACTTCAAATTTACTTGACTTGACTTGGATATCGCATAGGCTATTAAAGGGTCAGTTGTTTTGATTAATTTGTTGAAATATCGCTGGAATAAGTTCGACAGTATTTCCTGTGCGCTCTGTAACCGATACCTTGTTGTGCCATCAGTGTTATGCATTTGAAGAAAACGTTTGTGAGCCTTGACGCCTATATATAAGCTCAGACAGAGAAAATGTATTTAGTGTAAACAATGCAGTTGTGTGACACTGTTTATTTAGTCTGCTTTTTTCTTAAAATGCCTTGCATTGTGGTTTAAAATCGAAAAGTACATTTATAATGGTGTCTGATTTAGTGAAAAAGGCAAGAGCGCGTATCTTCATTTTATGCTTATGAAATAAACACAGGGGAAGCATGGGCTGTGAATTGTGCAACCTTTATAAACACTGTCGTATAACAAGTGAAGTCACGTGAGAATACTTACAGACTGTTTGCATACTGTTTAGTGTATCTAGCCGCTCCCTGTATTCAGCCGTCCTACACATTTTCTTGTGCTGTGATTGAACCGGGCAGCCTCACACAAGCAGTTAAAAATGACTATAAAGTTGTTCGCTGGTCATGGCTACAATCACTTGATTTCACAGATGAACACACCCACCCTCCAACTCCTATTGGGAGACATTGGACTGGACGACCCAGTGTTTCGCCAACAGATGATGGCGCAATCAGTGTTATCTGTGAACAGCTATCGACTGCTCAATCCAGCTGTGGGACTCAGAGACTGGAGGTGAACTCAGGTGAACTCAATGATTAAAGGATTTTCTATTTTTATTTGTCACAAACATAGAGATAGGCTACCGACATGAAACAGTGAAATGGCATTTAGCTGCTCAACTTTCCCGTACAGAGGTGTAAAGGTTAAAGTCGATTAGAGGCCAAATAGATGTAAAATAGATGAGAGAGAATGGGTAAAATATAGGCCTAGTATGGCAAGTCCAGGTCCATGTGCAAATTCCATTTGTATTTTCAGTAATTAGGCCTATTCATAACGGCACAGTGCTGAATGTTTTTCTCAGCTCAGTGGTGTAACGATCTCGAGGCAGTGTTTCTTCTCATTCACATTTCTCTCTGAATGCTACAGATCCCATGGACACAGACCCTGTGGGCCAGGCAGGACCTAGCTTCCTCATTCCGTCTGCAGCACCATGCTCTGCTGTGGGCCACGCTGCTGTCAGCGACGCCTGTGTCCGCCAGCGCAACCCTTCTGAGGGCTCTTCTGATGTCAGTATGGGTAAGTCATTTAGGATGTACTCAAAATTCCCTCTGAGAATGCAGCAGCCGGTTTCAGTCGGAAACAACACAGAATCAAATGTTGTTTAACAATGGAACAATGGCCAATGGAAGCTGTGCCCATGTTACCACAATAATGAAATGAGAAAGGAAAAAAGGACATCTTTGAGCACACTAAAGCCCAACGCCCACCAGAAGGAAGGTGCTAAGCCGAAACGCATCTGTGCAATATTAATAAAAAAAACACGTTTAAATGCAAAGTGCGACCTTTTTTCCTTTCTTAGTAAACATATAGATTTGGTCTAGCACTCTCAAAAACAAACCAAGAGACTGAGTGAAGCCTGCTCCTACCATACAAATTACAATAATGAAATAACCCATTTCTCCTCTCACTTACAGAACTTGACAGTGGTGTGGATCCTGAGACAGGGGAAAGGGCTATGGGATGACCAAAGCTGTCGGGTACATCTGGAAGATCTCCAGAAATGGACCTTGCAGACAGATGTTTATGTTCCAATGCACTTATATTTACTGCCTACATTTGGACATCAGTCAAGTACTGTACTTTTTACTATGTGGAGTGTTCATGTACATAGATGGCATTTTTGCTATTGGTTGAAGACACAAGGCAGCTGAGATGTCACCTTGAGACACATTTGCAATATGGGAAGCTGGCGTATGTAGCTTAACGCTAATGTGGTGGTCATCAAACCTATAGATCTGGTCTTGGAATTTGTGGTTACAGCTGTTCTGTTAAGATAGGCTTATAAATGCTTATATTGTGAGTTAAAAACTCTGCCTGTTGTGATTGCTGCTAACTGTATCAAAATGATAAAGCCTCAATGAGTGACATGAGTAACAGCCATCAGCGTTTTGTATTAGGCACTTTTTTCAGTCACACCAAGCAACACATTTTCATTCATTCGTTTTGAAGTTCACTAGACCACATACATTTTCAGATTTTCCTTTTTATTAAGGATAAAGTGGAAAATATGGAGAGAACATCGAAACATCAGTCAAGTCTTTCACAACTGAATGTGTACATACTACAGCAGAATATGGCTCCTCTGGTGTGCTATGTGTGTACAAAACAATGTGTCCTCAGGGAGGAAATCATATTTTTTCATCTCCCATGCAGATCACTGAATGGAAGTCCGAAATGTGTAGTGTCCTCTTAGAATTGCAGTGAAATGGGGGCGCTACCATTACCGGGGGAGCTAGCTACTATAATATACCTATCACTCTCACCGCTGTCCTGTCTAATTGAAGGCATAAAAGCCCCCCCTCCCCACCCCCAAAATATGATTTAAATGTCCGAGACTGACTCAAACTATCCATAGAAATGTGAGAATTGTTCCCGTATACTAAGTTGCATCAAGCTTAATTCTTACAATGTATTTTTGCAAACATCGTGCTCTCCGGTTTGTTTTCTTTTTTTTGCTCTGATTTATTTTCACTGGAGTGCGACCAATCTTTTATTTTCCAAACAGTGTAGTTTTACAATTGTATATCTTGAAATGGTTGGTATTTTAATATTTTAATAAATGTGGTTTTTGAATGAATTCAGGATGTCTAGGGCTCTTTTTTGGTTCAAAAATGCATTTTTTGGGGGGTTATCTGCTTATTGGTAAACCTTCTCAAATTACATTTTTGTTTATTATGGAACATTCAAACATATTTTGTCCCTCACCATTTACTTTCATGTTTAGTAATTGTATCAAAGTGCCAAATATTTAGATCTAACAATCAAGAGATGGTTATTAACTTACAGTTGGAGCCTCTCTTGTAAGTTAAATTACCAGAGGTATGGTCACTTCCTGTTCTCCCCGTCACTATGGGGAAGTGTTCTGCTCACTGGGTATTTTAAGTCTGAAGCCGTCTACCGTGAGATTTTAATCTCCATGATCAAGGTGGTTTTATTCAGACACCATATTACTGACGTGGTTGGACTGGTAGCCATGGGAACATGGTTAGGCATGGGCACCTAACTCATAAATAACTCCAAACACTGATAGAACCCAAGATACAGCAGATAAGTTAAAGCACAAATCTAGTGGGCGACCACACAAACAGAAACTGAGTATTCAGGTTCTGCAAGATGGTCCACAATGGACATTAAGTATTCTTTAAAAATTAGAATGACGTATGTTCTCCACAAATACAGTTGCCTATCTGCGAGTCAGCACACGCTTTATTATTTTAGCTTTGGAAATAGTGATTGTACTTATTACAGTACATTTCCGTAGCTCAAGAGCATGAATTCCTTCTCCTTTGAATTTGTTGGCTTTCACTTCAGTTTTTCACCTGTCATGTTACAGATTTATCATATCATAGCCTTCCCTCTTTCATTAACTGTGAAAACCAGATAAATGTTCATGCAAATTCCCATCCTAATCCAACCTGCTAACTTCTTCCGTTTTGTATGAACATAGTAAAACATAGCCTATTTGCATACAGCACAAAAGTCAAAGGTTTGGATGCACTGACTCGTTTGATTTAAAAGCAAATGTGTTCACGTAGTTCACTGTTGGAATGGATTTTCAACAGTCTTGATATTTCCCATACATTTTGGATGCTTGTCTTTCACTGATTTTAATTGAAAAGAACGAAGCTGGCTTTAGTGATATCAATTGTGTGCAACATTGAAGAATTTGGAATGAATGTATTTGGATGGATGTAAGTAATATATTTTTAGAGACCTTTGTCTTGTGTCATACTTTGGATGTTGTAGGGTATTGTTGTACAATGTAGGACAAAAGGAAATCAAAGAAACTACAATGTGTCCAAATGTGTGACTGGTACTAAGTGGTGAAAAGCTGGCTAAATGAAATCACACCACCTAGCAGTAATTCTCAAGCGTTTTGCTCCCAAGGCCCTCTTGTGTTCAAGGAGACTCTAGGGCTCCCCCACAATAATAACAAAAAAAACATACAAACATCCCCCCCCAACCCCATCCCATCCCATCCCATCCCGCACACGCACACGCACACACGCGCACACACACACAAAACACACCAGGTGCCTCTCATTCGTATTTTATACATCCTCCCTTCTTTCCTGTCATCGTCCTCACTGATCTACATAAAGAATGATGGGGCGGCAACAATGGGATAGTCTATCCAGTGTTACTGTAGTTACAGATCAGTGGGAACGAGCCTGGAGGACCGGGCATTGAGGATCGAGGAGAGATGTTGAGAGGCACTTTGTCAGCACCATCATTGTGTCTGGTCGCAGATTTCAGTGGTCAGCAGAATTTAAACCTGTTAACAGAACTGCAGCTCTTTATGTCATGTTATTGCATTCCACTGCGCAGTGGCTTCAAAGGAAAAGGCAAATTGTCTAAAAGTTGTGAGGCAAAAAGGTATGTTGCAGTCATTAGGTGCTTCAACATGCCTCCTCGATCCTCGAGGGGCGTTCCCACTGATCTATAACTAACACTGGATAGACTATACCATTGTTGCCGCCCCGTCATTCTTTATGTAGATCAGTGAGGATCGAGGCCCGAGGGAGGACGTATAAAAGCCCAATTGAGAGGCACCCATAGATAGAAGCTAATCTAGTAGATCTTATGGGAATAGCAAGGTAATGGCAAACAAGCTAGTAAGCATACCTTCTGACTGTAGCTGTACACACTCCAAAAGTCCAATGCAGTTAGTCAAGCTTCATTAGACCTCTTAAAAATACCTCTTTTGCCACTTCAGCAACCCTGAAGCAACACAGGGTCTGTTTGGCAGCCTAGGTACCTCAATTCTATTCAAATAAAAGAACGAAATTAATACCAAATACACCACAAGAACTCAGGGATATTCCGCTTTCGGGTGAGCTTTGTTGGCCTTTGTTCCAAAAAATTGATTGAGATGAGAATCGCCATTGCATGTTTCAACTTAAATCCCCTACACTTTCGTGATACAATACCACAGTACCTTGAATTTTTACACTTTCTTTATATTTCACCCGAAAGCCAGATATCCCTAACTTTTCGATAATTTCCGATCATATCAAGGCTGCCTTTGCACCTCCGAGGTTGCCTTCAGGGTCTCATTGTTGGCCTGTCATTTCAGCTAAGGTTATCGGTTCGTTTCGGTTTCACAAAACTTGAACACGTTAGATTTAAAATTCTTATGAACCACCCTATAGTGCATATATGAGGAAAGAATGCCAGAAAACATTTGTTTTTGTTCATGAAACTTTATCAATGGTAGCAAATAAAAGCAACAGTGCCATTAACCAGCCATGGAGTGAAGTCAGGGTGAATAGGACAGGCATGTTTATTCACAAAGTCCAAGCCAAAGGTCTGGAGAGTCACCAACAGCCCTTCTTACCACGTCAGGCATAAATGACGAAGACTAATTCAGGGAGACACTGATCGGTTTATCAAAAGAAAGCAAAACATGAGGAACCAACACGCAAATGAGACGACAACATCTTTTTTTTTTTACACGCTAAGTGCGGTCTATGCTTCACCCACTATTCCCGGTCTTCTTGGCCCAATCCTCCTATTCCAACCACAGCTTTGCGTAACCCTTGTACCCCCTGTACCCCTTGTTCCTCTACTCCGGGCCTCCCATCTCATCCCCGTCCTTCTTCTTCTTGTGCCCTGACACGATGTCATCGATACGCAGCAGCAAGATGGCCGTCTGAAACAAAGGAAGAGAGGAATGTAGGGTCATATCAGGGTTGACTTTGCCCTGGCCCTGTAGCTCCACTCAAGATCACTTTCAGTAAAGTTAAAGATCAGAATACAGTGAAGTAAGCTTTAGCATCAGTAAAGAAATTGTCAGTCCCACAAGAACAGAACGTACCAGCAATGTTGTTTTCCTGATACTTGCTCAAAAGTGGCACCAACAGGAACTGACAGGTATCCACTGGTGGTTCCAGCAGCATAGCTCGAAGGCTTAAAGCTCAGGCACAGTGCCTAAATTCTGATGTAGGCCAGGCCATTCAAGATTTGAAAATAGATACTTAGATATTTCCTTGCTTGCTAAGCCCTGTAACTCGTTAGTTAGTTACTCATTTGCCACGTTTAGAACACCCAATTAGAAATGGAAAAACGGCTCAATTGGAATTCAAATTCTTACATAAACACCTCAATCGGAATGAAAATGCCAGGATCAGAAATTTAAATCAGGTTAAAAGAGGTGGTGTAGGCCGTTCCTATTCCAATTGAACAGCCATGTGTCCAGTCAATCGGATTGCTTGGTGTATCTTCTCACGGAAAAGTACCCCTGCAGAAATCTCTGTTATCTGGCAAACAGTTGTGGTTAACTTTTGGCAATGTTGCACCAAATCTGCAGCAATGTAATGTGCAAATTAAAAGGCCACCAGAAGTTCACTGGAAGTTTGACATGATTGGCCAAGTGTGATTCTGCGGTTCTGGAGCATAAAAAACGTTTCCTGTACGTGCCCACTCACATCTTGTGTAGCGGTAGCCAGGTTCATTAATTACAGTGGAAGCTAACTGTAGCAGCAGGTGCTCGGTGAACAGAACACTTCAGTTGCACGCCTGGCGTAGTAGCTTGCCTGTTAGCGCACGAGATAAGTGCTGTGGACACCGACGCCGAGACATTAGTGTGGCGCACTCCGCTTTTAGAGATTTGATTACCAAGACAATACCGTTCTCAACACAGCCGCATCAAACTCTGCTGCCACCTGTGCTGGTGTGTGGGCTTGTATTCAAAACAATGTTGACTTAGTAATCGAATGTCGACAGTGGAGTGCGCCGCACTCTCGTCGGCGCTGGTGTCCGAGGCGTTTCAGGATCGCTCATTTTAGTGTGGCTACACAGACAACTGGGCTCACCTCCACAGCGGTTTTGTAGACCTGAGCCTTCACTGCCAGTGGTTCCAAGATGCCCAGCTCGTTCATTTCGGCGAGGACGCCCGTCTCGCCGTTCACTCCCCATGATGCACAGCCCTCCTGGGTGTGCTTCGCCTGTGGGGCACAAATGAACAGTTGGACTTAAACAGTCGCCCAAAGTCCGTTATGTAAAGTACTCTGTAATGACATGCTGTGCAGGCAGCCAAATGAAGCTATCCACTGAAGGGCTTTTTAAATTGAGTTTTAAAAGGCAGCTGCACTCTAAAAAAATAACAATAAAAGAAATGGAAATAAAAACAAAAAATGACAAGTGGTACAAGACTGATGTAATAAATTGGGAACAAGAGTGAAATCACTTAAACTGTGTTTACACTGTTATTAGTCAAGATCAGGTTTGAGCAGAGTGGCCTTCCAACAGTGCGCAAAGAGCACAAGATATTCTTAAAATGTGCTAAATTGACTGGCACAAGACCTTACACATTTTGCACTCCATAGAATCTTGTCAAATAGTCACATGAGAATACACCACACACACACACCAAGGCTGAATGGGACTGAAATTCTATGTTGTTTAAACCTGATACATGAATGGGTTAAGAGTATAAGAGAACAAGTTGAGAGGCTCATGACTGCCGGGCCCCTTCTTACCCTGAGTGAGGTGAGCACTCGGATGGTGCTGGCTCCGCAGTTCTGGATGAGTGTACGGGGGATGACCTCGAGGGCCTGAGCCACAGCGCGGTACGGCCACTGCTCTATCCCGGTCATGGCCCGCGAGCGCTCAGTCAGCCGGTTGGACACGGCCATCTCCACAGCGCCCCCACCTGGCAGCAGGTAGGGCTCCAGCAGCACGTTCCTGCACACCTGCATGGCATCCTGCAGGTTCCGCTCCACTTCCTGAACGCAGCAGTCACAGACAGCAGTCAGTCAGTCAGTCAGTCAGTCACAGACAGCAGTCAGTGCCATCAACACATTTAGTTAAATTGTGCTACTTTGTATCTTGCCATCTTGCTACGCGATCTGGCAATTTTCAACTTACAGGCCACACACACAGCATTTCTACATGCAGCAATGCACTGCTGGAGTGGATTAGGCTACCTTTTTCATGCACATGACATGACCTTAAATAGGCCTATCAAATTACACTAAATAGACTAGTTTAAAAAATGAAACCAGTAAGACCAGTGTTTCTGCATGTTATCATGCAAATATTGTCTCACATTGATCTTGATACTGTAACCTCTCTATTTAAAAAAAAAGAAAGAAAAGAAAAAGCTCTACAGACCTGGAGACATCTTCAAAAACATTGGTTAACAAAACCAACTGTCTAACCATGCGATTAACTGGCATGCTCAAATTAAGTAATCTTAACCGCACGAATGTGGGGAATATTGAAAAACTGAATCCTCTGCACTGGTCTCAACTTGACCAAGCACTCAACTTTAGCCTTTAGATAATAATAAACTTTCAAAAAGACACCAAATACTTTAAGTTACACACCAACAGACTTCTCAGAACTACTACAATTGCATGACAAATTGTCAGACATTAGACCATTATTTAATAAGCCTGTTAAAGCCAGCCAAGCTAGATGCAACACAATGACCCAAAAGTCACAGAAGCTCGTATAGGCGTGTTTCCACTATCGGAACTATCGGGCCGTTTTTCAGGGACTTCGCCGTGTGCGCGTGTCTCCACTGACCGGGCCGTTCCGACAGGGCCGTCTTCAGGGCCATTTACAGGAACTAAAGGAGTACCTGATGGAGGGTAGGTACTAAAAATGGCCCGGTAGTCTCGCTGGGCGGTACTAGTGGCTACCTCGCGCAGATTGGTTGTCGCAGTGACATCAGCAGATCACGACAAACAACCTCGAAATTTGAAGTGAGGAGTTGCTAGAGGATTTTTTCACAACATGAGAAGCAGAAGACGATCTACTTGACTCTACTCGTCAAAAGAACTCTTCTAGTCCTTCCAGTCTCCTAGTCAGAGCTAGCTAGCACAGTACATAGAAAGTCAATGGCAAGGGCTAGTAAGGTTTGCTGGCTAGGAAGCTAAGGACTGTGGTTAAACGTGTATTGTTGTTACAAACTAACCTCATTGCTTGTGTGTGATACCAATAAGACACACTTTCGGACACAATAAACCATTTAATTTAGCCTGTTAACCGACCTGGCTAGCTAACTTTTGCACCGTAGCCTAATGAGTGATGTTCGCTAGCTAGCTAGCGGTTTCGTACACGCAACCTAAGCCTACAAGCTGTTTACAGCTCCTCTAGTCACGATAACATTTCATGTTTGGTATATAGTTAATCTAGATACACTTATGATGTGGGTGCTTGCGTTTCTTTACGAATCTGCAGTCTTAGTTGGTATAGAAATGACTTAAGTGACAGCTATATCGAACCGAGTAAACGGACGTGATTTGATGACGGTGTCGCGAGGTCCATACAGGGCCATCACTGTAATGGAGACACAACGTCTGAGAGGACCAGGCCAGTCGCGGCACGGTCAAAAGTACCTTCCCCCAAAAAAGTCCCAGAGCCAGGGTAAAGGAAACACGCCTTATGTCTAGGGCTATTTATTACAAAAAATATAATAATACAAATAAGGAATTTTAAGGAAAAATGGGGGAAAAAGGCAATAAATAAGCAAAGTAGCAGCAACGGCGAAGCCTAATGGCGCAGAAAACCGCAAGGATTTCTTACCGCAAGGATTTCTTTGCTGGCTCCTCTGAGCAGGATGGTGCAGGCTTTGGGGTCTTTGCACTCAGTGACGAAGGTGAAGTACTCGTCTCCGATCTTCTTCACCTCAAAGAGCCCAGCTCCCGTTCCCAAATCCTCATCCTTGATTTCATCTGTTCGGCTAGCGATGCGAGCTCCACACGCTCTAAGGATGGGAGGAGACAAGCACTTGGTTTCATATTTGAGTATTTTTCCCCTACACTGTCACAATTAATTAAAGGTGCTCAAAGCGATGTTGGCTAATGTCACTTCTGTTGACGTTCAAACAGAGCTAGCACCCTAGTACCACCCCCTCCCTTCAGAGCAATTGAAACTCTGCTCAACAATCATCTCATTTGTACATCATCCTTACCATGCAACTGAAGTCGCACACACTTCCGTTACACATTCTCTTCTTGTTGCTCCATTTGGGCAAAACTATGCTCTAGTCTAAAGGGTAGGCTACATAGCATTCTACCCAGTCTTGCTGTAATGCATTGTGTCATTGTGTCTTCTCATAAATATACAAGTCTTGTTGAGGATAAATGCATAACGTTGCTCACCTGGCAATACGGTGGTTGTCGGTCTTCCTCACACGGCGGATAGCTGTGATGTTTGCCTTCACCAGGTAGTGCTGAGCCAAGTCTAATGGGTAGAGGACAGTGATGAAGCCAAGACGAACGGCAAGAGATCGATTTGAATTATAAAATGGAATAGGATGACGATAATCAAATAGAAATATTTTGCACACGTTTCAAGTTAGTCTACTGTGAGACTTCACAGTGTATAAACAAGAGTATATGTATATAGGTATAAAAAAAGGAGTGCTTTTTTATACAAATGACAAATGACAAAAATGGTAACCAATGGAGTCCTGTATAGAGTGTTTCTTTTTCCAAAAAAAAAAAAAGCCCTACCAGAAATGCCTTTCTCTGTAAAGACCAGGTCGGGTTTAAGACGAATGATGTCTTCGCAGATCTGCTGGATGTACTCTTCCTCCATCTGCAGAATGCGGGCGAAGTCCTCCTCACGTGTGATTTCAATATCAGTCTGGATGGACAAGAAGGATGAGAAAGCATTAAGGATGCTATACTTTCCTATACCTTTTGTATATACTTTCCTATACTTTCCTATACCTTTTGTAATTTTATAATGTTATTATGACCCATAAAGAGGTTTCCCTTTTTCTAACAAAACTAGACACTCAATGAAACACTCTTGTCCCAATGAAAACAACATGTCAGTTCAGAGTTTATCTTTCCATTTGCATTCTTAATAGAACATCCAAAATTTTTTGGTGGATGGAAAGACATGATATTGAGCATTCTCTAACCATTGCCATTTTGATTGGTGCTTGTAATCTTTTCATGGAGAGCACTGCTCCATGCTGATCTATGAAGCCTTTTGCCCCATAGCTGAAAAGCTGTTTTTGTGATGCTGCATTGAAATTCATGTATAAACAGTCATGATGGGAGGTCGTCAAATACATCACATTCTCTCGATTCAACCATGAATTGGGCATCCTGAGCGGCACCTACTGGCCAAATCGATTTCTACACTTCCTTCCAAAAGGGATTCACTCACCTGGCTCTCTCCCTTTTTGTACTCCAAAGAACAGTCGAGAAGAAGGATGCGGGGGTTTTTGATGAGGCGACGCATGCGAGGGTGTGTGACGTCCTTGTTCACCATCACGCCTCTCAGCACACAGGATTCCTCGATAAATCCTCCCGGGACCTGATGACATTACACACACACACACACACACAGAGAACATAGCACAGATCACATCACAAGTTAATATTTTAGGGAGAAGAGAGAAAAAAAACATTCATCCAAACCAGCAACCATAAAACAGCTGAAACTAATTATGCATGTAAACCCATATTTCAATAAATATTTCGGGTACAAATACATGCTACCATGGCAACAGTAAACAAGCCTATCATTGTCCGAAACTCCACAAATACCATAGGGTTAGATAGTGGAAATCCTTGTCTACTGATATCATTCACTACATGGGTAATTTGAAATGAACAGAAAAGCCAATGTTGAAAACTTGCATATAGCAGGTAATACTGTAAGTCATACCTTCTCCACTTTGGCGTACTTCTTGATGTCAATTTCTTTGCGGCCCCCGTCCTCAAGCTCAACCGTGCGCACGGCGTCCAAGGCGATGTTGCAGGCCATATCAGACCAGCGGCTCAGTGCTTTTGTGTTGATGGCAGAGTTGATGATCTTAAGCATCATTTCCCGGTTGTTCACATCCACTGGTGTGCTGTTTCAGACAATACAGGGAGAATGTGACCTCAAATCCCTAAAAACAAAATACACATCCTAGCAACGAACATGCATGACAGATAGTCATCATGAGACACTAAGCATGAGGCTGTATCAGCCAGACAGCCTAAGGCCCGATTCACATCAAAGCACTGCAACGAGACGAAACTGTTGCAGAAAGAATTGCAGCCGTGTGAATTAAATGCTGCACACAGTTACCAGCAGTTGCAAGCCGTCGCAAAGCATTTACCAAGTTCTAGTCGCAGTTGCAAGGTTTCAGAACATTGCAGTTCATCTAATCACAAATCTTAGGTTTGAACCCCCCTTAAGAAACATCTGATGAAAACACGGATTGTAAAAAGACTGAACGCGATGTTCACCAAGTCAGGCAGATAAATAAAGCCACTGTCAGACTGACGAAACTGGACAGACAAACACATAACTTTATTCTTCCTGAAGGACATTTAAGGTTAACTTGGAATTTTATTTGTATATGTATTAAGAAATACCAAAAAATAAAAGTTATATATATTTAAAAAAAAAAAAAAAGGACATTTATGACAATGATACCTGATGTCTTTGAGCATGTTGAGCATGTCGTCCAGGGCTTGTCTGTAGGCACTGATCACTATTGTGGGATGCATCTGCTGCTGCAGGAACGCCTCAGCAACAGCGAGCATCTCACCAGCTACAGTTGCAGAAGACAGAAAGCACACACCATTAAAGCAACACTAAATAGTTTTTTGTACCCTAGAATAATGTTTCATAATCATTTCAGTGGTTCATCAACTTGTAACAGGGTGAACGTCACTTCGGCATTCACTTTGCGGCCCTCTATCGTCTATAACCGCACTATGTAACTTTACCAGATCATGTAACGTACCTGTAGTTCGATGAAATGAGACATAAGAAACTACAAATTTGACTTGCTTCGTTATCGCAATACATCATACTGTCATAAAATCATGCAACATACTCTACATTGTCTGTGGACATTGTTATTTGCTGGATAAACAAATAGCATCAGAGGACAGAGGAAAGGTGCTTTAGTGCTGCTTCAAGATCATCAACAGCAATAACAGGAGCCAAGATGCAGTGTTCAGTAGCTGCGTTTCCATTGACCATTAAATTGCGCAAATTAAGAGTTGCGAAAAGAGATGTGCTTAATGGGAAACACACACATTTCGAAAAAACTCACATTTTTCGATAAAAAGTTTTTGCGCTCAGGTGAGGTGGTATTTCGAGCGTATCGAAATTTGTATATTTCGCAAAACTGCAATGGAAACACTTTTTTCGCATCTGACGAGTCACGTGATCCAACAACCGGATGTTAGGAGGAACGAAACAGACGAAGAAGACTGTCGACAGGAAGTGGCACCGGGAGAATAATGTAAAAAAATTATATATTTTTTCATTAAAAGTGGCTCGTGTCATTCTAAAATGTTGAATCCACAGCTCCTCTGTGAACTCCATAGATATATATATTGACAATATAAATATATATATATATATATATATATATATATATATATATATATATATATATATATATATATATATATATGTGTGAACTCGCCGACAACACTTTCTCAAAAACGCTCAACTAGTTTTGTTTACCCATGGCAACAACGTTGCTATGCTTTGCTGGTTTAACGTGATGAGAACGGTGCTGAAAGAAATCTAGATTCTAGATTCTAGTTCTAGAAACTAATCAACTGGGCTGATCTACGAAATATTCCACGGACATGGCTGTGACATGATTTAAGCATAGGCCTACAACAAACTCCTGTGAAATATGTCATTTTTAATTTTATGTTTCTGCCCCACCAAAACGTAGGCCTCCTCCGCTGATGGCTTATAGCCTAATGACTGATAATCGGCGTTAGTGCCGTGGTGGCAATTTGAATGCATTTAGTGTAAATCTGGGTTATGTTGATAACCGCCATGTCTCCTAATGACTTACAGCACGCGAGAATACACAAGATTTTAATTTAGTTAGCCGAATGTAATGGAAACACCGCAATTGCGAAAATTATGATTTTCGACATTAAGACAATATCGACAAAGTTTTTGCGCATATTTGTAATGGAAACGCAGCTAGTGAGTGCTCGATGACACAGATTATTTGAGAAAGTGCGGTCACACCCAACAACACCCAAAATCACAGTGAAAACAGATTTGTCAGAGGGTTTGAAGTCTGTCAGTTTAAAGCAGTCAATACACTGGATGCCATGCCATGAATAGAGACGTACATCCCAGTTCTAGAAAGTAAAAGTGTCGTCATATATTCTTTCTACATGTGCACTTAAGACAGGTGATATCACTAATTATCTGATCTGCCTGGCTGCTAAGTAGAATGAGCTGGTTTACTAAATGGTTGGATCGAATACTTGGCAGGAGTTTTACTTTCTGAACCAGTGATGTCCGCCTCTGGCCACGTACACCGGAAAGCCCTGGGAAACTTACCGAGAATGATTACAGAGGTGGTGCCATCTCCCACCTCCTCGTCCTGGGTACGACTGATCTCAATCATAGACTTGGCTGCTGGGTGCTGTACTTGGATCTAGATGGAGGAAATGTTGGCCTACAACTTAATCTTCTTTCTAACAATCGGCAATGATTTCATGAATTCATGTGTATCGGTACCATAGCTGACAGGCAAACACACACAACTTTACAACTTTTGAATCTTAGATGCAGACAAACTATCTCTAAACCATTACATATCAAGCTGTTTGGACTGAGGCATGTGCCAACCAATAGCAAATAGATCAGCTTAATTTGAAAGACTGCATACCTCTCTGAGAATAGCATTTCCATCATTGGTCATGACGATGCCACCCATGGGATCCAAAAGCATCTGCCAAAACATGGAATAAAATAAGAGACTACACACTAAATATACAAATGTATAACTACAGTTTTATCTTAAAAATGCTGGCAATACAGATGAACTTGACACAAACCTTCATCATAGCTCTTGGACCTAGACAAGTCCTGATGACGTCAGCTATTGTCTAAATATAAGCACAAAGATATGTTAGAATAAAAAATATAACTTTGATCACACAGTACATCAACACAGGTCTCATAACTACACGTCACATGATAGAGGACTACAATCTCATCTCACCTTAGCTGCGTTGATGTTTCCTGTCTGGACTTTCCGTCCAGACTCTCTTTTCATATTCTGACCTGTACAGAAAAATAAAGAATTTATTAATCCCTTTAATACGGATACATTTAGTTGACATTGACAATGCTAACGTTATAATAAAATCCACTAAGAAGCCAAATGTCAAACCTTTCAAACTCAACCCCAGTGGACTTCATCTTACTGCTCGCCACAAAATCACTGATTTTCACTTACTTATTGATAGTCCCGTTAACTCACAGGCCTGAGTGCATTTCAGTCAAGTAAGAGTCACTGTATGTAGGTGAATAATTTCATATTCACACAGGCAATACAATAGCCATAATCGGCATCTCCAGTCAATCATGTAGGTTACGGATAGCGTCGGCTACCTACTTAAGCGTGTTAGCTTACGAGCTTAGCCGTCAAGGTACTCTATAGCAAGCTAAGAAAACAGTCCACTTGCAAATTAGCTGTCAAAACACTTGTTATAACTCTAGGGCAGACAAAAAAGTTATCGCTAGCTACTTCACTCATACCAACAGACGGCTTTCTTCTGACTTCTTATCACTGGAATAAGTTGGCTTGCAATGCACTTTCAAATGTAACCTTACTTGAATACTCATTTTGAACGTTGCAGTTCACTAAAAAGCCATCAGCTCGCACAACCATTATATCCAAGAGCTGCTAGGATGACACACAATATTTTTTCCCCCATCTTTGCCTTTAGCGTAGGGACTCTTCCATGCTCATAACTAGCTTACGTTAGCTTCCCTTGCTAGCTTTTGTGACTGCGTGTTGGGATGCTACAGGGAGGCAGCTAGCAAGTTAGCTAGCAAGTTAGCTGATGTTCCGCGTGCAAAGTACGACACACACAAGGTAGAGGAGATAATTTCACAAAACGCTACAACTTCATGGATAACTAAAGGGATTATCTGGAAATACAACATCATTGATACTCACTTAACACGAGAACCGGTCGTCCCATCATTTTTGCAGTGAGCAAACTAACCGGCAACCAAAATCAACCACGGGGAAAGAAGAACCAGCAGGGTCGGTACGATTGTCTAGAAACTAGGCAGTGGCTTAAGCGACGTACCAATTAGAGCGTAGGAAACTTTGATGTACAACAAAGCAAGCCAATCGCAAATACGAAATAGGAATCCGCCACGTTCGCCACGCCCCAGGCGTGACACAGCACGAGCGCACAAATGAATGAGATGTTCTCGTCGTTTCCTCAGTTTCAGCAGCTTTCCTTCACCGTCAACCATCTGCCGCCCCAATAGGTTTAAGAAGCATAACATAAATGCTAGTGGCTATATTGTTAATGATGTAAATCTTTTCAAAGCAGGTGAGCTCAATCATTGGCTGATAAGAGTTGCACATCAGCACAACATGTGTCAGTTATTTTGTTTTTGATTTAAACATTTCCAAATTCCAACCTGCTGCATCTGAGCTGTAGAACAGCTTCATGGGACAGACAGTGAGGCACACAGGTGCCACACAGGTGCCCCACAATTGGCCCTCTTATCTGTAAATGTCATGTCATCTGACAAGACCTGACAACACCTCCCTGCATCCAGAAGCCAATGTGGCCAATTTGATGTGTCTTCTTCTTGCATGGGCCTTTGTTGTGGAGTCATTGGGGGGCACAAGCCAAAGTGTCCAGTGGCAGACTGCTGATATGACCCATAGGATACAAGATGGGCACACACATCCATCCCATATTCTGCATACCTAACAGGCCAAACATTTCACCTCTCTAAGAATTCAATCTATTAAACAGAATTACTTTGATTGGAATCCGAATAATCAATCAGAAATGCATCTGGGTGGTTGACGTTTTAGGCCGAAAAAAAGTTTTTGAAAAAAAATTCAGATATTATGCATGGAAATCACTTAGTTATGTTGTACTGACTCTCCCATTCCCAAAATATGTATGATCTTTTAGAATTTGTATTGTAATTCATATTTATTCACTAATGTCTTGTGTTAGTGACTAAAATTATCATATGGTGTGACATGAAAGTTATTGTGTGTAAAACTATGATGGGGTATATATTTTTTATGTGAGTCAGTGTATCATAATCTTCTATCTTTACTTCATCAAGATCTAGCATTTCCTTGTGGAAATGTATTATATTTTACAGTATATTTATTCATCAATACACAAAGTAAGGCATTTGTCCCTAATCTTTCAATAAACTTCATATTAATTTGGACATATCTTGATACAAAAGAAATGAAATGCATACAATGTTTGCTGACCCTATTTCCTATCTGTTACATTCAGATTTGTATGATTTAGACTCCGAAAGCCTTCTTATTTTCATAATTTCTTGATGTTTCTTGATGTCACACCAACTGATATGGTGTCACACCATATGATAAATTACACCAAATAACAATCTGTTAACGCAAAAATGTGAATATATGCATTTCACAAACAATAAATCACAGTTTAAGACAAATATATCACATAAAGGATCACTGTTAAAAACTCAGAACTTTGTAAAACAGAATTCCACCAGATATTGTATAGCACTTGGGTATAGGTGCCACATATCAAGATCAGACCTTATCTGACACAAGATTCCACTCAGCTTCTTGTACAGGCAATGGTTATCTCCAAGCTGGACTACTGTAATTCTCTGTTAGCTGGCCTACCTGCTTGTGTTTTAAGACCACTACAGATGATTCAGAATGCTGCAGCACGACTGGTCTTCAATCAGCCAAAGAGGACACATGTAACCCCTCTCCTAGTTACTCTCCACTGGCTCCCTATAGTAGCCAGAATTAAATTTAAATCTCTCACTCTGGCCTATAGGACACTGACTGGATCTGCTCCCAGCTACTTCAGTTCTTTAATCACGATGTACATTCCCAACCGCCCATTGCGATCTTCTGAGGAGCGTCTGTTATGTCGACCAACCATACATGCTAGGTCAAATTGTAGATCCTATTCTTCAGTGGTTCCGTGTTGGTGGAATGAGTTGCCCAGTGCTCTCCGTTCCAGCAACAGCTTTGGATCTTTTAAGAGGGGTCTTAAGGCATATTTATTTAATATGCACTTAGTCCTTTGAGTTTGTGATGTGTTATGGTTTGTATAATAGTATTGTTTTGTTATAATTTGTCTATTGATAGAATTTGACATTTATTTTGCTATTGTCCTTAAATTTAGCCATACCATGCTTTAGTTATTATTATTATTACATATAATTAACTGAGTGACTTATTTGATTGCTATTCTCATTTCACTGTTTTATTTCTCATTAGGTTAGTGCTTAAAATTATTGTTTTACTGATAATATTACTATTCTCCCTAGTTTGTAATTGTTCACTGTTAATTTAATTTGTATTGTTATTTATTTGTATGTCGCTTTGGACAAAGGCGTCTGCTAAATAACCATAGCCATAGCCATAGCCATAGCCATAGCCATAGCCATAGCCATAGCCATATTAAATAATAAATGTTAACAACATGTTAAATATGTTAAAATATGTATAACACTAAACTATTAATTAAACATATGTTTGAAAAAAACATTATTTATGTAGGAAAATACAGATTATATCATATAGTGTGACAAATAAATCATATGGTGTGACAGCAAAACCCCATCACACCATATGATATGGGGTCACTCCATATGAGGTTTCATGCACTTAGCAGAACAATGAGTATTGAGGCTACATGCTAGGACCAAAATCATATGCTCACTTTAACATGGTAACATAGATGTAAAGGTAATTTTGACCAAAAACTATTTACTTTTGAAATTTTCCTGAAAAATGGGTCACACCAAAAGACAGCGAAAAGTGGAACTGAGATAGGAGTGCTGGAAATGCTTGATTTATTGAAAGAAATATGAGAGATAACTCAACACGTAAACTTTCAATGTCCTTCTGAGAAGTTATTATACTTCCTGAATGAGGAAGGACCCCCTATCCCTAAAGGTCTCCACACAATTGCACATTTAAAAAACATAATTTAGGGTCACACCATATGATATTGATTTTTGGGACAAAATGTTTTTGTTTATGGCTTGTTCAAAAATATTATGCCTGGACTTTAAACACTACAGACTTACAAGTAGACATCTTTAGTATTCATTGTATTTAAGTAATGGGAAAATATATTAATTTGATTTTTTTTTATTCAAAATCAAACTTTATGAAATGGGCTCGGGACAGTCACGCCATATGAGCTTTTCCTGGTTTGGCTGAACATTTTGAGAAATAGGAATATGACTGGCATGAATGGTCCATATGTTCATATAAAGCAGGTTTTTCTGAACAATATAATCACATTTATTTGCAGATTAGACATTTCTTTACTTCAGTTTGACACTCTGGACCAAAAAAAGGCCATGTCATGTCAACCACCCATCTGTGTTATGGATTACTCACAAATAAACAAATCTTAATACTGATGATGCTATAGCAGAGGATGCACATCTGTACAATGGAACAACAGCAGAAAACCTTCTGCCAGTGCCTTCCAGCATGCATAGGCTACTGACAGGATGTGATGCATTAAGCAGTTTCTTCAAAATAGGAAATGAGAATGGGAATGAGTACATCACACTCACCGAGCCACGCTACTTCCACATCTGACATGCCTTTCATTCACAACCAACAGAAGATGCATTTAGTCAACACGTCCATCACCTAAATGCCTCATGAACTTCAGACTACCTCAACAGCTGCTAAAGAACTTTTACACAACAACCATATCTAGGAAAAAAATCTCTGCACACTTGGATCCATGCAAAAAAGAATGTGTATTTATTTACTACCAAGCTTTCGGTCCTTAGACCTTCATCAGGGCCATAGAAAAACCAAATGTTCACATAGGGAGTAACAGCCTAGTTTGGGAACAGTACACAGCAACACCGTAAAGCCCTGCAGAGAGTGGTGAAATCAGCAAAGAACACAAGGAGTACACTCAAGAATGTGGATGTGGTCACAAATTATAAGTATTTGGGAACCATTATCGTCGACAACAAATTGTCATTTGAGAGCAACACTGATGCCATGTGTAAAAAGGCACAACAACGCCTTTTCTTTTTAAGGAAGATGAGATCATTCAATGTGTGTAGGACCCTAATGACTTAATTTTTTTTAAGTTTTATTGAATCTGTTTTGTCTTTTTGTATTGTTGTGTGGTATATATGGTGGTCTGCCACTGAGCAGTAAGGGTAGGCTATCAAGGGTGGTTAATGTGGCAGCAAAGGTGGTTGGGGTTCATCTTACTCAGCTACATGTAGTGTATGCAAAACGGGTCATGAGTAAGGCCAAACAAATTTTGAAATACCCTGATCATCCACTTTTTAAGGATTTCAGTCTGCTCCCGTCAGGCTGACGCTTCAGAGCCCCTGCTGTAAGGACAAGGCGTGCCAGAGACTCCTTTATCCCAGTGGCCATCAGGAGCCTCAACTCATAGTGACATGTAGTAATTGCCATTTTTAATTATTTATTACTTATTTATCTATTTATTGGTACTGTCACAGGCAGTGGCTTACCAAGTTACTACAATAGCCCTCTCTTTAGTGGCTGTCATGTGTTTGGGGAGTAGGGGGTGTGTCCACTTGAGTATGTGCCCTGCGTGCAAATATTGTCATTAATGTGTTTGTTTGGTCCATGTCTACGTCTTGTCCTTTAAGCCTTTAATGTTCTTTGAATGCCTGCTGCACACCAAATTTCCTTTTTTAAAGGATAAATAAAGTAAACTTGAACTTGAACTTGAACACCGTCCGTCCTACCATCAGTCCAGAGCGAAGAAAATAATCAGAGACCCCGAGAGAAATGATGTACTTGCATCACAGCTGGCTTGCCATGCATCAAGTTCTGTGTATGTGACTCAGACTGCCAATATCCTTTCAGCTAAGCATAAGCATAATCTTCAAATGTCAGACAATTCAAAACGGCCTATTACTAATCACTTACTAATTGATACCATTGTTTATTGCTATTTCGTATTTGAGTATTGGGTGAAAATAAGGACACGAAACATATCTGAACTCACATGTATACAGTGCCTAAAAAAATCACCCCCTTGGACATTTCCCCCTATTATTGCTTTTATAAATACTTTTATAAACTTATCCACACAAACGCCATGCTTAAATTGTTTGGCCAATGGTGAATTAATGCTGACTTGAAGGGGGTGAATATTTTTGCATCCACTTTACATTATATTTCATTCATTAACATTACTTGGTAGAAATCGGCTTACATCCACATGTAAAAGGAACAAGGGAAAATATCCGACGGGGTGATTACTTTTTAGGCACTAGACATATGAGTTCAGATATGTTATGTGTCCTTATTTATAGTATAAACACAGTTCATCCACGTCTGAAATTTCAGAAATAGATTTTACCTCTCAAAAGAGTGAATTCTCCATTTGCAACTTTTAACATTGAACAGTCACACTATTATCCACATTCACATAGACTACACTCATCAACACTCAAGGAACAATTTAACATCACTGGAAATGGTCAATAACCTCCATCCTCATGATCAAACATCCAATACCGCATGGCGCAGTCCACCATACCGTAATCACAGAATTCATAGTTTGCATCTCTT
This sequence comes from Sardina pilchardus, assembly GCF_963854185.1. Taxonomy (NCBI): domain Eukaryota; kingdom Metazoa; phylum Chordata; class Actinopteri; order Clupeiformes; family Clupeidae; genus Sardina; species Sardina pilchardus. The sequence continues at coordinate 12,035,548 of NC_084999.1, read as the reverse complement.
GTTCTAGATTACAAGACTACACCCTTGGCCACATTATAATTTTAATTGAGCAGTGTTGTTGGCACTGGGGTGCTTATTGGGGCCTATGACACCAGAGGGTCAGTGAATTGTCAAACAACAAGGTATATAAGTTATTTAAAAAAGTCTGGTACAGTTTTCAGACAATACTGCAATTGTGGGATGTATCAGGGATGGGCAGGAGGAGGAATACAGGAGCCTGGTGGAGGACTTTGTGCAATGGTGCAGACTCAACCACCTACAACTCAACACGGCCAAGACCAAGGAGATGGTGGTAGATTTCAGGAGGTCTAGGCCTGCTCTGCTGCCAGTCACCATTGAGGAGGTCAATGTGGAGGTGGTGAACACATACAAGTACCTGGGCGTACATCTGGACAATAAACTGGACTGGTCAGTCAACACTGAAGCAATATACAAGAAAGGGCAGAGCAGGCTGTACTTCCTGAGGAGGCTGCAGTCCTTCAATGTCTGCAGCAAGCTCCTCTGGATGTTTTACCAGTCTGTTGTTGCCAGCGTCCTCTTCTATGCTGTAGCATGCTGGGGAGGAAGCACTAAGAAGAGGGATGCTGGGCGACTAGACAGGCTGGTAAGGAAGGCTGGCTCTGTTGTGGGAGCTGATCTGGAGTGCATCACTTCAGTATCAGACAAAAGGACCTTAAGCTACACAGCATCCTGGACAATGACTGTCATCCACTCTACAGCACTATCATACAGCGGAAGAGCTTGATCAGCTGGAGACTACGCTCCATGACATGCACAACAGACAGACTGAGGAAGTCATTTGTACCCAGGGCCTAACAATACAATGCTTCACTGAAGGGAAAAGGAGAGTTGGACTTCTATGCATAGTATATCTGCACCTCCACTCTCTTATACACTTACATGGCATGGCTTACATGTCTACCCTCTCTTTGTCCATATATTTGACCAAGGACTAATGTCTGCACCCATATCTAACTATCCTTGCACTGCTGCTATAATTCTTATATTACTATGTTAGGTTTATTTTAATTGTCCATATATTTATACTATACTGTTATTAGTATTACTATGCTACATTTTGTACTGTACATATTTATTGCTGGTCACTAGAATTTAATCTTGCACTGTTGGACTTACTATGCTTACATTTTGTACTGTACATATTTATTGCTGGTCACTAGAATTTAATCTTGTTGCACTGTTGGACTTATTTGCACTACCAACTTGACACACACCTCATACTGGATCACAGTACCAATCCTCAGTACATTCATGCACATCTTATCTATAGTATTTTACTGCTCCTTTAGTCATGTTGATTTGTTGATTTGCTTTGTATTTTCCTGTTTACGTTGTATTGTATGTTGTGTGTGGTGTCTTAAGCTGCTGGGACCTTGAATTTTCCCTTGGGGATCAATAAAGTATCTATCTATCTATCTATCTATCTATCTATCTATCTACATTGGAAGTAACACACCGTCACAGTAAATTAGACATTGCTGTCAAGCCAAAGAGAAGGCCTACAGGAGTGGGGATCAGGACCTGTATAAACAGGCCAGGAACAAGCTGACAAAGGATCAAGGTTGAAAGAGATCAAGCTAAAAGAAGCTACAGTGAGAAGCAAACGACCCTGTATCAGTTTGGAAAGGCCTGCAACAGGTCACAAACTACAAGAGACCATCCCCCCGCCCTACAGAAAGTCCCAGGCTGGCTGATGACCTGAACGACTTTTCCTGCAGGTTTGAAAAGCACCCATTATCACGACACAGTGCCCAATGTGGATTCCTTTAGGTTCATGGGATCAACCACCTCACAGGGCCTAAAATGGTCTCCCCACACTGACACTATCCAGAAGGCCCAGCAGAGGTAATACTTTCTGAGACAGTTAAGGAAGTTTAATATGCCTATAGGGAGCTGCTGACCACTTTCTTCTCAGCGATCATTCATCTGCACCCCCATCACCGTCTGGTTTGGGTCAGCCACCAAACGAGACAGAGCCAGACTGCAACGGACAATAAGGGCTACAGAGAGGATTATTGGAACTGACCTTCTTTCCCTCCAGGACCTTTACCGGTCCAGGGTCAGGGAAAGGGCAGCAAAAATCTCTACAGACCCCTCACATCCTGGTCACAAACTGTTCAACCTCCTTCCCTCTGGGCGATGATACAGGGCACTGTTTGCCAAAACCAGACGCCACAAAGATAGCTTCTTCCCTCAAGCTGTCACTCTGTTGAACATTCAGACACAGCACCCACCCTCATAACAAGTCAATCAACTGTTCTGCTCATCTACCTCATATCATGTGCACATCAGTTGTTATGAATACATGATAATTGCACTGAACTGCCTTGCACTATATTTATATTTAATCTTAAACCTCAGTCTATACTGATACTGCACTATTCCCACCCTCTTTCAATTGCATCCTGCGTCTTGCTTGTGCCTGTTGTGTCCACGACCATGGCAACCTTGACAGGGACAACAAGGCCACACTCCCCCTCCGGACAATTGCATTACCCTATCCCACCCATAGCATCTATTTATTTGTAAATGTAGTACCTACTGTATTTATTTTTATACATAGCCTTACTGACCTTATTATATTCTTACTGTTTTTCTATGTTATTGTTGAGTGTTGTACTTGAGAGCAAAGATTAACTGCAGTCAAATAAATTCCTTGTTTGTTTATGCAAGCCAAGATGATTCTGATTCTGATTACACTGAATAGTGGTTGTTGTCTTTATTTCTTAAAAATTACAAACCTAGAGAATTATTAAATTGTATTATCGCAACATGGAGAGAACAAAAACATTACATCCGTGATCTCCTGTTTTGACCCGGCGTCACCAAAAACGGCAGACGTTATTTCTTAAATGTCAGAGTAATGACATTCAAAAGGGTACCTTAATAATACACCACTATTCATAAAGGAACGAAGTATAAAAGTAAAAACACTTTATTACATGGATCACCCAAAGGACTTCTTGCCGATTTTCAATAGCGCGGCTTTTACAATCATAATAATGGGTGTTAAATATTCCGTAACCACTAGATGGCAGCATGACACAGCAAAGAGTTTGCTATCAGCGCAATTTGCATGACACGGCAAGTGAAGTGCGCTGTGTCATGCTGCCATCTAGTGGTTATTATTTTTTTAAAAAATGGGTGTTATATATTCCATAACCACTAGGTGGCAGCATGACACAGCGCACTTCACTTGCCGTGTCATGCAAATTGTGCTGTCTCATGGGAAGTTTACATGTGTGCGTGTGCGGTTCCGAGAGTGACGTTGGACATAGAGTTAGGTGCGGTGGATTGCACTGATATAAGCGTGAGTTGTGGCTGTAACAGCAACTCGGTTGCTATTTGCTTAATAAATAAAGCTCTGACGTTTCCCTCAAGCAGAGACACTTTGCCTCAAGTGTCTGGAGTATCACAGTATTATTCATCATACTGCAAGGTCAAAGACTGCGCGGGACTAGGCTACATGTGCGCTTCGTGTGACCTGTTGGATCCTGTGTGGAATAGGCCTATACGTAGGCTAGTAAAATGAATGGCTATAGTACAAGGAATACTTTAAGGTAAGGGCTGTAGCCTAATGTTTCTTGCATTGCTTTTATTGCCTACATTCATTTGTTAAATTACACGCAAAGCCTAGCCTACATTTTGTCCTAAAGGAGTAGCCTAGCATACGGTTCCGAATCAACTTGGGTTAGCAGTTAGCCTACGTTAGACAATGTTTTCGCACTCGACAGCACTCCAGCAATTTGCCCGTCTTTTTTTGCTGTTTGGTTTTGCGGGTGTAATCTTTGGTGTACTTGTGTCCTCTTGTCAAACACTAATGGTACGTGACAGTGCCAGTCGCAAAGATGAAATGTGTGACTTTATAAGTAGGCTAGCTAGTTGCTTTGTAGGCTAATACCATTAGTAGCTACGTGGTGTTCAGTAGTCATAACCAAGCCAAGTAACTTCATCCTGTTCGGATGGTTGTGCGTGGCCAAACATCGGTGGCCTGCATACGGGCTGGGGTTTTCTTTGCAGTTCTTTGACTGATTAATCTATGCTTGTCCGCTGAGCATTGTTTTAACTAGTAGTGGTTCTCAAAGTGGGGTCCGGGGACCCCTTGGGGTCCGTGAACCATAGGCAAGGGGTCCGCGAAATCATTTGCTTGAAATGATAAAGTTAACATTTTAAAAAGATGATACTCTTTTCACCCATAAAACAAGCAAATTATGTCTATTTGGTCCTACCCACATCAACTTGGGATAGTGGACCCAGCCACAACTTCAGAGAATACGAATGGTTAACTGTTAAGGTTATAAGGGGGTCCTCGGAAAATGTTATCACCTAAAAGGGGTCCTTGGAACCAAAAACATTGAGAACCCCTACCAGTACCATATTTTAAATCTATCGTGTTTGACTGTTAGCACCACCCATCATAGGCTGTTCAGGTAACTCAGGTGTGTGTGAATGTGTCTACCCGGTTGGGTGTTGCACCTAGTTAATCACTAAAGTTACGTTGCGATAAAGGAATATTTATGCGTGTGTATTGGGCAAACAAGATATTCAGTGTCGGAGTGAAGATGTCAGAAGCAGAATAAAACAGACGATGCCGCTGCAACACTTTCAGCGCTCCACCGGGAAAGCCTTTCGTAACCTCGTTATTATTTTGGAAAAGTGAACTCAACAGCATTTGAAATTAGTGTAACAAATGAATGGAAGAATCAGGCTTACAACTACGCTATTAGCTTGTAATTTATTTGGAATTTCGCTACGAATCGCCGTTGAGATTAATTCATCATACAACATGTTAAAGCCTGCCGCATGTCTAGTTAGAACACATTTTTCTCCTCTCTGTAGCCTATAACGGGCTAGGTTGGCTTCAAGGGCCACTGACATATTATTGGGTTACCTTACTAATACAGAAAATGATCCGTTCATTTGTTGTTTTATATATTTATTTGTCTGTCTCCTTTTTTGTAAGTTTTACATTATGTAGTGCAACACAGTATTTTAGACCTGTAGCTTTTAACAACCAGTTATAAAAACCGTAGGTGCGTGACAGGTCGGAACCATCGTTAAGCTGGTTGCGAAGGCTAGTCGGACCGTTTAAGAGATGGACCACCCCATTTCCGGTTGTAATAGTTTGAAAACATTCCATTATATTTCAGCATGTAGAAATACGTGTATTTATTCACCTGTGGCACAATATAAACGTTTACATTCATATTATTATTAGAAGTGCCCCATCCTTTCATAGGCTGATGTATTATTACAATAACACAATGTCTGAATATGAACAATAGGCTATGCATGCTGCTAGCTTGACTGCTATCTGACACACAAAGTTCAGTGATCTAATCCTCCTGACCATTTCTAAAACAAAACAAAACAAAACAAAAAACCCATAATGGCGGAATGTGTGTGCTGGTAGTGCGCTGGAGGTGCCTTGTGTTGCCTCGTGTTGTATAAAGGTGTATACCAATCGTACAGTTCAGGACAGGACAATTTACTTTGTCTGCTGTTTCCTCAAGATGATCACATGGGTTGCTTTGCGTAGGCTGTGGACTACGTCATGATGGCTGGTGCATCATGGTAAAACCAGAATGGAATTTTTGTTTTCTGTTTTATTTCAAACACCACCACATACTTTTTGTTTGATACATTCACCAGACATCTAGTGTCTGTGAATGTATTATTGTTCTGTGTGTTTTGTTGTAACCAGATCTATAGCATAACGCATATGTGAATTGTATGTCACTTAGTCTAGTACCCTCGCTTGCCAGTAGCAACTCATACTTACCTGGCAGGGGAGATACCATGATCAAGAAGGTGGTTCACCCAGGGCGAGGCTCAGCCATTGCACTCCGGTTGTGCTGACCCCTGCGAACGGCGATGGGGCCATACGAAGTGCAAATTTTGATTTAGACTGTAAGACAAATACAAGACTTGATTGGACAAGGGTGAAAAGGTTGAAAAAAGGTCCCTGGTGATGTAATAGCTAATTTGCATTTGTTTCCTATAGGTTCCTGGGCTGTCAACAGAGTGGAACTGGCTGTCAGGTGACCTGCATGGTGTATCATGGGTACCACACGTTTTCTGACCCTTTTAAAACTTTTTTGATATAATTTTTCATAATTAGTGATGCTGAATATCAAATTCTACATTGATAAACCAAAAGCTGCACTGTGATGAAACATTTGAGCAAAAAATGATTTGTTAAAAATGACGTCATTTGTGTCATTGAGTAGTGGTGCTGATGCTGCGGATTATGAGCTATAACTATGTAATACGCTTATTTTCATTAGTTTTATCTAAATAAAGGCCCAATAGGCCCAATCTGAACGTTCCACCCTACTGTATGCTGCAAAAAATGGTTTGTTGAAAAATAAAATCAGTTAAAAGCATGCAATATTGTATTCATTGACTAATTAAAGTACCACAACACACTGTTACTGTAAATCAGGTCTTTTTATTGACCCAAGTGCACAATATAGCCAGGGAAAACACTACAGTGCAGTGAAATGGTTTGTTGAACAATAAAATCAGGTAAAAACATGCCATATTGTATTTATTGGCTTATGACAGTACCACAACACACTGTTATTGTAAATCAGGTCTCTTTATTGACCCAAGTGCATAATATAGCCAAGGAAAACACTATAGTGCAGTGCCTTAGCACTAGTGTCTTTGGAAAGACATCAATAGGTAACCATTGACAGAGAACGGAAACAAAAGAACTGGCTGACCACTTCAGTGCATGGTCAAAGCAGTAAAGTACACTGCAGCTTTAGGACAGAAACTGTGTATATCTGTTTGTGTGTGTGTGTCCCTGAGTGCTTGAGATAGGTGCGTGTGTCCGTCCCTGGTTCCCAAGTGTTACAGGAGTGCGTGAAAGGGCTTGAAAGGGCTTGACTGCCCGCTGGGCCCCACACAACACACACACTCAATGGTAAAGTAAAATACAAAACTATTTACAGTAACACATACACAGTATGTACACTTCACTCAGAGGCCTGTGACTGACCCAAAAGACTGTCAACTGCCTTCTGAAAGTCCCCAAATGTCTGAAATGTCTGACCAGAAAAGTCCTTTGATGGGGAGGACTTTGAAGCTTCACAGAAGGTCTTCTTCCTGTACTTTCTGTGGCCTTGTGTGAGCTGGCCGCAGAGGGCACAGGCGTAAGCTTTCATCTGGCGTGGCGGTCCAGACCCTGCGCGCTCATCTTGTCTTCTTTTATAGATCGTTGATCTAGATAACGCCTGTGACGAGGATGAGGCAGCAGCAGTTGCCGTGGGAGCCTGGGACCACGAGGACGAGGCAGCGGATGGCGTGGGATCCTGCACCGTGGACAAGGTAAGTATCACTGATGCGGGCATCACTCCCTGACTGGACTGGGTGGCTTGGAGACTGGTTTGGCTTAATGGCGTTACTGCTGCTGGTTTAGGAAGGATGGGGCAGGGGACGGGGCGGGGGACTCTGGCTTTGAGCAGTCGCGTTCCAGCCAAAGATGGCGTGACCTCATACTCCACCTGAGGTCGGCTGGTGTGGGGCCTCTCCACTGGCAACTCTGGTGCAGGGGTTTGAGTGGCGGTGTCATCATCACCCGCTACGCTCTGGTGGCGACGGAGGACATCCAACCCCTGGTCCGTGACGTTCTTCGCAGACAAGGCCTCTTGTCTGCGGATGAACTCGGACACACACTTGCTGTTAACTTTTAGGATTGGAATCCCCAGCCTGCTGAGCTCGGCGTCATCCACAGTCACCCTCTGCTGCACCCGCTGGTACATGGAGGTGATCTGCTGTTTCTGTGGTGACCCTCGAGCCTTGCCGCCACAGCTGGGATGGAGCCAGAGCTGCTTGATGATGCAGTACATCAGCCTGTTCTTCCTGGAATCCAGCAGATGTGCGGCGGAGTACCTCTTGCTGAATTTCAGCTTCTGTACTAACGCCGACTCTGCTGGATCGCCACTTGTGCGGCTGAAGAGGGCATTTCCCCAGCGAGCAGAGTACAGGGAGTCAAACTGCTGGATGCTTCTGTCGTGGAGGTCCAGCTTGTTCCATGCAGCGATGACTCTCTGCCTGGTGGAGTTGGTGATGGCAAGCTTCCCCTCCTCCAAGGCAATGCCAACCAGGACACGGCTCAGCTCCTCGACATGCTCGTACCCCGGCAGATGGCTGGGCCCGCACACGTCCTCCACACAGGGGTCGAGCTCGGCAGCCACGGCCTGGTCGGTGAGGGAGATGTTCTTTCTGAGCGGTGTTAGTGTGTCACCCTCACCGTCAGAGGTGTAGCCTGCATCGCCGTCCTCCTCCTCCTCCACCACCACCTCCTCCACCTCCTCCGCATCCACTGGGGATTCCTCCACCTCATCATCTCCTTCGTCCTCTGCCTGCTGGAGCGCCTCACGGGCCTGAACGTAGTGGTCAGGGGCGCTGAATGGCTCGGCAGCAGACTGAGCAAACAGGTACTCCAGTCCTATCCGCTCATCACCAGCTGGAACAGGAGGCCTGTAGTTCACCTCCTCCACCTCCCCAAACAGCTCCTGACACCGCTGGTTCAGGCGGTGGACAAGAGGAGACCGGTAGACCATGTGCCTCCTTCCCTTTTGCCCTCTCACACTCGCCGACTCCCTGTCAGAGTTCCAGCGAGCGATGCCGGCCAGGAGGTACACCTGAAAGGGTACGGCAGCACAGTGAGGGCCCGGGATCATGCGGGGCAAGAAGGAGTGGAAGCCCTCCAGGCTGTTGCTCCCCCTCACGGTGGTGTAGTGCGGAAGCCTCACACCGTTGCGGATGACGTACCTCTTCACGGTGTACATGTTCCGCCCCGGTGGATCCTGGATGCACTCCAGGTGCTTCTGCTGGTTGGCCCACACGTGATCCACTGCTGCGGCGTCTTTGAAGAGATGGACCTGGTTTTCGTCCATCCCAGCGCCGCCCTTCAGGATGTCGATGGCACTCTGGACGCGCGCAAACGTCTCCTGGGCCCCAACAGTGATCCTCCTGACGTAGTGGCTCAGGTCGCGCTTGGTGACATGCGTCTCCATGAGCTCACCGTCGGTCAGGGAGGCATACCTGGTTGTGTGCCCGGCACGAATCGCGTGCAGGAGAAGTGCCATGTCGTCCTTGTTGTATGCAAAGACCGCAGCAGACAACGCCGACTTAAAGAGGGCGTACTTGGGGTGGTGGTCGGTCCTGAGGGCGGCGTCAAAGCGGTGAATCCAGTGGAACACGTCCAGACGAACGAGCATCCCTGCCTCTGCCCATCCACTGAACAGCTGCTCCACCGAGGAAACACCCAGGACACGACAGCAGCCACGGTCCACGTACAACAGTTCAGGCGGTGCCTCTCCTGCCCTCTCATACCTTGCCATGAGCCCCTCAGCCATCGGCCTCATCTTGTCCAACGACTCCTCGCAGGTCAGGACGGAGATGAGGATCTGCCCCCGCTCGTTGGCCACGTTGGTGCACCACTCCGCAGTGCCCTTGCCGTCACCCGACAACTTCTTGCAGATCTAATAATGATAATAATTTTTTTTAAAAAAGCAAAGTAATGTGTAAATGTGTTATTTGTACATTTTTTTGATGATTCAGTTGAACAGTAAATTGTGTGTAACAAAAAATACCTTCTTTGTGGAGTCGTACTTGAGGACCTTGCCGAACGTGGACATGATCTGCGTGCGGTAGTCCTCAATGTTTTCCGCCTCAGCAATGAGGAACGCTTTCCGCAGCAGCTTAGGCGAGGGTAGCTCTCTCCTCTGTGGGGGTCGCTGGAACTGGGGAGTCAGGAGGCCTGAAAGTGGATAGAAAATGTGTAAATAATACACTGTGTGTAACATTTCTCTTTTTTTGTTTTGTTACAGGGCCCATTGGAGACAGCAGGAAGATGGATGGAGTTTGTGTGTGCTGTTGTATGATGACAATCTGACTTACTTGTTATCGTTCCAGGTTGCGTGTACTGGGTGAGGAGTGTGGTGTAAAGGTCCTTCCTTTGCAGGTACTCCTCACAATGACCCTCCATCACCTGCCTCCACACCTTGGTCATGGTGTTCCCCTCGGTGCGGTCCCTCAGGAGGCGGATCACCGCCTTGTCCACACCACGCCTGAAATCACAACACATTGGCTGTCAATCTTAGATGTGTTATTGTACAGTCAATAAAGTATTCAAATCACTGTGAAATAATGCTCACCGTAATGTTAACACGGCCGGAAATACGGCTCTGTGCGCTGGAGTCAGTTGTCGCAAGACACCCTCCTCCCACGACAGGAACCGGCCGATGGCGTGCTCCTCCGAGTCTTTGGCGGCTTTCCGGCAGGCGTTGCAGGCCAGAACCTCCGTCAGCATGGAGTACCAGCCCCCCACGTCACAGATCTGACGGACGGTCTTCGAGTACCCACACCTGTAGAGGAACACGTTGGTCTTGTCCCTCGCAGGACACTCAGGCCTAGGGCAACGAAGACCGTACCGCCACACCCCCACTGGTCTCCAAAAAAACACCCGGCTCTTAAAAAAGCCGTCAGCCGAGGGCACTCTCCCCCCTACCACGCCAGGGGTCTCGGGTGGGAAAAACCACATGCGGTCATCCTTGAGGATTCTCCTCCACCGCGTTCTCCCGTTTTTGTCCACGTAAGACATGGGCTTTTGGAAGAGCCCCCGCTCCTCGTCCTCCTTCAGCCACTGTTGATCCGGTGTGGGCAGACCGTAGCTACCAGACTCCCACATCTTGTGCCATCCCTCATACTTCATCTGAAAGTACAGAAAACAAACAAATAAAGTGAAACCCACTTGGCACACACTAAAAATAATCATTTTCTGTCTTGTTTTTGTCAGGTCCAAGCATTACCTCAGAGAGTGCACCCTCTCCTTCAGCCGGCGGGGTGGCCTGGATGGCATGAGGGGGCATGGATGATGTGGGAACCTTTAAAAATGACCAGTGTGTTAGTATAAACATTTACTGATTGATTGACTCTGCTTTGATTTTTAACTGTAACCCTTTCACAGAGAGTACGGAGAGACGTGGGGTGACACAGTTGCGTTCCCTAGCTCTTCTGTCCATCCCTTTATCTGTGCCTTCCTTACTGCATTGCACAGCATTTACCCTTGACTTAAATACATTCATTTAGCCGAGCATAGTCTTTGTGGTCCATGATGCCACATGACCTTACCGCTACTGGTGACAGGGTTTCTGCGTGTGTCTTCCGTGAAGTCTCTGCCTGCCTGGACACCTCTTCTTCTCCTCTGTCTCTATCCCTAGCATCCTCTGACAACATCAAAGACTTTTGTTGACACCTGTTTTATGTTAACTTATTGCATACAGGTTCTGCATTAATACATGATATGTGTAGTAGTGACATTAACTCAAGACTTTATGGGAAAGCACAGCCTGAAATAGTCCCTTTCAGTCTCAACTGTTGATAGATATGGTTAAGATATTGTTAAGGGAGATAATGAACTCAAATACCTTGTCTTTCAATAGTGGCCAGAGCTTCCACCATCAGAGCATCATCATCATCATCATCCGATGACAAGGAGGAGGCGTGGACAGAGGCGAACACAGCTGGAGCAGATGTTGGCTTGGAGGAGATGGCAGACACAGCGGCAGAGCCCTTGCCTTTGGAGGTGGTGGCAGAGGCTTTGGAAGAGCCCTTGCCCTTGGAGGTGGTGGCAGAGGCTTTGGCAGAGCCCTTGCCCTTGGAGGTGGTGAAAAGCGCAGCAGCAGAGGCCTTGGCGGCAGTGGTGGACACAGCAGCAGCGGGCCTGAATGCTGAGGCGAAGACAGCTGCAGGGGCCTTGAAAGCTGAGGCGGAGACAGCTGCGGGGGCTGGATGGACCATGGCAGTGGTGGACACAGCTGCGGGGGCTGGATGGACCATGGCAGTGGTGGACACAGCTGCGGGGGCTGGATGGACCATGGCAGTGGTGGACACAGCTGCGGGGGCTGGATGGACCATGGCAGTGGTGGACACAGCTGCGGGGGCTGGATGGACCATGGCAGTGGTGGACACAGCTGCGGGGGCTGTGGAGATGGAGGCAGACGCAGCAGCAGAGGCCTTGGGGGCGCTGGAAGAGGCAGCCGTATCCTGTTGATGTTTCTGTAATATACAGTTGAATTCAAGCTTTGAAGTTTATTTTGATAATGCACTGTACTTTTTTTTATATATATACAAACAGGGCCTAACTTACCTCCTTGTCAAGGATATACTGCCTGAACCTCTTCAAGGACTTGGCGCTGATGTCCTCCTCCTTCATGGCCAGCCACTGTTTCACGGAGGTGTGTGCCTCCAGGGCCATCCGCCGCTCATGATCGCTGCCAGCTTGGGGGTCGGCGTGCAGGCGTTTGTGCAGACTGTGCCACTGCCACATCTCCTGGAAGGTAAAGGACCTAAAGCGGCCCTGTCCGTAGATCGCCCGGTCTACATTTACCTCCAGGTGGCAGGAAATGGCAGGGAACAGCTGCACATACTGCACAAGATGGTCTTTGACCCACTGGTCATTAATGGGACCCCTTTCAGGATGGCGGCACTCCTTGATATGGCGATCAAGGACACTAAAGCATTAAATCACAGTGTTATTTTGCGGAATACACAGCCATAGACACTGTAATACTAATTACTGTGACATACTTACTATTTAATGTACCCCACATCATTTTCTGCCAGCCACCTGAAACTCTTCCCACTGTATTTCCCAAAGGTCAGCACCAGCTGGCCCAGGCACTGCACCTCGGTGGGGTCTGGAGTGACCATCCGGCACCTCCTCTTAGCTGAAGACGAGGTAAGCACAAATGGTTCTAGTGCCCTGCTTTTAATTACCATGGCTGGATGTAAACACATCTATGACTCATAACTATTTACCTTCTTCCAAAGCTGTTTTGGGATCTCTTAACCCATCGTCCCCTTGTGTCAGATGGGGCTGCCTAATAGCTTTGGCCTCCTTAGATGCCCTTAGGAGGCATTGTTGCCTATCTTTCGGCACTGTCTTGTCCAAAATGGACAGGACAGGCATCAGAGGGTCCATTGCTGTGAAGACAAGCAGTAAACTCAGAGTGCTTCGTGTGACAAATCCTCCCCTCCCCCATTATCCCTTGACCCAGGTTAAGTAAGGTTAAATGTCATTGACCTGTAATTACGCAGTAGGTAATACTTTAATAATTTTTAATCTGCCCTAAAAGGAAAATAAAATCAGAAGTAAATAGTGCAGCGATAGCCTACAACGCCAAAAATAGCCTGCAGAGTTAATAGTACAGCTATAAATAACCTACAGCGCCGAAAATAGCCTACAGCGTCAGCGAGGGGTGAGGGGGACAGCCGACAACCAATCAGCGAAGACTCGCCACTGTGAACTCTAGACACTAATCCAATCAGCAATCAGAAGTCTAGACTCTAGCTCGCAGTTCACGGCCAAGTACTACGGCATCTAATGAACATAATGTTGATTTTTTAAATCGTAAGTTGGTGGATAAAACAGGTTGCGGCATGCTGACACTACAAATACAGTCCTTAGAGTAACATTTTCCCACTCTAGGCTATTTTCGGACCGGGAGAAACGATAGTTTACACCGCTAGCTGCTACCGGCCAAAGTGTCATTTTAATCAATGGCAGTGTACGGAAACCGGTCATGTACGGTATCCGTGGGAAAGAACACCCAAGTGGCACATGAAATATGACAATTAAAGTCATTTATCTGGTCTGAGATTGCATAGAGAGGCACGGACGCTATCACTAACCTCGACTGGCCAGCCACCGCTATAGGCGATGCCGGTTTAAATGGCCGAAAACCGGCGATCGCGTTACGTTCGTGCCTTGGCATGACAGATTTTATTATTTCTCCACCAACGGAGGTACAACCCAAGCGTGTTATGACGATCACTCACCTTAAATACGAAAAAACACTTCACGGAAGTAGCGATCTTCACCGGCTCTCGATGGCAGCTGTCGAAGCCGGCTTTTCCACAGTCTAGAGTTCCGAGCCGGCCGCCGCGCTCCGATTGGCCAGAGAGCCTGGCCGAACGCTGCCGATTGGCCAAACTCTAGACACACCACCGCCTCCGGTCCAATCGCAGCGCCCGAAAGCCCGTCTACAGTCTACAGTCTAGAGTTTGATTGCACACCGTTGGCGCCGACTTCTGCGAACGGCGATGGGGCCATACGAAGTGCAAATTTTGATTTAGACTGTAAGACAAATACAAGACTTGATTGGACAAGGGTGAAAAGGTTGAAAAAAGGTCCCTGGTGATGTAATAGCTAATTTGCATTTGTTTCCTATAGGTTCCTGGGCTGTCAACAGAGTGGAACTGGCTGTCAGGTGACCTGCATGGTGTATCATGGGTACCACACGTTTTCTGACCCTTTTAAAACTTTTTTGATATAATTTTTCATAATTAGTGATGCTGAATATCAAATTCTACATTGATAAACCAAAAGCTGCACTGTGATGAAACATTTGAGCAAAAAATGATTTGTTAAAAATGACGTCATTTGTGTCATTGAGTAGTGGTGCTGATGCTGCGGATTATGAGCTATAACTATGTAATACGCTTATTTTCATTAGTTTTATCTAAATAAAGGCCCAATAGGCCCAATCTGAACGTTCCACCCTACTGTATGCTGCAAAAAATGGTTTGTTGAAAAATAAAATCAGTTAAAAGCATGCAATATTGTATTCATTGACTAATTAAAGTACCACAACACACTGTTACTGTAAATCAGGTCTTTTTATTGACCCAAGTGCACAATATAGCCAGGGAAAACACTACAGTGCAGTGAAATGGTTTGTTGAACAATAAAATCAGGTAAAAACATGCCATATTGTATTTATTGGCTTATGACAGTACCACAACACACTGTTATTGTAAATCAGGTCTCTTTATTGACCCAAGTGCATAATATAGCCAAGGAAAACACTATAGTGCAGTGCCTTAGCACTAGTGTCTTTGGAAAGACATCAATAGGTAACCATTGACAGAGAACGGAAACAAAAGAACTGGCTGACCACTTCAGTGCATGGTCAAAGCAGTAAAGTACACTGCAGCTTTAGGACAGAAACTGTGTATATCTGTTTGTGTGTGTGTGTCCCTGAGTGCTTGAGATAGGTGCGTGTGTCCGTCCCTGGTTCCCAAGTGTTACAGGAGTGCGTGAAAGGGCTTGAAAGGGCTTGACTGCCCGCTGGGCCCCACACAACACACACACTCAATGGTAAAGTAAAATACAAAACTATTTACAGTAACACATACACAGTATGTACACTTCACTCAGAGGCCTGTGACTGACCCAAAAGACTGTCAACTGCCTTCTGAAAGTCCCCAAATGTCTGAAATGTCTGACCAGAAAAGTCCTTTGATGGGGAGGACTTTGAAGCTTCACAGAAGGTCTTCTTCCTGTACTTTCTGTGGCCTTGTGTGAGCTGGCCGCAGAGGGCACAGGCGTAAGCTTTCATCTGGCGTGGCGGTCCAGACCCTGCGCGCTCATCTTGTCTTCTTTTATAGATCGTTGATCTAGATAACGCCTGTGACGAGGATGAGGCAGCAGCAGTTGCCGTGGGAGCCTGGGACCACGAGGACGAGGCAGCGGATGGCGTGGGATCCTGCACCGTGGACAAGGTAAGTATCACTGATGCGGGCATCACTCCCTGACTGGACTGGGTGGCTTGGAGACTGGTTTGGCTTAATGGCGTTACTGCTGCTGGTTTAGGAAGGATGGGGCAGGGGACGGGGCGGGGGACTCTGGCTTTGAGCAGTCGCGTTCCAGCCAAAGATGGCGTGACCTCATACTCCACCTGAGGTCGGCTGGTGTGGGGCCTCTCCACTGGCAACTCTGGTGCAGGGGTTTGAGTGGCGGTGTCATCATCACCCGCTACGCTCTGGTGGCGACGGAGGACATCCAACCCCTGGTCCGTGACGTTCTTCGCAGACAAGGCCTCTTGTCTGCGGATGAACTCGGACACACACTTGCTGTTAACTTTTAGGATTGGAATCCC
The DNA here is from genome assembly GCF_963854185.1 of Sardina pilchardus. NCBI lineage: Eukaryota > Metazoa > Chordata > Actinopteri > Clupeiformes > Clupeidae > Sardina > Sardina pilchardus. The sequence goes on along the minus strand of NC_084999.1, from coordinate 12,019,568 downwards.
CAGCCTGCTGAGCTCGGCGTCATCCACAGTCACCCTCTGCTGCACCCGCTGGTACATGGAGGTGATCTGCTGTTTCTGTGGTGACCCTCGAGCCTTGCCGCCACAGCTGGGATGGAGCCAGAGCTGCTTGATGATGCAGTACATCAGCCTGTTCTTCCTGGAATCCAGCAGATGTGCGGCGGAGTACCTCTTGCTGAATTTCAGCTTCTGTACTAACGCCGACTCTGCTGGATCGCCACTTGTGCGGCTGAAGAGGGCATTTCCCCAGCGAGCAGAGTACAGGGAGTCAAACTGCTGGATGCTTCTGTCGTGGAGGTCCAGCTTGTTCCATGCAGCGATGACTCTCTGCCTGGTGGAGTTGGTGATGGCAAGCTTCCCCTCCTCCAAGGCAATGCCAACCAGGACACGGCTCAGCTCCTCGACATGCTCGTACCCCGGCAGATGGCTGGGCCCGCACACGTCCTCCACACAGGGGTCGAGCTCGGCAGCCACGGCCTGGTCGGTGAGGGAGATGTTCTTTCTGAGCGGTGTTAGTGTGTCACCCTCACCGTCAGAGGTGTAGCCTGCATCGCCGTCCTCCTCCTCCTCCACCACCACCTCCTCCACCTCCTCCGCATCCACTGGGGATTCCTCCACCTCATCATCTCCTTCGTCCTCTGCCTGCTGGAGCGCCTCACGGGCCTGAACGTAGTGGTCAGGGGCGCTGAATGGCTCGGCAGCAGACTGAGCAAACAGGTACTCCAGTCCTATCCGCTCATCACCAGCTGGAACAGGAGGCCTGTAGTTCACCTCCTCCACCTCCCCAAACAGCTCCTGACACCGCTGGTTCAGGCGGTGGACAAGAGGAGACCGGTAGACCATGTGCCTCCTTCCCTTTTGCCCTCTCACACTCGCCGACTCCCTGTCAGAGTTCCAGCGAGCGATGCCGGCCAGGAGGTACACCTGAAAGGGTACGGCAGCACAGTGAGGGCCCGGGATCATGCGGGGCAAGAAGGAGTGGAAGCCCTCCAGGCTGTTGCTCCCCCTCACGGTGGTGTAGTGCGGAAGCCTCACACCGTTGCGGATGACGTACCTCTTCACGGTGTACATGTTCCGCCCCGGTGGATCCTGGATGCACTCCAGGTGCTTCTGCTGGTTGGCCCACACGTGATCCACTGCTGCGGCGTCTTTGAAGAGATGGACCTGGTTTTCGTCCATCCCAGCGCCGCCCTTCAGGATGTCGATGGCACTCTGGACGCGCGCAAACGTCTCCTGGGCCCCAACAGTGATCCTCCTGACGTAGTGGCTCAGGTCGCGCTTGGTGACATGCGTCTCCATGAGCTCACCGTCGGTCAGGGAGGCATACCTGGTTGTGTGCCCGGCACGAATCGCGTGCAGGAGAAGTGCCATGTCGTCCTTGTTGTATGCAAAGACCGCAGCAGACAACGCCGACTTAAAGAGGGCGTACTTGGGGTGGTGGTCGGTCCTGAGGGCGGCGTCAAAGCGGTGAATCCAGTGGAACACGTCCAGACGAACGAGCATCCCTGCCTCTGCCCATCCACTGAACAGCTGCTCCACCGAGGAAACACCCAGGACACGACAGCAGCCACGGTCCACGTACAACAGTTCAGGCGGTGCCTCTCCTGCCCTCTCATACCTTGCCATGAGCCCCTCAGCCATCGGCCTCATCTTGTCCAACGACTCCTCGCAGGTCAGGACGGAGATGAGGATCTGCCCCCGCTCGTTGGCCACGTTGGTGCACCACTCCGCAGTGCCCTTGCCGTCACCCGACAACTTCTTGCAGATCTAATAATGATAATAATTTTTTTTAAAAAAGCAAAGTAATGTGTAAATGTGTTATTTGTACATTTTTTTGATGATTCAGTTGAACAGTAAATTGTGTGTAACAAAAAATACCTTCTTTGTGGAGTCGTACTTGAGGACCTTGCCGAACGTGGACATGATCTGCGTGCGGTAGTCCTCAATGTTTTCCGCCTCAGCAATGAGGAACGCTTTCCGCAGCAGCTTAGGCGAGGGTAGCTCTCTCCTCTGTGGGGGTCGCTGGAACTGGGGAGTCAGGAGGCCTGAAAGTGGATAGAAAATGTGTAAATAATACACTGTGTGTAACATTTCTCTTTTTTTGTTTTGTTACAGGGCCCATTGGAGACAGCAGGAAGATGGATGGAGTTTGTGTGTGCTGTTGTATGATGACAATCTGACTTACTTGTTATCGTTCCAGGTTGCGTGTACTGGGTGAGGAGTGTGGTGTAAAGGTCCTTCCTTTGCAGGTACTCCTCACAATGACCCTCCATCACCTGCCTCCACACCTTGGTCATGGTGTTCCCCTCGGTGCGGTCCCTCAGGAGGCGGATCACCGCCTTGTCCACACCACGCCTGAAATCACAACACATTGGCTGTCAATCTTAGATGTGTTATTGTACAGTCAATAAAGTATTCAAATCACTGTGAAATAATGCTCACCGTAATGTTAACACGGCCGGAAATACGGCTCTGTGCGCTGGAGTCAGTTGTCGCAAGACACCCTCCTCCCACGACAGGAACCGGCCGATGGCGTGCTCCTCCGAGTCTTTGGCGGCTTTCCGGCAGGCGTTGCAGGCCAGAACCTCCGTCAGCATGGAGTACCAGCCCCCCACGTCACAGATCTGACGGACGGTCTTCGAGTACCCACACCTGTAGAGGAACACGTTGGTCTTGTCCCTCGCAGGACACTCAGGCCTAGGGCAACGAAGACCGTACCGCCACACCCCCACTGGTCTCCAAAAAAACACCCGGCTCTTAAAAAAGCCGTCAGCCGAGGGCACTCTCCCCCCTACCACGCCAGGGGTCTCGGGTGGGAAAAACCACATGCGGTCATCCTTGAGGATTCTCCTCCACCGCGTTCTCCCGTTTTTGTCCACGTAAGACATGGGCTTTTGGAAGAGCCCCCGCTCCTCGTCCTCCTTCAGCCACTGTTGATCCGGTGTGGGCAGACCGTAGCTACCAGACTCCCACATCTTGTGCCATCCCTCATACTTCATCTGAAAGTACAGAAAACAAACAAATAAAGTGAAACCCACTTGGCACACACTAAAAATAATCATTTTCTGTCTTGTTTTTGTCAGGTCCAAGCATTACCTCAGAGAGTGCACCCTCTCCTTCAGCCGGCGGGGTGGCCTGGATGGCATGAGGGGGCATGGATGATGTGGGAACCTTTAAAAATGACCAGTGTGTTAGTATAAACATTTACTGATTGATTGACTCTGCTTTGATTTTTAACTGTAACCCTTTCACAGAGAGTACGGAGAGACGTGGGGTGACACAGTTGCGTTCCCTAGCTCTTCTGTCCATCCCTTTATCTGTGCCTTCCTTACTGCATTGCACAGCATTTACCCTTGACTTAAATACATTCATTTAGCCGAGCATAGTCTTTGTGGTCCATGATGCCACATGACCTTACCGCTACTGGTGACAGGGTTTCTGCGTGTGTCTTCCGTGAAGTCTCTGCCTGCCTGGACACCTCTTCTTCTCCTCTGTCTCTATCCCTAGCATCCTCTGACAACATCAAAGACTTTTGTTGACACCTGTTTTATGTTAACTTATTGCATACAGGTTCTGCATTAATACATGATATGTGTAGTAGTGACATTAACTCAAGACTTTATGGGAAAGCACAGCCTGAAATAGTCCCTTTCAGTCTCAACTGTTGATAGATATGGTTAAGATATTGTTAAGGGAGATAATGAACTCAAATACCTTGTCTTTCAATAGTGGCCAGAGCTTCCACCATCAGAGCATCATCATCATCATCATCCGATGACAAGGAGGAGGCGTGGACAGAGGCGAACACAGCTGGAGCAGATGTTGGCTTGGAGGAGATGGCAGACACAGCGGCAGAGCCCTTGCCTTTGGAGGTGGTGGCAGAGGCTTTGGAAGAGCCCTTGCCCTTGGAGGTGGTGGCAGAGGCTTTGGCAGAGCCCTTGCCCTTGGAGGTGGTGAAAAGCGCAGCAGCAGAGGCCTTGGCGGCAGTGGTGGACACAGCAGCAGCGGGCCTGAATGCTGAGGCGAAGACAGCTGCAGGGGCCTTGAAAGCTGAGGCGGAGACAGCTGCGGGGGCTGGATGGACCATGGCAGTGGTGGACACAGCTGCGGGGGCTGGATGGACCATGGCAGTGGTGGACACAGCTGCGGGGGCTGGATGGACCATGGCAGTGGTGGACACAGCTGCGGGGGCTGGATGGACCATGGCAGTGGTGGACACAGCTGCGGGGGCTGGATGGACCATGGCAGTGGTGGACACAGCTGCGGGGGCTGTGGAGATGGAGGCAGACGCAGCAGCAGAGGCCTTGGGGGCGCTGGAAGAGGCAGCCGTATCCTGTTGATGTTTCTGTAATATACAGTTGAATTCAAGCTTTGAAGTTTATTTTGATAATGCACTGTACTTTTTTTTATATATATACAAACAGGGCCTAACTTACCTCCTTGTCAAGGATATACTGCCTGAACCTCTTCAAGGACTTGGCGCTGATGTCCTCCTCCTTCATGGCCAGCCACTGTTTCACGGAGGTGTGTGCCTCCAGGGCCATCCGCCGCTCATGATCGCTGCCAGCTTGGGGGTCGGCGTGCAGGCGTTTGTGCAGACTGTGCCACTGCCACATCTCCTGGAAGGTAAAGGACCTAAAGCGGCCCTGTCCGTAGATCGCCCGGTCTACATTTACCTCCAGGTGGCAGGAAATGGCAGGGAACAGCTGCACATACTGCACAAGATGGTCTTTGACCCACTGGTCATTAATGGGACCCCTTTCAGGATGGCGGCACTCCTTGATATGGCGATCAAGGACACTAAAGCATTAAATCACAGTGTTATTTTGCGGAATACACAGCCATAGACACTGTAATACTAATTACTGTGACATACTTACTATTTAATGTACCCCACATCATTTTCTGCCAGCCACCTGAAACTCTTCCCACTGTATTTCCCAAAGGTCAGCACCAGCTGGCCCAGGCACTGCACCTCGGTGGGGTCTGGAGTGACCATCCGGCACCTCCTCTTAGCTGAAGACGAGGTAAGCACAAATGGTTCTAGTGCCCTGCTTTTAATTACCATGGCTGGATGTAAACACATCTATGACTCATAACTATTTACCTTCTTCCAAAGCTGTTTTGGGATCTCTTAACCCATCGTCCCCTTGTGTCAGATGGGGCTGCCTAATAGCTTTGGCCTCCTTAGATGCCCTTAGGAGGCATTGTTGCCTATCTTTCGGCACTGTCTTGTCCAAAATGGACAGGACAGGCATCAGAGGGTCCATTGCTGTGAAGACAAGCAGTAAACTCAGAGTGCTTCGTGTGACAAATCCTCCCCTCCCCCATTATCCCTTGACCCAGGTTAAGTAAGGTTAAATGTCATTGACCTGTAATTACGCAGTAGGTAATACTTTAATAATTTTTAATCTGCCCTAAAAGGAAAATAAAATCAGAAGTAAATAGTGCAGCGATAGCCTACAACGCCAAAAATAGCCTGCAGAGTTAATAGTACAGCTATAAATAACCTACAGCGCCGAAAATAGCCTACAGCGTCAGCGAGGGGTGAGGGGGACAGCCGACAACCAATCAGCGAAGACTCGCCACTGTGAACTCTAGACACTAATCCAATCAGCAATCAGAAGTCTAGACTCTAGCTCGCAGTTCACGGCCAAGTACTACGGCATCTAATGAACATAATGTTGATTTTTTAAATCGTAAGTTGGTGGATAAAACAGGTTGCGGCATGCTGACACTACAAATACAGTCCTTAGAGTAACATTTTCCCACTCTAGGCTATTTTCGGACCGGGAGAAACGATAGTTTACACCGCTAGCTGCTACCGGCCAAAGTGTCATTTTAATCAATGGCAGTGTACGGAAACCGGTCATGTACGGTATCCGTGGGAAAGAACACCCAAGTGGCACATGAAATATGACAATTAAAGTCATTTATCTGGTCTGAGATTGCATAGAGAGGCACGGACGCTATCACTAACCTCGACTGGCCAGCCACCGCTATAGGCGATGCCGGTTTAAATGGCCGAAAACCGGCGATCGCGTTACGTTCGTGCCTTGGCATGACAGATTTTATTATTTCTCCACCAACGGAGGTACAACCCAAGCGTGTTATGACGATCACTCACCTTAAATACGAAAAAACACTTCACGGAAGTAGCGATCTTCACCGGCTCTCGATGGCAGCTGTCGAAGCCGGCTTTTCCACAGTCTAGAGTTCCGAGCCGGCCGCCGCGCTCCGATTGGCCAGAGAGCCTGGCCGAACGCTGCCGATTGGCCAAACTCTAGACACACCACCGCCTCCGGTCCAATCGCAGCGCCCGAAAGCCCGTCTACAGTCTACAGTCTAGAGTTTGATTGCACACCGTTGGCGCCGACTTCTGCGAACTCCCCAAATGTGGGAATCTCGACTGCATAATTTCTGGTAGTGGGGGACTGCGTTCGCGCTCTCCCCTGATATGATGTAAAAAAATAAATGTGTCTGCAGCAGGAGTAGTGGTCATAGTTTCAGCAGTCGGGGGATGTAAATATGATAACAATTTGGGTTGACTTGCTTAAGATGGGAATGGCATTAAAGTTTTATTGATAAGCATGCTTGGAGGCCATCTTTAGTCTCTGAGAATAATAGCTCCATTTCACAAACGCAAGAGGAAAAACTTTAGCATTATAGCAACTTTTTATGTACCATCATTGTGATCCAGAAATTCAGATTCTACGCGATATGACCTACTGTTATAACTAGTGATGGGATGTAAACCTGGTTAACTTCATAACTGCAAAATGGAAAATAATGTAAATGAAATGCACAATGCACTTAAAAAAAGAGAAAAAAATAATAATTAATTTCAATGGGACCGAAAACGGGAATACCGGGAAAATGGCAACTGGCAGCCACCCAACATCAACAAGCAAGCTACACCCGATCGGGCCTGATTTTTTAGTGTTGGAACCGCGTCGATAGCTCAAACGCTCTAGGAGAAGTGGTGTCTTGAAAAAGTGGGTGAACAGGAAAAAAACTAGAAATGTGCATGTCTGAGGACCTGCAAGAGTGGGCTGCAAAAATGCTAACTTTGTTAACAATGCTAACTAGGCTAACAATGCTAGCCAGGTTGATTAGCTAACTTAGCTGATGATTTCTAGCATTTATGCTAAAAATGCTAACCATGCTAACTATGCTAACAATGCCAACCTAGCTAATGACTTCTATTATGTCAACAATGCTTAAAAAACACAGGCTGCAAAAAAAAATACCCCCATTCATTTTAATGGGACCAAAAAACGGGAATACCGGAAAAACGACAACCGGCAGCCATCCGACATTAACAAGCAAGCTACACCGGATCGGGCCTGATTTTTTAGTGTTAGAACCGCGTCGATAGCTCAAACGCTCTAGAAGAGGCGTCTTAAAAAAGTGGGTGAACGGGAATAATAAAGTATAATGTGCTTGCTTTGGAAGAACAATAGATGGGCTTGCCTTGCAGCAAGCCCACTAATAATATTATTGTTGAATAAAAATGTTTGAAATGTGCTTGCTTTGGAAGAACAATAGATGGGCTTGCCTAGCTATGTTAACAATGCTAACCAGGTTATGCTAAAAATGTTAATTATGTCAACAAAGCTTAATTTTTTTTTTTAATAAAAGTGGTTACTTTGCTTAAAGTGGTTGCTAGGGAAATCACATCGGTTGCTAAGCTGGTTGCCATTATCGAAGTGGTTACTAGGTCGTTGCCAGGGAATGGAGGTGGTTGCTAGGTTATTGCTAGGTAATAATAGTGGTTGCTTTGCTATAAAAAGTGTTTTAGATATAGTTTAAAAAGAGAGATAGAGAAAGTGAAAGGAAGTGAAAGAAAAGAAGCGAAAGAAAGTGGGAATGACAAGTGAGCTGTCCAGTTCAATGGAGTGACACACAGAGAAGAGGGTCCATTGAAGTTGCTGCAGTCAGTCAGTGGGTTTACATGAGAGAGCACAGGCGCAGTTGATTCCATTCTATTGAGTCCATTCTATTTCTTTAAAAGCCTATTATGATGTCACAATGCCAATGTTAAATAAAGTTTCGTTTTTATTTAATATCTCAAAAAGCAAAGGCGGGCGCCCGCCAGACACGTACGGTGTGCCGCGACAAGAAATAAATTAGAACTCCATTGTTTTTAACGGAGCAAAGCCCACTAGAAACGTCTGTCGCTCAGCAGCTGCACAGGGATAGAAAACAGTTCTAAAATCCTGCGCGTCAAGCCCACACCGCTGAACAGCTTAAAAGTCATAAAAATATGAAAAGTAATTGAACGAACGAAGATGCAAGAGCTATGTGTCAACGTTTGAACCAAGTTCCTACGATGAGTTGGATTGGAGATTATTTAATAATAATAAAAAGAAAAAGCCTAGGAATAACAATACAGTGCATTTCTATGCACTGTAAAAAGGAAAAGCCTAGGAATAACAATATAGTGCCATTAATAATAATGTAATAATAGTGGTTGCTTTGCTATAAAATGATACAATAAGATTAATATAAGATTAAATAAGTCTTAGATTATAGAAAATATGAAAATGTATTGAGCCCCCGAAGGACCACGGTGCAAGTTCTTTTTAGAGGTAGGCATTTATTTTATGAGCCCCTTTTATGTTCCTTCGTAACACATTTGACTCTCTGTTCAATATGAAAACCACACAAAACATGTCGGACCTCTTCTCTCTCCTCCTTTCCTGTCCTCTTAAGGCCCTTATCTCTGTCCTCGCAACCTCTCTTGCAGGATAACGTGCGGCCTGTTGAGTTGCTTGTTGAATTGTCTGATTTAAATTTGGTAATTTCAAGCAACTAGTGCACACATCGTAGGTTGTATGAGTGTGTCTTCTAAATTACTTGAACAAAATTCACAGATCCGGTCATCAGCTCAAGTCTTACAGTGGAGGACGCACAGACTGAAAGTAAAAAGATAAGAAAAGGCGCGATTGTCATAAGATTGTGTGAGATCTGTCAGTTGGAATCACATTATCTCGTGGTGCGTGAGTGTTGAGACCTACTTTGCTTATGACTTGTTCTTTATTAACTTGACTGCGTTTGCCTCATGTTTGAAATGTTTCCCAACAACGGATCATCCAGTTTGAGGGATAGCCCCTTCACCTTCAGCTTGCCATTCTTTGATACAAACTTACGTCACAGACCTCTTGGAGGTGCAAACAATATCGTATGTGCTATGTGTTAGAAGTTTTTAATTTAATGCTACTCATCTCCAAGGCATCTAGGAAATGTCAGGCTGCACAGTGCAGGGAACAGCTGTGATTGATTGGCACATGCAGGCACTGTCAGACAGGTTTAGGAAACACTTAACATGATTAATTGTGCAGCCCTATTATACATTGCTTGTCAAGAAATGATAGAAATATGAGATTGGGCTTGCCTTTGAATTATGCCTTTGAATTATGGTCATTGACGACGTTTGGCAACTACTTTGGGAAATATAGCCCTTGTATGGTTAATATCCACACCATAACTACCAGTATCCGTTTTTGTAGAGTTACTCCAGACACCAGGTTTGTTTAGTTGCTTTTCTATATCACTCATACAGACCTATAACAAGTATTAAAGGGATATTCTGCCATTTTTGGAATTAAGATTTATTAATTTTCCACCTCCCCTCAAGCAAAACAGTTGATGTTTACCTTTTTCCCATTCATCCAGCCATTCTGTGAGTCTGGCGATATAACTTTTAGCTTCAGCCTGTGAGCTTAATTCCAAAAATGGGGGAATATCCCTTTAAATGACTATAGACACTTACTAGACCTCTCATCCCCATTGTTGCAAACACTTCAGTGGAATAAATGTTTTGAAGGCACTGAAGTCCACATAGGTTTTGCTTTCGCAACTGTGTGTGCAGTGAGCTTTGTTTTGACACTTGCTGCCCAAAATATGATGCCGAACGTCTTGACACTGCTCGCCAACAGTTAAAACATCAGACACCAGAGGGGTATTTCACTAAAGCAGAATTAAGACATCCAAGATAAGTGATAAAGCCAGGTTTGACATAGCGCTGTCTGGTCATCCTTGCTCAACTCGTTTCACTAATGACAATCCAGGATGAGTAGGAGTGAATATATTAAGCCAGGTGTATTCAGGACACGTGCGCGTTCTCGTTTCTCCCCCAAAGAACTCACAGTTAGAATAAAAAAACATTTTGTAACATAGCGGGAGTAGCTCTGCAAGGCGACTCAAGTTTGTTTCCTTCTGGTTGGGAGTGGGAGACTGAAAAAGAATGTGTTGATATGATGCACATTAACTCAATCTAGTTTTTTAAGCATGTGTTTTAGAGAAGCCATTGTAAATATTATAGGACATGTATGTATTATTTACAGAGTGGTTTGTAGTTCTACAATAAGCCAGAATAGTTCTTGCCAATTTCCTCTTTTTTCCTTGTGGTGTTTGTAGTGTTCATCACTAACAGAAGTTTTAAGTAAATATACATGTATCATGCTTGTTCAGTGGTTACTTTATTAAGCTGGTGAGTTAAATGGATTTAAGTTGAAGGCAAGTTCCTGCAGTCAGATGGAAATGTGCTAAGACTGACTAGTGCTGTATTTACATTGTCATATCACATTTATCCACTAGGTGGAGGGATCCCCCTTTTTATACGACGATTAAACCTTAAACTTGGAACCACAGTCTTTTCTAGCAACCACATTTTGTGGTGATTGTTTTAGGGTCTTTAATTCATAGACCCTATTGGTACACTTTCCCTTAAATCGTATTAATATTATCTCTACGTCTTATATTTTATGTACTCGTTTCTGATTGGTTGTGATTGCCTCGCCTAAGCCATTATTCAAAACAGTTGTTCTAAAGTCCGAAATATAAAGCGATTAAATTATTTTAAAACGTTAAGTAGGTAATGACATGGTAATGACATGGGAATGCGCAAATATTCTGGCGTCTCGGTAAAAATGTACCAGTTACTATGAACGCCGCAATCGTGAAAATTGGGACAGAGAATGCAGTCCCTCATTAGTGGTTGACATCAGTATCGCTTCTCGGCCTTTTGGCTAAGATCAAGTGTAGTATCTGTTCTTATCAGTTTAATATCTGATACGTCCCCTACCCGGGGACCATATATTAAATTGATTTTTGGAACTGGGAGATGGAATAGGGGCTTGCTCCGTCCACTCCACGCATCGACCTGGTATTGCAGTACCTCCAGGAACGGTGCACCCCCCTCTACATGTTAAAAAAATGCCCACATTTAGCAAACATATTAACGCTTAAGTTGTTATTCTCGTGTTTGTAAGTGCAGAATCATTGATAAAAAGTTCTAATAGTCGTCTTTGACCTCATTTTGCTAGTTAGTGTTGTAGGTTACACACGAGTCTCCTTGTGAGGCTAGCGTTGTATTACACGATGCACAGCAGACCAACCTATTATTGTTCAAATGTTAGTGTTGGACGTGATATGTTTGGTATGATATTTGTAACAAAATCAAAGATCCTGCAAAGCTTTGCTTCAGCATCAGTACGTTCTCAACGTTGTTTACGTTGTAGACGGAACATTTGCGCATGTGTACGTGCTCTTTTCCCCCCTCGCCGGACCTTTATAAAGGGTACACAGTGGCGCGGGTTACGTTTTCCTGTCTATGGTTACGATATGATGAACTTTTGGAAAGTAGAAATGAGACTCCCAATGAAACACATTTATTTTCCTCATGCCGTTGACTGCGAATAATCAACAGTACGCCGATGTCTGTCATATCGAATCGCAGCTGCTGATTGTTTGATGGCCATTGTTTTTGTTAACAGGCTATTTGCTGTGTAGTAGTGTGCTAATAGCACTGTGATAACAGAACATCGACGATGCATTTGGCTTTGTCATTTTGTTTGTAGTTACAGGAATGTAATGTTTTAAACTTTGGTCTATGTTGAGTGCATTTCAGCATTTTGCTTTTCATACTTAATAATAATAATTTAAAAGCGCGTTAGAGATACTGCTCGAACGTAGGCTATGTTCAAGCAGCAATGTGGGATTTTGGCATGACCAGAGAATGTCATAGACATAGACACAAACACAGCGGAGGTAATGGAAAATACATTGGGGTTTATTGAGATCCCCATCATCAACACATGATGCAGCCTCACATCAGATACTAGGTACATCAGTTCATAGGCAGAGCATGCACAACCAGATGTATGTTCTGCCATCATGGTCACCATGTGTATCATGCATCTCATATTTCATTGTATGTTTTAATGTTTTGATTCAAGCACAGTATGATTTCTGTGTGGTACAGTTGAAAACCCAAGTGTTTATTTTGTGTACCAATGTTGATTGAAGCATTCTACCCTTTCTCAGGCTGATCTTTTAAGATTGCTGCTGAATAGAAACAATAGGCTAAGCAATTGCTAGCTAGACAGCCATCAGTAGTGATCATAGTTTAGACAGAATTATGGAATACACACACGGCTGTAGCACAAGATGGTGTACTGTTGGTGCCTTTTAGTTTTACAAATGAAGTTATATCCCTACTTCTGGGCTATTGATGACCCCATGTCCCAACAGATCACATGGGTTGCTTTGTCTATTATAGCCTTCCCTACGTCATGGCTACTGGTGGGTCATGGTATAGCCAGAATAGCATTCATTGTCTGTTTTATGTCTTATTTCAAGCACCGCATGATTTTAGTTTGAGTCAGTCACCAGGCATAAAGTTTTGTGTGAATGTGTTATTGTTCTGTGTGTTTTATTATAAGAACATCTATAGCATAACGTATATGTGAATTGTATGTCACTTAGTCTAGTACCCTCGCTTGCCAGTAGCAACTCATACTTACCTGGCAGGGGAGATACCATGATCAAGAAGGTGGTTCACCCAGGGCGAGGCTCAGCCATTGCACTCCGTGCTGTGCTGACCCCTGCGAACGGCGATGGGGCCATACGAAGTGCAAATTTTGATTTAGACTGTAAGACAAATACAAGACTTGATTGGACAAGGGTGAAAAGGTTGAAAAAAGGTCCCTGGTGATGTAATAGCTAATTTGCATTTGTTTCCTATAGGTTCCTGGGCTGTCAACAGAGTGGAACTGGCTGTCAGGTGACCTGCATGGTGTATCATGGGTACCACACGTTTTCTGACCCTTTTAAAACTTTTTTGATATAATTTTTCATAATTAGTGATGCTGAATATCAAATTCTACATTGATAAACCAAAAGCTGCACTGTGATGAAACATTTGAGCAAAAAATGATTTGTTAAAAATGACGTCATTTGTGTCATTGAGTAGTGGTGCTGATGCTGCGGATTATGAGCTATAACTATGTAATACGCTTATTTTCATTAGTTTTATCTAAATAAAGGCCCAATAGGCCCAATCTGAACGTTCCACCCTACTGTATGCTGCAAAAAATGGTTTGTTGAAAAATAAAATCAGTTAAAAGCATGCAATATTGTATTCATTGACTAATTAAAGTACCACAACACACTGTTACTGTAAATCAGGTCTTTTTATTGACCCAAGTGCACAATATAGCCAGGGAAAACACTACAGTGCAGTGAAATGGTTTGTTGAACAATAAAATCAGGTAAAAACATGCCATATTGTATTTATTGGCTTATGACAGTACCACAACACACTGTTATTGTAAATCAGGTCTCTTTATTGACCCAAGTGCATAATATAGCCAAGGAAAACACTATAGTGCAGTGCCTTAGCACTAGTGTCTTTGGAAAGACATCAATAGGTAACCATTGACAGAGAACGGAAACAAAAGAACTGGCTGACCACTTCAGTGCATGGTCAAAGCAGTAAAGTACACTGCAGCTTTAGGACAGAAACTGTGTATATCTGTTTGTGTGTGTGTGTCCCTGAGTGCTTGAGATAGGTGCGTGTGTCCGTCCCTGGTTCCCAAGTGTTACAGGAGTGCGTGAAAGGGCTTGAAAGGGCTTGACTGCCCGCTGGGCCCCACACAACACACACACTCAATGGTAAAGTAAAATACAAAACTATTTACAGTAACACATACACAGTATGTACACTTCACTCAGAGGCCTGTGACTGACCCAAAAGACTGTCAACTGCCTTCTGAAAGTCCCCAAATGTCTGAAATGTCTGACCAGAAAAGTCCTTTGATGGGGAGGACTTTGAAGCTTCACAGAAGGTCTTCTTCCTGTACTTTCTGTGGCCTTGTGTGAGCTGGCCGCAGAGGGCACAGGCGTAAGCTTTCATCTGGCGTGGCGGTCCAGACCCTGCGCGCTCATCTTGTCTTCTTTTATAGATCGTTGATCTAGATAACGCCTGTGACGAGGATGAGGCAGCAGCAGTTGCCGTGGGAGCCTGGGACCACGAGGACGAGGCAGCGGATGGCGTGGGATCCTGCACCGTGGACAAGGTAAGTATCACTGATGCGGGCATCACTCCCTGACTGGACTGGGTGGCTTGGAGACTGGTTTGGCTTAATGGCGTTACTGCTGCTGGTTTAGGAAGGATGGGGCAGGGGACGGGGCGGGGGACTCTGGCTTTGAGCAGTCGCGTTCCAGCCAAAGATGGCGTGACCTCATACTCCACCTGAGGTCGGCTGGTGTGGGGCCTCTCCACTGGCAACTCTGGTGCAGGGGTTTGAGTGGCGGTGTCATCATCACCCGCTACGCTCTGGTGGCGACGGAGGACATCCAACCCCTGGTCCGTGACGTTCTTCGCAGACAAGGCCTCTTGTCTGCGGATGAACTCGGACACACACTTGCTGTTAACTTTTAGGATTGGAATCCCCAGCCTGCTGAGCTCGGCGTCATCCACAGTCACCCTCTGCTGCACCCGCTGGTACATGGAGGTGATCTGCTGTTTCTGTGGTGACCCTCGAGCCTTGCCGCCACAGCTGGGATGGAGCCAGAGCTGCTTGATGATGCAGTACATCAGCCTGTTCTTCCTGGAATCCAGCAGATGTGCGGCGGAGTACCTCTTGCTGAATTTCAGCTTCTGTACTAACGCCGACTCTGCTGGATCGCCACTTGTGCGGCTGAAGAGGGCATTTCCCCAGCGAGCAGAGTACAGGGAGTCAAACTGCTGGATGCTTCTGTCGTGGAGGTCCAGCTTGTTCCATGCAGCGATGACTCTCTGCCTGGTGGAGTTGGTGATGGCAAGCTTCCCCTCCTCCAAGGCAATGCCAACCAGGACACGGCTCAGCTCCTCGACATGCTCGTACCCCGGCAGATGGCTGGGCCCGCACACGTCCTCCACACAGGGGTCGAGCTCGGCAGCCACGGCCTGGTCGGTGAGGGAGATGTTCTTTCTGAGCGGTGTTAGTGTGTCACCCTCACCGTCAGAGGTGTAGCCTGCATCGCCGTCCTCCTCCTCCTCCACCACCACCTCCTCCACCTCCTCCGCATCCACTGGGGATTCCTCCACCTCATCATCTCCTTCGTCCTCTGCCTGCTGGAGCGCCTCACGGGCCTGAACGTAGTGGTCAGGGGCGCTGAATGGCTCGGCAGCAGACTGAGCAAACAGGTACTCCAGTCCTATCCGCTCATCACCAGCTGGAACAGGAGGCCTGTAGTTCACCTCCTCCACCTCCCCAAACAGCTCCTGACACCGCTGGTTCAGGCGGTGGACAAGAGGAGACCGGTAGACCATGTGCCTCCTTCCCTTTTGCCCTCTCACACTCGCCGACTCCCTGTCAGAGTTCCAGCGAGCGATGCCGGCCAGGAGGTACACCTGAAAGGGTACGGCAGCACAGTGAGGGCCCGGGATCATGCGGGGCAAGAAGGAGTGGAAGCCCTCCAGGCTGTTGCTCCCCCTCACGGTGGTGTAGTGCGGAAGCCTCACACCGTTGCGGATGACGTACCTCTTCACGGTGTACATGTTCCGCCCCGGTGGATCCTGGATGCACTCCAGGTGCTTCTGCTGGTTGGCCCACACGTGATCCACTGCTGCGGCGTCTTTGAAGAGATGGACCTGGTTTTCGTCCATCCCAGCGCCGCCCTTCAGGATGTCGATGGCACTCTGGACGCGCGCAAACGTCTCCTGGGCCCCAACAGTGATCCTCCTGACGTAGTGGCTCAGGTCGCGCTTGGTGACATGCGTCTCCATGAGCTCACCGTCGGTCAGGGAGGCATACCTGGTTGTGTGCCCGGCACGAATCGCGTGCAGGAGAAGTGCCATGTCGTCCTTGTTGTATGCAAAGACCGCAGCAGACAACGCCGACTTAAAGAGGGCGTACTTGGGGTGGTGGTCGGTCCTGAGGGCGGCGTCAAAGCGGTGAATCCAGTGGAACACGTCCAGACGAACGAGCATCCCTGCCTCTGCCCATCCACTGAACAGCTGCTCCACCGAGGAAACACCCAGGACACGACAGCAGCCACGGTCCACGTACAACAGTTCAGGCGGTGCCTCTCCTGCCCTCTCATACCTTGCCATGAGCCCCTCAGCCATCGGCCTCATCTTGTCCAACGACTCCTCGCAGGTCAGGACGGAGATGAGGATCTGCCCCCGCTCGTTGGCCACGTTGGTGCACCACTCCGCAGTGCCCTTGCCGTCACCCGACAACTTCTTGCAGATCTAATAATGATAATAATTTTTTTTAAAAAAGCAAAGTAATGTGTAAATGTGTTATTTGTACATTTTTTTGATGATTCAGTTGAACAGTAAATTGTGTGTAACAAAAAATACCTTCTTTGTGGAGTCGTACTTGAGGACCTTGCCGAACGTGGACATGATCTGCGTGCGGTAGTCCTCAATGTTTTCCGCCTCAGCAATGAGGAACGCTTTCCGCAGCAGCTTAGGCGAGGGTAGCTCTCTCCTCTGTGGGGGTCGCTGGAACTGGGGAGTCAGGAGGCCTGAAAGTGGATAGAAAATGTGTAAATAATACACTGTGTGTAACATTTCTCTTTTTTTGTTTTGTTACAGGGCCCATTGGAGACAGCAGGAAGATGGATGGAGTTTGTGTGTGCTGTTGTATGATGACAATCTGACTTACTTGTTATCGTTCCAGGTTGCGTGTACTGGGTGAGGAGTGTGGTGTAAAGGTCCTTCCTTTGCAGGTACTCCTCACAATGACCCTCCATCACCTGCCTCCACACCTTGGTCATGGTGTTCCCCTCGGTGCGGTCCCTCAGGAGGCGGATCACCGCCTTGTCCACACCACGCCTGAAATCACAACACATTGGCTGTCAATCTTAGATGTGTTATTGTACAGTCAATAAAGTATTCAAATCACTGTGAAATAATGCTCACCGTAATGTTAACACGGCCGGAAATACGGCTCTGTGCGCTGGAGTCAGTTGTCGCAAGACACCCTCCTCCCACGACAGGAACCGGCCGATGGCGTGCTCCTCCGAGTCTTTGGCGGCTTTCCGGCAGGCGTTGCAGGCCAGAACCTCCGTCAGCATGGAGTACCAGCCCCCCACGTCACAGATCTGACGGACGGTCTTCGAGTACCCACACCTGTAGAGGAACACGTTGGTCTTGTCCCTCGCAGGACACTCAGGCCTAGGGCAACGAAGACCGTACCGCCACACCCCCACTGGTCTCCAAAAAAACACCCGGCTCTTAAAAAAGCCGTCAGCCGAGGGCACTCTCCCCCCTACCACGCCAGGGGTCTCGGGTGGGAAAAACCACATGCGGTCATCCTTGAGGATTCTCCTCCACCGCGTTCTCCCGTTTTTGTCCACGTAAGACATGGGCTTTTGGAAGAGCCCCCGCTCCTCGTCCTCCTTCAGCCACTGTTGATCCGGTGTGGGCAGACCGTAGCTACCAGACTCCCACATCTTGTGCCATCCCTCATACTTCATCTGAAAGTACAGAAAACAAACAAATAAAGTGAAACCCACTTGGCACACACTAAAAATAATCATTTTCTGTCTTGTTTTTGTCAGGTCCAAGCATTACCTCAGAGAGTGCACCCTCTCCTTCAGCCGGCGGGGTGGCCTGGATGGCATGAGGGGGCATGGATGATGTGGGAACCTTTAAAAATGACCAGTGTGTTAGTATAAACATTTACTGATTGATTGACTCTGCTTTGATTTTTAACTGTAACCCTTTCACAGAGAGTACGGAGAGACGTGGGGTGACACAGTTGCGTTCCCTAGCTCTTCTGTCCATCCCTTTATCTGTGCCTTCCTTACTGCATTGCACAGCATTTACCCTTGACTTAAATACATTCATTTAGCCGAGCATAGTCTTTGTGGTCCATGATGCCACATGACCTTACCGCTACTGGTGACAGGGTTTCTGCGTGTGTCTTCCGTGAAGTCTCTGCCTGCCTGGACACCTCTTCTTCTCCTCTGTCTCTATCCCTAGCATCCTCTGACAACATCAAAGACTTTTGTTGACACCTGTTTTATGTTAACTTATTGCATACAGGTTCTGCATTAATACATGATATGTGTAGTAGTGACATTAACTCAAGACTTTATGGGAAAGCACAGCCTGAAATAGTCCCTTTCAGTCTCAACTGTTGATAGATATGGTTAAGATATTGTTAAGGGAGATAATGAACTCAAATACCTTGTCTTTCAATAGTGGCCAGAGCTTCCACCATCAGAGCATCATCATCATCATCATCCGATGACAAGGAGGAGGCGTGGACAGAGGCGAACACAGCTGGAGCAGATGTTGGCTTGGAGGAGATGGCAGACACAGCGGCAGAGCCCTTGCCTTTGGAGGTGGTGGCAGAGGCTTTGGAAGAGCCCTTGCCCTTGGAGGTGGTGGCAGAGGCTTTGGCAGAGCCCTTGCCCTTGGAGGTGGTGAAAAGCGCAGCAGCAGAGGCCTTGGCGGCAGTGGTGGACACAGCAGCAGCGGGCCTGAATGCTGAGGCGAAGACAGCTGCAGGGGCCTTGAAAGCTGAGGCGGAGACAGCTGCGGGGGCTGGATGGACCATGGCAGTGGTGGACACAGCTGCGGGGGCTGGATGGACCATGGCAGTGGTGGACACAGCTGCGGGGGCTGGATGGACCATGGCAGTGGTGGACACAGCTGCGGGGGCTGGATGGACCATGGCAGTGGTGGACACAGCTGCGGGGGCTGGATGGACCATGGCAGTGGTGGACACAGCTGCGGGGGCTGTGGAGATGGAGGCAGACGCAGCAGCAGAGGCCTTGGGGGCGCTGGAAGAGGCAGCCGTATCCTGTTGATGTTTCTGTAATATACAGTTGAATTCAAGCTTTGAAGTTTATTTTGATAATGCACTGTACTTTTTTTTATATATATACAAACAGGGCCTAACTTACCTCCTTGTCAAGGATATACTGCCTGAACCTCTTCAAGGACTTGGCGCTGATGTCCTCCTCCTTCATGGCCAGCCACTGTTTCACGGAGGTGTGTGCCTCCAGGGCCATCCGCCGCTCATGATCGCTGCCAGCTTGGGGGTCGGCGTGCAGGCGTTTGTGCAGACTGTGCCACTGCCACATCTCCTGGAAGGTAAAGGACCTAAAGCGGCCCTGTCCGTAGATCGCCCGGTCTACATTTACCTCCAGGTGGCAGGAAATGGCAGGGAACAGCTGCACATACTGCACAAGATGGTCTTTGACCCACTGGTCATTAATGGGACCCCTTTCAGGATGGCGGCACTCCTTGATATGGCGATCAAGGACACTAAAGCATTAAATCACAGTGTTATTTTGCGGAATACACAGCCATAGACACTGTAATACTAATTACTGTGACATACTTACTATTTAATGTACCCCACATCATTTTCTGCCAGCCACCTGAAACTCTTCCCACTGTATTTCCCAAAGGTCAGCACCAGCTGGCCCAGGCACTGCACCTCGGTGGGGTCTGGAGTGACCATCCGGCACCTCCTCTTAGCTGAAGACGAGGTAAGCACAAATGGTTCTAGTGCCCTGCTTTTAATTACCATGGCTGGATGTAAACACATCTATGACTCATAACTATTTACCTTCTTCCAAAGCTGTTTTGGGATCTCTTAACCCATCGTCCCCTTGTGTCAGATGGGGCTGCCTAATAGCTTTGGCCTCCTTAGATGCCCTTAGGAGGCATTGTTGCCTATCTTTCGGCACTGTCTTGTCCAAAATGGACAGGACAGGCATCAGAGGGTCCATTGCTGTGAAGACAAGCAGTAAACTCAGAGTGCTTCGTGTGACAAATCCTCCCCTCCCCCATTATCCCTTGACCCAGGTTAAGTAAGGTTAAATGTCATTGACCTGTAATTACGCAGTAGGTAATACTTTAATAATTTTTAATCTGCCCTAAAAGGAAAATAAAATCAGAAGTAAATAGTGCAGCGATAGCCTACAACGCCAAAAATAGCCTGCAGAGTTAATAGTACAGCTATAAATAACCTACAGCGCCGAAAATAGCCTACAGCGTCAGCGAGGGGTGAGGGGGACAGCCGACAACCAATCAGCGAAGACTCGCCACTGTGAACTCTAGACACTAATCCAATCAGCAATCAGAAGTCTAGACTCTAGCTCGCAGTTCACGGCCAAGTACTACGGCATCTAATGAACATAATGTTGATTTTTTAAATCGTAAGTTGGTGGATAAAACAGGTTGCGGCATGCTGACACTACAAATACAGTCCTTAGAGTAACATTTTCCCACTCTAGGCTATTTTCGGACCGGGAGAAACGATAGTTTACACCGCTAGCTGCTACCGGCCAAAGTGTCATTTTAATCAATGGCAGTGTACGGAAACCGGTCATGTACGGTATCCGTGGGAAAGAACACCCAAGTGGCACATGAAATATGACAATTAAAGTCATTTATCTGGTCTGAGATTGCATAGAGAGGCACGGACGCTATCACTAACCTCGACTGGCCAGCCACCGCTATAGGCGATGCCGGTTTAAATGGCCGAAAACCGGCGATCGCGTTACGTTCGTGCCTTGGCATGACAGATTTTATTATTTCTCCACCAACGGAGGTACAACCCAAGCGTGTTATGACGATCACTCACCTTAAATACGAAAAAACACTTCACGGAAGTAGCGATCTTCACCGGCTCTCGATGGCAGCTGTCGAAGCCGGCTTTTCCACAGTCTAGAGTTCCGAGCCGGCCGCCGCGCTCCGATTGGCCAGAGAGCCTGGCCGAACGCTGCCGATTGGCCAAACTCTAGACACACCACCGCCTCCGGTCCAATCGCAGCGCCCGAAAGCCCGTCTACAGTCTACAGTCTAGAGTTTGATTGCACACCGTTGGCGCCGACTTCTGCGAACGGCGATGGGGCCATACGAAGTGCAAATTTTGATTTAGACTGTAAGACAAATACAAGACTTGATTGGACAAGGGTGAAAAGGTTGAAAAAAGGTCCCTGGTGATGTAATAGCTAATTTGCATTTGTTTCCTATAGGTTCCTGGGCTGTCAACAGAGTGGAACTGGCTGTCAGGTGACCTGCATGGTGTATCATGGGTACCACACGTTTTCTGACCCTTTTAAAACTTTTTTGATATAATTTTTCATAATTAGTGATGCTGAATATCAAATTCTACATTGATAAACCAAAAGCTGCACTGTGATGAAACATTTGAGCAAAAAATGATTTGTTAAAAATGACGTCATTTGTGTCATTGAGTAGTGGTGCTGATGCTGCGGATTATGAGCTATAACTATGTAATACGCTTATTTTCATTAGTTTTATCTAAATAAAGGCCCAATAGGCCCAATCTGAACGTTCCACCCTACTGTATGCTGCAAAAAATGGTTTGTTGAAAAATAAAATCAGTTAAAAGCATGCAATATTGTATTCATTGACTAATTAAAGTACCACAACACACTGTTACTGTAAATCAGGTCTTTTTATTGACCCAAGTGCACAATATAGCCAGGGAAAACACTACAGTGCAGTGAAATGGTTTGTTGAACAATAAAATCAGGTAAAAACATGCCATATTGTATTTATTGGCTTATGACAGTACCACAACACACTGTTATTGTAAATCAGGTCTCTTTATTGACCCAAGTGCATAATATAGCCAAGGAAAACACTATAGTGCAGTGCCTTAGCACTAGTGTCTTTGGAAAGACATCAATAGGTAACCATTGACAGAGAACGGAAACAAAAGAACTGGCTGACCACTTCAGTGCATGGTCAAAGCAGTAAAGTACACTGCAGCTTTAGGACAGAAACTGTGTATATCTGTTTGTGTGTGTGTGTCCCTGAGTGCTTGAGATAGGTGCGTGTGTCCGTCCCTGGTTCCCAAGTGTTACAGGAGTGCGTGAAAGGGCTTGAAAGGGCTTGACTGCCCGCTGGGCCCCACACAACACACACACTCAATGGTAAAGTAAAATACAAAACTATTTACAGTAACACATACACAGTATGTACACTTCACTCAGAGGCCTGTGACTGACCCAAAAGACTGTCAACTGCCTTCTGAAAGTCCCCAAATGTCTGAAATGTCTGACCAGAAAAGTCCTTTGATGGGGAGGACTTTGAAGCTTCACAGAAGGTCTTCTTCCTGTACTTTCTGTGGCCTTGTGTGAGCTGGCCGCAGAGGGCACAGGCGTAAGCTTTCATCTGGCGTGGCGGTCCAGACCCTGCGCGCTCATCTTGTCTTCTTTTATAGATCGTTGATCTAGATAACGCCTGTGACGAGGATGAGGCAGCAGCAGTTGCCGTGGGAGCCTGGGACCACGAGGACGAGGCAGCGGATGGCGTGGGATCCTGCACCGTGGACAAGGTAAGTATCACTGATGCGGGCATCACTCCCTGACTGGACTGGGTGGCTTGGAGACTGGTTTGGCTTAATGGCGTTACTGCTGCTGGTTTAGGAAGGATGGGGCAGGGGACGGGGCGGGGGACTCTGGCTTTGAGCAGTCGCGTTCCAGCCAAAGATGGCGTGACCTCATACTCCACCTGAGGTCGGCTGGTGTGGGGCCTCTCCACTGGCAACTCTGGTGCAGGGGTTTGAGTGGCGGTGTCATCATCACCCGCTACGCTCTGGTGGCGACGGAGGACATCCAACCCCTGGTCCGTGACGTTCTTCGCAGACAAGGCCTCTTGTCTGCGGATGAACTCGGACACACACTTGCTGTTAACTTTTAGGATTGGAATCCCCAGCCTGCTGAGCTCGGCGTCATCCACAGTCACCCTCTGCTGCACCCGCTGGTACATGGAGGTGATCTGCTGTTTCTGTGGTGACCCTCGAGCCTTGCCGCCACAGCTGGGATGGAGCCAGAGCTGCTTGATGATGCAGTACATCAGCCTGTTCTTCCTGGAATCCAGCAGATGTGCGGCGGAGTACCTCTTGCTGAATTTCAGCTTCTGTACTAACGCCGACTCTGCTGGATCGCCACTTGTGCGGCTGAAGAGGGCATTTCCCCAGCGAGCAGAGTACAGGGAGTCAAACTGCTGGATGCTTCTGTCGTGGAGGTCCAGCTTGTTCCATGCAGCGATGACTCTCTGCCTGGTGGAGTTGGTGATGGCAAGCTTCCCCTCCTCCAAGGCAATGCCAACCAGGACACGGCTCAGCTCCTCGACATGCTCGTACCCCGGCAGATGGCTGGGCCCGCACACGTCCTCCACACAGGGGTCGAGCTCGGCAGCCACGGCCTGGTCGGTGAGGGAGATGTTCTTTCTGAGCGGTGTTAGTGTGTCACCCTCACCGTCAGAGGTGTAGCCTGCATCGCCGTCCTCCTCCTCCTCCACCACCACCTCCTCCACCTCCTCCGCATCCACTGGGGATTCCTCCACCTCATCATCTCCTTCGTCCTCTGCCTGCTGGAGCGCCTCACGGGCCTGAACGTAGTGGTCAGGGGCGCTGAATGGCTCGGCAGCAGACTGAGCAAACAGGTACTCCAGTCCTATCCGCTCATCACCAGCTGGAACAGGAGGCCTGTAGTTCACCTCCTCCACCTCCCCAAACAGCTCCTGACACCGCTGGTTCAGGCGGTGGACAAGAGGAGACCGGTAGACCATGTGCCTCCTTCCCTTTTGCCCTCTCACACTCGCCGACTCCCTGTCAGAGTTCCAGCGAGCGATGCCGGCCAGGAGGTACACCTGAAAGGGTACGGCAGCACAGTGAGGGCCCGGGATCATGCGGGGCAAGAAGGAGTGGAAGCCCTCCAGGCTGTTGCTCCCCCTCACGGTGGTGTAGTGCGGAAGCCTCACACCGTTGCGGATGACGTACCTCTTCACGGTGTACATGTTCCGCCCCGGTGGATCCTGGATGCACTCCAGGTGCTTCTGCTGGTTGGCCCACACGTGATCCACTGCTGCGGCGTCTTTGAAGAGATGGACCTGGTTTTCGTCCATCCCAGCGCCGCCCTTCAGGATGTCGATGGCACTCTGGACGCGCGCAAACGTCTCCTGGGCCCCAACAGTGATCCTCCTGACGTAGTGGCTCAGGTCGCGCTTGGTGACATGCGTCTCCATGAGCTCACCGTCGGTCAGGGAGGCATACCTGGTTGTGTGCCCGGCACGAATCGCGTGCAGGAGAAGTGCCATGTCGTCCTTGTTGTATGCAAAGACCGCAGCAGACAACGCCGACTTAAAGAGGGCGTACTTGGGGTGGTGGTCGGTCCTGAGGGCGGCGTCAAAGCGGTGAATCCAGTGGAACACGTCCAGACGAACGAGCATCCCTGCCTCTGCCCATCCACTGAACAGCTGCTCCACCGAGGAAACACCCAGGACACGACAGCAGCCACGGTCCACGTACAACAGTTCAGGCGGTGCCTCTCCTGCCCTCTCATACCTTGCCATGAGCCCCTCAGCCATCGGCCTCATCTTGTCCAACGACTCCTCGCAGGTCAGGACGGAGATGAGGATCTGCCCCCGCTCGTTGGCCACGTTGGTGCACCACTCCGCAGTGCCCTTGCCGTCACCCGACAACTTCTTGCAGATCTAATAATGATAATAATTTTTTTTAAAAAAGCAAAGTAATGTGTAAATGTGTTATTTGTACATTTTTTTGATGATTCAGTTGAACAGTAAATTGTGTGTAACAAAAAATACCTTCTTTGTGGAGTCGTACTTGAGGACCTTGCCGAACGTGGACATGATCTGCGTGCGGTAGTCCTCAATGTTTTCCGCCTCAGCAATGAGGAACGCTTTCCGCAGCAGCTTAGGCGAGGGTAGCTCTCTCCTCTGTGGGGGTCGCTGGAACTGGGGAGTCAGGAGGCCTGAAAGTGGATAGAAAATGTGTAAATAATACACTGTGTGTAACATTTCTCTTTTTTTGTTTTGTTACAGGGCCCATTGGAGACAGCAGGAAGATGGATGGAGTTTGTGTGTGCTGTTGTATGATGACAATCTGACTTACTTGTTATCGTTCCAGGTTGCGTGTACTGGGTGAGGAGTGTGGTGTAAAGGTCCTTCCTTTGCAGGTACTCCTCACAATGACCCTCCATCACCTGCCTCCACACCTTGGTCATGGTGTTCCCCTCGGTGCGGTCCCTCAGGAGGCGGATCACCGCCTTGTCCACACCACGCCTGAAATCACAACACATTGGCTGTCAATCTTAGATGTGTTATTGTACAGTCAATAAAGTATTCAAATCACTGTGAAATAATGCTCACCGTAATGTTAACACGGCCGGAAATACGGCTCTGTGCGCTGGAGTCAGTTGTCGCAAGACACCCTCCTCCCACGACAGGAACCGGCCGATGGCGTGCTCCTCCGAGTCTTTGGCGGCTTTCCGGCAGGCGTTGCAGGCCAGAACCTCCGTCAGCATGGAGTACCAGCCCCCCACGTCACAGATCTGACGGACGGTCTTCGAGTACCCACACCTGTAGAGGAACACGTTGGTCTTGTCCCTCGCAGGACACTCAGGCCTAGGGCAACGAAGACCGTACCGCCACACCCCCACTGGTCTCCAAAAAAACACCCGGCTCTTAAAAAAGCCGTCAGCCGAGGGCACTCTCCCCCCTACCACGCCAGGGGTCTCGGGTGGGAAAAACCACATGCGGTCATCCTTGAGGATTCTCCTCCACCGCGTTCTCCCGTTTTTGTCCACGTAAGACATGGGCTTTTGGAAGAGCCCCCGCTCCTCGTCCTCCTTCAGCCACTGTTGATCCGGTGTGGGCAGACCGTAGCTACCAGACTCCCACATCTTGTGCCATCCCTCATACTTCATCTGAAAGTACAGAAAACAAACAAATAAAGTGAAACCCACTTGGCACACACTAAAAATAATCATTTTCTGTCTTGTTTTTGTCAGGTCCAAGCATTACCTCAGAGAGTGCACCCTCTCCTTCAGCCGGCGGGGTGGCCTGGATGGCATGAGGGGGCATGGATGATGTGGGAACCTTTAAAAATGACCAGTGTGTTAGTATAAACATTTACTGATTGATTGACTCTGCTTTGATTTTTAACTGTAACCCTTTCACAGAGAGTACGGAGAGACGTGGGGTGACACAGTTGCGTTCCCTAGCTCTTCTGTCCATCCCTTTATCTGTGCCTTCCTTACTGCATTGCACAGCATTTACCCTTGACTTAAATACATTCATTTAGCCGAGCATAGTCTTTGTGGTCCATGATGCCACATGACCTTACCGCTACTGGTGACAGGGTTTCTGCGTGTGTCTTCCGTGAAGTCTCTGCCTGCCTGGACACCTCTTCTTCTCCTCTGTCTCTATCCCTAGCATCCTCTGACAACATCAAAGACTTTTGTTGACACCTGTTTTATGTTAACTTATTGCATACAGGTTCTGCATTAATACATGATATGTGTAGTAGTGACATTAACTCAAGACTTTATGGGAAAGCACAGCCTGAAATAGTCCCTTTCAGTCTCAACTGTTGATAGATATGGTTAAGATATTGTTAAGGGAGATAATGAACTCAAATACCTTGTCTTTCAATAGTGGCCAGAGCTTCCACCATCAGAGCATCATCATCATCATCATCCGATGACAAGGAGGAGGCGTGGACAGAGGCGAACACAGCTGGAGCAGATGTTGGCTTGGAGGAGATGGCAGACACAGCGGCAGAGCCCTTGCCTTTGGAGGTGGTGGCAGAGGCTTTGGAAGAGCCCTTGCCCTTGGAGGTGGTGGCAGAGGCTTTGGCAGAGCCCTTGCCCTTGGAGGTGGTGAAAAGCGCAGCAGCAGAGGCCTTGGCGGCAGTGGTGGACACAGCAGCAGCGGGCCTGAATGCTGAGGCGAAGACAGCTGCAGGGGCCTTGAAAGCTGAGGCGGAGACAGCTGCGGGGGCTGGATGGACCATGGCAGTGGTGGACACAGCTGCGGGGGCTGGATGGACCATGGCAGTGGTGGACACAGCTGCGGGGGCTGGATGGACCATGGCAGTGGTGGACACAGCTGCGGGGGCTGGATGGACCATGGCAGTGGTGGACACAGCTGCGGGGGCTGGATGGACCATGGCAGTGGTGGACACAGCTGCGGGGGCTGTGGAGATGGAGGCAGACGCAGCAGCAGAGGCCTTGGGGGCGCTGGAAGAGGCAGCCGTATCCTGTTGATGTTTCTGTAATATACAGTTGAATTCAAGCTTTGAAGTTTATTTTGATAATGCACTGTACTTTTTTTTATATATATACAAACAGGGCCTAACTTACCTCCTTGTCAAGGATATACTGCCTGAACCTCTTCAAGGACTTGGCGCTGATGTCCTCCTCCTTCATGGCCAGCCACTGTTTCACGGAGGTGTGTGCCTCCAGGGCCATCCGCCGCTCATGATCGCTGCCAGCTTGGGGGTCGGCGTGCAGGCGTTTGTGCAGACTGTGCCACTGCCACATCTCCTGGAAGGTAAAGGACCTAAAGCGGCCCTGTCCGTAGATCGCCCGGTCTACATTTACCTCCAGGTGGCAGGAAATGGCAGGGAACAGCTGCACATACTGCACAAGATGGTCTTTGACCCACTGGTCATTAATGGGACCCCTTTCAGGATGGCGGCACTCCTTGATATGGCGATCAAGGACACTAAAGCATTAAATCACAGTGTTATTTTGCGGAATACACAGCCATAGACACTGTAATACTAATTACTGTGACATACTTACTATTTAATGTACCCCACATCATTTTCTGCCAGCCACCTGAAACTCTTCCCACTGTATTTCCCAAAGGTCAGCACCAGCTGGCCCAGGCACTGCACCTCGGTGGGGTCTGGAGTGACCATCCGGCACCTCCTCTTAGCTGAAGACGAGGTAAGCACAAATGGTTCTAGTGCCCTGCTTTTAATTACCATGGCTGGATGTAAACACATCTATGACTCATAACTATTTACCTTCTTCCAAAGCTGTTTTGGGATCTCTTAACCCATCGTCCCCTTGTGTCAGATGGGGCTGCCTAATAGCTTTGGCCTCCTTAGATGCCCTTAGGAGGCATTGTTGCCTATCTTTCGGCACTGTCTTGTCCAAAATGGACAGGACAGGCATCAGAGGGTCCATTGCTGTGAAGACAAGCAGTAAACTCAGAGTGCTTCGTGTGACAAATCCTCCCCTCCCCCATTATCCCTTGACCCAGGTTAAGTAAGGTTAAATGTCATTGACCTGTAATTACGCAGTAGGTAATACTTTAATAATTTTTAATCTGCCCTAAAAGGAAAATAAAATCAGAAGTAAATAGTGCAGCGATAGCCTACAACGCCAAAAATAGCCTGCAGAGTTAATAGTACAGCTATAAATAACCTACAGCGCCGAAAATAGCCTACAGCGTCAGCGAGGGGTGAGGGGGACAGCCGACAACCAATCAGCGAAGACTCGCCACTGTGAACTCTAGACACTAATCCAATCAGCAATCAGAAGTCTAGACTCTAGCTCGCAGTTCACGGCCAAGTACTACGGCATCTAATGAACATAATGTTGATTTTTTAAATCGTAAGTTGGTGGATAAAACAGGTTGCGGCATGCTGACACTACAAATACAGTCCTTAGAGTAACATTTTCCCACTCTAGGCTATTTTCGGACCGGGAGAAACGATAGTTTACACCGCTAGCTGCTACCGGCCAAAGTGTCATTTTAATCAATGGCAGTGTACGGAAACCGGTCATGTACGGTATCCGTGGGAAAGAACACCCAAGTGGCACATGAAATATGACAATTAAAGTCATTTATCTGGTCTGAGATTGCATAGAGAGGCACGGACGCTATCACTAACCTCGACTGGCCAGCCACCGCTATAGGCGATGCCGGTTTAAATGGCCGAAAACCGGCGATCGCGTTACGTTCGTGCCTTGGCATGACAGATTTTATTATTTCTCCACCAACGGAGGTACAACCCAAGCGTGTTATGACGATCACTCACCTTAAATACGAAAAAACACTTCACGGAAGTAGCGATCTTCACCGGCTCTCGATGGCAGCTGTCGAAGCCGGCTTTTCCACAGTCTAGAGTTCCGAGCCGGCCGCCGCGCTCCGATTGGCCAGAGAGCCTGGCCGAACGCTGCCGATTGGCCAAACTCTAGACACACCACCGCCTCCGGTCCAATCGCAGCGCCCGAAAGCCCGTCTACAGTCTACAGTCTAGAGTTTGATTGCACACCGTTGGCGCCGACTTCTGCGAACTCCTCAAATGTGGGAATCTCGACTGCATAATTTCTGGTAGTGGGGGACTGCGTTCGCGCTCTCCCCTGATATGATGTTAAAAAATAGTGTGTCTGTAGCATCAGTAGTGGCCAACCCTTTTGGGTTCACTTGCTTAAGATGGGAATGGCATTAGAGTTTTATTGCTAAGCCTGCTGGTCTCTAAACATATTAGCTCCATTCCACAAGCATGAGGGGAAAAAGCATTATAGCAGCTTTTTATGTACCATCATTATGATCCAGAAATTCAGACTCGAGATTTGTGACATACTGTTATAACAGTGCACAACTAGTAATGGAATGTAAACCTGGTTAACTTCATGACTGTAAAAAGGAAAATGATATAAATGAAATGCATACAAGAATGATATTAGTTAAGAATTACTAAATTAAATAATACAGTAAGATTAATATAAGATTAAATTAGTATTAGATTATAGAAAATCTGAAAAAGTATGGCTTGAGCCCCCGAATATGGTGGGAATTATTTTTAGAGATAGGCATTGATTTTTAGAGCCCCTTTGCGTTCCCTCGTAAAGAGGGGGCGCACACATCAAGATAATCGGGCTGATTTTGCACCGATTTTCCCCCTTCCGACCAAAGACAAGACAAATGGGCCTTTTGTGTATATTTCGATAGATCTTAGATCTTTGAGTTTAGCTCATGGTAAATGGGGACAAAAGCAAAAGGGTTGCATTTATAATTTTGTTCAGTATATAAGATTAAATAAGTATTAGATTATATAAAATATGAAAATGTATGTAAGCCCCGAAGGACTTTTTTTGACTTCAATCAGTTAATAAAATCATGCAAGTAGATTTGAAGTAACTAGTCCATTAGTGTTCTTTCATATTTAGCATTTATGCATAGACAAGCAATTAGTTTGAAATGTAAGTTATCAGCCGTTCCTCCTTTGTGTAGCTTTAGGCCAGTTGGTCTGTGATTTCCTGATTGGCTGTTTGAATTTTAGAGTATTATTCTTTCTCTCTCTCTCTCTCGCGCTCTCTCTCTCTCTCTATCTCTCTCCCTCCCTCACACTTGCTTTGAGTTCTCTGTCTAGTGTTGTGTTCCCTTTGTTCTGTCTGTTCATGATTTTAGATGGTCGATTGTTCATTGATAACCAACGCACACAGCATGCTTTTGCTCAGAGGACACGACACATTATGCCCAGCTAAACTGTTTTCTGTTGTTTGCTTGTTTTTGTTGTAGGTGCTGAAAAAAATGTCTGGGTAGGGCAAGGGCTCGGCCGCATCAGCAACACGCTCTCTCAGCTAGTCACCTTCCTGCTCACCTGCGAGGAGTCTGTGGAGAAGCTGGAGCCCACGTGCTGCGGAGTGATGCCTCGCCAACCAGCCCGTCCCCCAGATCCTCTGCATCGACCGGGGCTGCTGCAGGGCCCAGGGTCTGACCACGATGGAGACGCTCTTCTAAAAAGAACCACATGTGGGTAGAACCACATGCGGTCATCTTTATCAAGGTGGTGTTGTTGTTGTTAATGAATTACCTTTTTGGTGGAGTCGTACTTCTCCAGCACTTCCAAATGTGGACATGATTTGAGTGTGGTAGTCCTCTATGTTGTCTGCCTCTGCAATTAGGAAGGCCTGCCGCAGCAGTTTAGGAGATGGCAGCTCTGCCATTGGGGATGAAAACCCTCGCTTATTTGATACAAATACTGCATTAAAGGGACACTTCACCGATTAGCATTAAGCTTTGTATCTTTAGAAAACCAGTCATGTTTTTGAATGGTCGTGCATCATTCCCTCAGTTTGCCTTGAGATGGGAGAAGTACGGATTTCAATGTAAAATTATGATTTTTATAATACAGGGTTTGTGCTGTATTTTGTCTTTCAAAGGAAGCAAGTGCTTCAACCAGCAGAGCATCCATCCCAAGAGCCATCGCCTATGGACCCTAATGAGCCGGAGGTGAAAGGTGTAGCAGGAGGGACGACATCCTGTCAAGGTGTCTGTAAAATACAGGTGAGTTTCAGCTTTGTGCAATGCCCAATACAAACTTCAGTGGTTGTTACTAAAGTCAACTGAAAGGAACACTTTAAGTAACACCGTTTTTTCATATTAAACTACGTTATTCCCTTAACTAAGACGAGTTGATAAATACCTCTCACATTTCAATGCGTGCAATCACTGGCTCTGGCGTGTGGCACAACTTTGATAGCACTTAGCTAGCCCAATGCATTCATTAGGATCCAAGCAGAGATGAAGTTAGAAGCGACCAAACACCTCCATGTTCTCCCTACTAAAATACAGTTACACGAGTAGTCACATGACCAAGTATGGTGAGACAAAATAAAACGTGCATTTGTAAGCAGGTAAGAGGGATAACTATATATATGCTGCATATCCATTTATAAGATAGATAAATATATATAAAGATAGATAGATAGATAGATTTATTGATCCCCAAGGGGAAATTCAAGGTCCCAGCAGCTTAAGACACTACACACAACATACACTACAGTATAAACAGCATAATACAAAGCAAATCAACAAATCAACATGACTAAAGAGCAGTAAAAAAACCGAAATACTAAAGACTAAAGATAAAGATGTGCATGAGTGTAAAGAGGATTGGTACTGTGATCCAGTATGAGGTGTGTGTTGGTAGTCCAAATAAGTCCAACAGTCTAGTGACCAGCAATAAATGTGTACAGTAAAAAAGTTAGCATAGTAATATAACAGTACTAATATAGATATATGGACAAATAAGATAAACATAACATAGTAATATAAGAATTACAGCAGCAGTGCAAGGATAAGTTAGATCATACCTGCCAACATTTAGCTTTCAAGAACCGGGAGGGTTTTTTTTAGGGGGGCTGGGGGGCGGGCATCAGTTTTTGGATATTTAACATGTGTCATACAATGGTTTCCACGCTGCATTTCGGTCGTTGTTTTTACCTTACCATAAACCTATGCATTCTTTGCCAGTTATGTATCCAACTACTGTCTGCAGCCTTCTTCCAAAACTCCAAAGCTGCTGTCAGATTTTGTTCCGAGGACACAAGTTACCAAAACTCAATAACATGTTATGTGATGTGCTAATCAATTAAATTCCCAAAAATATCACAACAGCAAGTACTAGACTATCCAACTGGCCCGCTTTCTTGCGAGACATCGGCTGCACGGGCTGAAGTTTGATAGCCAAGCAAATTCGCTACTTGTGTAGCTGACTCACTAGGTGCAACACCCAACCAGGTCCGTGTTGACACTAATTACATTAGCAATAGCGGCAGGTGCAAACACACCTGGCTCCGCCGAGAGCCTTTAGTGCAAGTAGCGAATTAAGGGAGTTTTCCGGGAGAAACAACAAAACGGGAGGGTGGCGGGAGATGACCTTAAAATACCGGAGAGTCCCGGGGAAAACGGGAGTGTTGGCAGCTATGAGTAAGATATGGGTAGAGGCATCAGTTAATGGTCAGATATATGGACAAAATAAGAGAAGGTAGACATAGTAATATTTTACTATGAGAGTTGTAGCAGCAGTTGTAGCAGCAGTGCAAGGATAAGTTTGATAGGATGAAGGTATCCGCCACAGTCCAGTCAAGGGTATGGAGGGAGGGGTTGTGCATGTGGGCTAATGTAGCCAGTAAAGTAATCAGTGTCAACAGTACACAGTGTTGTGCAGAAATTCCATGTAAGGCCATGTAAGGTGTATAGGAGGGTGAGGTAGGGTGAGATAAGGAGGTGCAGATATACTATGCATAGAAGTCCAACTCTCCTTTTCCCTTCAGTGAAGCATTGTAGAGTTGTATGGCCCTGGGTACAAATGACTTCCTCATAATGCTTGTATCAAGGAGATTATCCATGTATATCATGCTTGTTCAGTGGTTACTTTATGAAGCTAGTGAGTTAGGGGATTTAATTCTCATTTTGGTCTATGTTCAGCATTTTTTAGTTCTTGCAGATGTAAGTGCTGTATGACCAGTGCTGTATTTACATTGTCCTATCACATTTATCCACTAGGTGGCGGTAACCCCATTATTATATGTCGATTAAACGTAAATCTGTGAACCACAGTCTTTTCCTGCAACCGCCTATGATGTGATTAGTGTTGCAGGAGCTTTAATTCATAGACCCTATCGGTACAATTTCCCTTAAGTCGTATTCATATATTATTTGTACATCTTTATGTCCGCGAACTCGTTTCTGATTGGTTGTGATTGCCTCGCCTAAGCCATTATTCAAAACAGTTGTTCTAAAGTCCGAAATATGAAGCGATTAAATTATTTTAAAACGTTAAGTAGGTAATGACAGGGGAATGCGCAAATATTCTGGCGTCTCGGTAAAAAATGTACCAGTTACTATGAACGCCGCAATCGTGAAAATTGGGACGGAGAATGCAGTCCCTCATTAGTGGTTGATATCGGTATCGCTTCTCGGCCTTTTGGCTAAGATCAAGTGTAGTATCTGTTCTTATCAGTTTAATATCTGATACGTCCCCTACCCGGGGACCATATATTAAATTGATTTTTGGAACTGGGAGATGGAATAGGGGCTTGCTCCGTCCACTCCACGCATCGACCTGGTATTGCAGTACCTCCAGGAACGGTGCACTCCCCTGTACGTGTGAAATAAATGTCGATGAATGTCTGAAACATTCAAATTGCTCACATCTTGGAATAAACCATTGCTCTTATGTGTGTTAGTGCTGAGCCTCGTTTTATAATTGCTTGGCAGGTTTCTTAATCGTCTTTGACTTCATGTTGCTACTGAATGTTGTATTGTTCAAGTAATGAGCATTGCGATTTTGGTCGAATTAAAACCAGCTGACGCATGGCAGACCCTATTACTAATGTGAATGGTATATATGAGAGAGTTGCAGGATGCTGTTTTTAAATAGATGGTTGTGGTCTCTGTTAAACCATGCAGTGGTACAACCCTCGTGTATGTTTCAAATATTGGGGAATTGCGAGTAAACGTTGAAGTAGTTGTAGGCTACACACGAGTTTTTTGTAGCAAAAGCAAAGATCCCGCAAAGCTTTGAAGTAGTTCGTAACATTTATTTCAGCATACCGTACGTTCTCATCGTTGCACACGTTGTAGACGGAACCTCTGTGCAAACGTGCTCTTTTTCCCGTCGCCGGACCTTTATAAATGGTACACAGCTGCGCGGGTTACGTTCACTGATCTATAAAGAATACTTCTTTATAGATCAGTGCCCTGTTAACAAAACTTGCATACATCAAGCAATGAGCAGCTGCGATTCAATATGACAGGTATCGAAGTATTGTTGATTATATGCAGTCAACGGCATGAGGAAAATAAATATTTGTCTCATTGGGAGTCTCATTTCCTCTTTCCAAAAGTTCATAACAACGTAACCGAACGTAACATCTGCTGTGTGTAGAAGTATTCTGAAAACACTGGTAATAACAGAACTCCGACGATGCATTTGGCCATATCATTTCGTTTGTAGTGACAGGAATGTCATGTTTTTAACTTTGGTATAGCCTATATTTAACGCATTGCAGCATTTTGCTTTTCATACTTTATAAACAGTTAAAGATATTGCTCGCACGTAGTAGGCTATGTTCGAGCAGTAGGCTATGTACAACATCTTCAAGTTTTATGTGGGATATAAAGTGGGATTTTGGCATGACACAAACACAGGGGGGTTAATGGCAAATACATTGAGTTGTATTGAGATCCCCATCAATACATGATGCAGCCTCACATCAGATACTATTAATAGGCAAAGCGTGTGCAAACAGATGTATGTTCTGCCATCATGATCACCATGTGTGTCATGCATCACATATGTTATTGTCTGTTTCAAGATTCAGTTTCAAGCAATCTGTTTGGTACAGTTAACAACTGAAATAGTTTTTTTTTTAAATGAAAGTCCAAAGTTCATTTTGTGTACAATGTTGATTGAAGCATTCTACCCTTTCTCAGGCTGATCTGTTAAGATTGCTGCTGAATAGAAACAATAGGCTAAGCAACTGCTAGCTAGACACAGCCATCAGTAGTGTTTATAGTTTAGACAGAATGGTGGAATACACACACTGCTGCAGAACAAGATGGTGTACTGTTGGTGCCTTTTAGTTTTACAAATGAAGTTATATACCTACTTCTGGGCTATTGAAGACTCCGTGTCCCAACAGATCACATGGGTTGCTTTGTCTATTATAGCCTTCCCTACGTCATGGCTACTGGTGGGTCATGGTATAGCCAGAATAGCATTCATTGTCTGTTTTATGTCTTATTTCAAGGGCCGCATTATTTTAGTTTGAGTCAGTCACCAGGTATAAAGTTTTGTGTGAATGTGTTATTGTTCTGTGCGATTTATTATAAGAACATCTATAGCATAACGTATATGTGAATTGTATGTCACTTAGTCTAGTGCCCTCGCTTGCCAGTAGCAACTCATACTTACCTGGCAGGGGAGATACCATGATCAAGAAGGTGGTTCACCCAGGGCGAGGCTCAGCCATTGCACTCCGTGCTGTGCTGACCCCTGCGAATTCCTCAAATGTGGGAATCTCGACTGCATAATTTCTGGTAGTGGGGGACTGCGTTCGCGCTCTCCCCTGATTTGATGTTAAAAAATAGTGTTTCTGTAGCGTCAGTAGTAGTGGTTGTACTTTCAGCAGTTGTGGGATATGCATGTGGCCAACATTTTGGGTTCGCTTGCTTAAGATGGGAATGGCATTAGAGTTTTATTGCTAAGCCTGCTGGTCTCTAAAACTATGAGCTCCATTCCACAAGCATGAGGGGAAAAACTTAAGCATTATAGCAACTTTTAATGTATCATCATTATGATCCAGAAATTCAGACTCGAGATTTGTGACATACAGTTATAACAGTACACAACTGGTAATGGAATGTAAACCTTGTTAACTTCATGGCTGTAAAAAGGAAAATGATATAAATGAAATGCA
This sequence comes from Sardina pilchardus, assembly GCF_963854185.1. NCBI lineage: Eukaryota > Metazoa > Chordata > Actinopteri > Clupeiformes > Clupeidae > Sardina > Sardina pilchardus. The sequence goes on along the minus strand of NC_084999.1, from coordinate 11,983,241 downwards.
TACAAGAATGATATTAGTTAATAATTACTAAATTAAATAATACAGTAAGATTAAGATTAAATAGTAAAAAGTATTAGATTATAGAAAATCTGAAAATGTATGGCTTGAGCCCCCGATTATGGTGGGAATTATTTTTAGAGGTAGGCATTTATTTTTAGAGCCCCTTTGCGTTCCCTTGAAAAGGGGGGGTGCACACATCAAGATAATCGGGCTGATTTTGCCCCTATTTCCCCCCTTCCGACCAAAGACAAAACAGACAGAAATCGTCCGACTATCTCAAACTCTTAAAATTGTGTTATGAGATTTTCTTGTAGTGTGTGGTGTGTATGTCTTTCCCTCCATATTTGAGAGGACCACTGTTTTGATATTTGTATATTGAATAAATCATATAAAGTAAAAAAAAGAGTCAAAATTATCCCGACAATTGCCTTGGAAAACGTTCGGTGGCGATAATCGTAAATATTAAACATGTTCAATATTTGCGACTGGAAATCCTGTAGTGTGTGGGGTGTTCCGAGGGCAGTGAGCACGATTATCTCGGCAAAGGAAAAGTTCTTAGTAACACAGATAATAGACAAATTTGTGAACAATATTTGAGAGAAATGGGCCTTTTGTGTATATTGCGATAGATCTTAGATCTTTGAGTTTAGCGCATGGTAAATGGGGACAAAAACAAAAGTGTTGCATTTATAATTTTGTTCTGTGTGTAAGACTAAATAAGTATTAGAATAGATAAAACATGAAAATGTATGTAAGCCCCCAAAGGACTTTTTTGACTTCAATCAGTCAATCAATCAGTAAATAAAATCATGCAAGTAGATTTTAAGTAACTAGTCCATTATTGTTCTTTCATATTTAGCATTTATGCATAGATATGCAATTAATTTGAAATGTAAGTTATCAGCCGATCCCCTTCTTCACAATTCCTCCTTTGTGTAGCTTTAGGCCAGTTGGTGTCTGATTTGAATTTTAGAGTATTATTCTTTCTTTCTTTCTTTTCACAGCATGCTAGTGCTCAGAGGACACTACACATTATGCCCAGCTAAACTGTTTTCTGTTGTTTGCTTGTTTTTGTTGTAGGTGGTGAAGTAACTGTCTGAGGAGGGCAAGGGCTCGGCCGCATCAGCAACACGCTCTCTCAGATAGTCACCTTCCTGCACACCTGCGAGGAGTCTGCAGAGAAGCTTGAGCCCATGTGCTGCTGAGTGATGGAGAGATTCCGCCTCGCCAATGGTGGAATACACACGCTGCTGCAAAACAAGATGGTGTACTGTTGGTGCCTTTTAGTTTTACAAATGAAGTTATATACCTACTTCTGGGCTATTGAAGACACCATGTCCCAACAGATCACATGGGTTCTTTGTCTATAGCCTTCCCTGCGTCATGGCTACTGGTGGGTCATGGTATAGCCAGAATAGCATTCATTGTCTGTTTTATGTCTTATTTCAAGCACCGCATGATTTTAGTTTGAGTCAGTCACCAGGTATAAAGTTGTGTGTGAATGTGTTTTTGTTCTGTGTGTTTTATTATAAGAACATCTATAGCATAACGTATATGTGAATTGTATGTCACTTAGTCTAGTACCCTCGCTTGCCAGTAGCAACTCATACTTACCTGGCAGGGGAGATACCATTCAAGAAGGTGGTTCACCCAGGGCGAGGCTCAGCCATTGCACTCCGTGCTGTGCTGACCCCTGCGAATTCCTCAAATGTGGGAATCTCGACTGCATAATTTCTGGTAGTGGGGGACTGCGTTCGCGCTCTCCCCTGATATGATGTTAAAAAATAGTGTGTCTGTAGTGGCCAACCCTTTTGGGTTCACTTACTTAAGATGGGAATGGCATTAGAGTTTTATTGATAAGCATGCTGGTCTCTAAACATATTAGCTCCATTCCACAAGCATGAGGGGAAAAACTTCAGCATTATAGCAACTTTTTATGTATCATTGTGATCTAGAGATTCAAATTGTGCGAGATCTCTGTCCTCTCAACCTCTCTTGCAGGATAATGTGCTGCCTGTTGAATTGTCAAAGTTAAAATGGTAATTTTGAGTAACTAGTCCATTAGTGCTCTTTCATATTTAGTATATTTATGCATAGATATGAATATATAGAATTTATGAGGTCAGTTGAAATGTAAGTTATCAGCCCTTCTTCGTAATTCTTCCTTTATTAAGCATTAAGCCACTTTGTTTCACTTTGAGTTCCCTTTCTAGTGTTGTGTTCCCTTTGTTCTGTGTGTTCATGAGTTTAGATGGTCAATTATTCATTGATAACCAACGCACACAGCATGCTAGCACTCAGAGGACACGACACATTATGCCCAGCTAATCTGTTTTCTGTTTTTTGTTTGTTTTTGTTGTAGGTGGTGAAGAAACTGTCTGGGGAGGGCAAGGGCTCGGCCACACCAGCAACACGCTCTCTCAGCTAGTCACCTATTGGGTGGTTAAAAGTTGAGGACAGAGTATCTCAAATTCACCTGTGCATGGTACATAAAATTGTGCATGTGGCTGTCCCCAGGTATTTAATCAATTATTTTGAGAGAGTGAAAGATGTACATAGATACTCTACCAGGGGCAGATCTACTGATTTTGTACCCCCTAGAGTTAAAGGGATAATCCGGAGTGAAATGCACTTTAGATCAATTTTTCGGACTATTGGGAGTACATACGTTGAGTTGACACCAAAATCATGTCATTCGGATGTATTTTGAGAATGTTCGAGTTCACCGTTTTTAGCCAAAACTCGTTAGCCTGGAAGTGACCGGGGCAAGTCCTTTCGCCGCTACAAAACGCTATTTTTATACCTCTTCTACTGTTCCAACCAACACTACACTTACGTGGTAGTGAGTAAAGGGTCCCTAAAGCCAAACCGAAGTATCCCCACGTCTTTATGTGGTCGGATAGAGAGTCCAGAATGAATTTAATCGAGTCAGTACCTTTCCGGAAATGTCACTGCTGCAGCTAGCAACGCGTTAACAACATTTTAATAACATTTCCGGAAAGGTATGGACTCGATTGAATTCATTCTGGACTCTCTATCCGACCACATAAAGACGTGGGGATACTTCGGTTTGGCTTTAGGGACCCCCTACTCACTACCACGTAAGTGTAGTGTTGGTTGGAACAGTAGAAGAGGTATAAAAATAGCGTTTTGTAGTGGCGAAAGGACTTGCCCCGGTCAATTCCAGGCTAACGAGTTTTGGCTAAAAACGGTGAACTCGAACTTTCTCAAAATACATCCGAATGACATGATTTTGGTGTCAACTCAACGTATGTACTCCCAATAGTCCGAAAAATTGATCTAAAGTGCATTTCACTCCGGATTATCCCTTTAAGAGTAATCTAGGTAAGGAGTCGTTTTTGTATGTAGCCACAAGCTTGTGGAACAGGTTGCCGGGTGATCTAAAGCTGGTTAGAAGTGTAGCAGGTTTTAAGCAGGCTCTGAAAAAATGGTTCAGATGCCAATAGTATATTGTTTTTCTTATTTATTGTATTGCTGGATGATTGTATTTAATATATGTATGGATGTGATGATTGATGCTTGATCTGCTGCCACTTGCTCTGCCCCCTCCCCCCCTCCCCCTTAAGGGACCACAATGGAAATAAGCCCTTGGGCTTTATTGTGTTATCCTGACTTTGTTTGTTTTGTTTTTCTTAATGTATGGTGCAAAACCTGTATCATATTTTATAGCAAAAAAAAAAAAGAGTCAAATAAAATCAATCAATCAATCACCTTCCTGCTCACCTGCGAGGAGTCTGCGGAGAAGCTGGAGCACACGTGCTGCGGAGTGATGGAGAGATTCCGCCTCGCCAACCAGCCCGTCCCCCAGATCCTCCACATCAACCGGGGCTGCTGCAGGGCCCAGGGTCTGACCGCGGTGGAGACGCTCTTCTAGCCCTGGATGGACAATGGGGTGGTGGTGAGGCTACTGACCGCAGCTGATTCCCGATCGCTGTGTCAGCGTGCAATCTCAGCCAGCAGATACACCAAGAAGGGGACAGCAGCACAGTGGGCAGCACATGTCGTCCTTGTTGTATGAGAAGACGGCAGCAGAGAGTGCAGACTTGAACAGGACGTACTTCGGATGGTGATCTGTTCTGACGGCGGCGTCAAAACGATGTATCCAGTAGAAAATGTCTAGCCGCACCAGCATGCCAGCCTCTGCCCAGCTGCTGAACAGCTGCTCCAAGGACGAGACCCTTATGGACACGACAGCAGCCGTGGACGACATACATCAGTTCGGGAGGTGCCTCTCCCACTCTAGTGTACCTGTCCATGAGGCCTTTAGCCATCGGGCGCAGCTTCTCCAGGGACTCCTCGCACGTCAAGACAGACATGAGGATCTGCTCACTGGCCAGGTTGGTGCACCATTCTGCAGTGCCTTTCCCATCCCCAGACAATTTCTTTCAGATCTGAGAACATATTAACATTGATCAAATTATTACCGATATGGTAACACTTTATTTTAATGTGTCGCTGTTACAGTGTACCTACCTAATTAGGTACAGTGGTACAACCTGTGTAACATGTACTAGCATGTACTAGCATTGTACTTGCATTATGTATTTGTGGGTGCCTACATATAGTTGTTACATTGTAATACTGAGTGCTTTTAGAAACCTTTGCCAATTTGCCTACATTTTTCATTAGAGGCAAAGGGTGACCAGATTTACCCCATCCAGCAGGTCTCAGGGCAGCCCTTTGCCTTCGATGAAAAATGTAGGCAAATTAGCAAAGTTTTGTAAAAGCACTCAGTATTACAATGTAACGACTATATGTAGGTACCCACAAATACATAATGCAAGTACAATTTTAGTACATGCTAGTACATGTTGCTACACAGGTTGTACCACTGTGCCTAATTAGGTAGGTACACTGTAACAGCGACACATTAAAATAAAGTGTTACCCAATGGAACCCATGAATAGGACTTCCTGCTTTCAATGATGTAAAATGATGATTTTTATAATACAGGGTTTGTGCTGTATTTTGTCTTTCAAAGGAAGCAAGTGCTTCAACCAGCAGAGCATCCATCCCAAGAGCCATCGCCTATGGACCCTGATGAGCCGGAGGTGACAGGTGTAGCAGGAGGGACCACGTCCTGTAGAGGTGTCTGTAAAATACAGGTGAGTTTCAGCTTTGTGCAATGCCCAATACAAACTTCAGTGGTTGTTACTAAAGTCAACTTAAAGGAACACTTTAAGTAACACCGTTTTTTCATATTAAACTACGTTATTCCCTTAACTAAAACGAGTTGATACATACCTCTCACGTTTCAATGCTTGCACTCACTGGCTCTGGCGCGCGGCGCAGCTTTGATAGCACTTAACTAGCCCAATGCATTCATTAGGATCCAAACAGAGATGAAGTTAGAAGCGACCAAACACCTCCATGTTCTCCCTACTAAAATACAGTTACACGAGTAGTCACATGACCATTCCAAGTATGGTGAGACAAAATAAAACGTGGTGCATTTGTAAGCAGGTAAGAGGGATAACTATATATATGCTGCATATCCATGTATAAGATAGATAGATAGATAGATAGATACTTCATTGATCCCCAAGGGGAAATTCAAGGTCCCAGCAGCTTAAGACACTACACACAACATACACACTACAGTATAAACAGCATAATACAAAGCAAATCAACAAATCAACATGACTAAAGAGCAGTAAAAAAACGAAATACTAAAGACTAAAGATAAAGATGTGCATGAGTGTAAAGAGGATTGGTACTGTGGTCCAGTATGAGGTGTGTGTTGGTAGTGCAAATAAGTCAGTCTAGTGACCAGCACAGTCTAGTGACCAGCAATAAATATGTACAGTAAAAAAAGTTAGCATAGTAATATAACAGTACTAGTATAGATATATGGACAAATAAGATAAACATAACATAGTAATATAAGAATTACAGCAGCAGTGCAAGGAGTGCATTCTTTGCCAGTTATGTATCCAACTACTGTCTGCAGCCTACTCCCAAAACTCCAAAGCTGCTGTCAGATTTTGTTCCGAGGGCACAAGTTACCAAAACTCAATAACATGTTATGTGATGTGCTAATCAATTCAATTCCCAACAATATCACAACAGCTAGTACTGGACTATCCAACTGGCCCGCTTGCTTGCGAGACATCGGCTGCACGGGCTGAAGTTTGATAGCCAAGCAAATTCGCTACTTGTGTAGCTGACTCACTAGGTGCAACACCCAACCAGGTCCGTGTTGACACTAATTACATTAGCAATAGCGGCAGGTGCAAACACACCTGGCTCCGCCGAAATGAGCGTATTAGAGCCTTTAGTGCAAGTAGCGAATTAAGGGAGTTTTCCGGGAGAAACAACAAAAACGGGAGGGTGGCGGGAGATGACCTTAAAATATCGGAGAGTCCCGGGGAAAACGGGAGTGTTGGCAGCTATGAGTAAGATATGGGTAGAGGCATCAGTCATTGGTCAAATATATGGACAAAATAAGAGAAGGTAGACATAGTAATATAAGAGTTGTAGCAGCAGTGCAAGGATAAGTTTGATAGGATGAAGGTATCCGCCACAGTCCAGTCAAGGGTATGGAGGGAAGGGTTGTGCATGTGGGCTAATGTAGCCAGTAAAGTAAACAGTGTCAACAGTACACAGTGTTGTGCAGACATTCCATGTAAGGCCATGTAAGGTGTATAGGAGGGTGAGGTAGGGTGAGATAAGGAGGTGCAGATATACTATGCATAGAAGTCCAACTCTCCTTTTCGCTTCAGTGAAGCATTGTAGAGTTGTATGGCCCTGAGTACAAATGACTTCCTCATAATGCTTGTATCAAGGCGAAGATCCTGTATGTATATCATGCTTGTTCAGTGGTAACTTTATGAAGCTAGTGAGTTAGGGGATTTAATTCTCATGTTGGTCTATGTTCAGCATTTTTTAGTTCTTGCAGATGGAAGTGCTGTATGACCAGTGCTGCATTTACATTTACATATCACATTTATCCACTAGGTGGCGGGATCCCCATTATTATACGTCGATTAAACGTAAATCTTGGAACCACAGTCTTTTCCTGCAACCGCCTATGATGTGATTAGTGTTGCAGGAGCTTTAATTCATACACCCTGTCGGTACAATTTCCCTTAAGTCGTATTCATATTATTTGTACATCTTTAATTCCGTGAACTCGTTTCTGATTGGTTGTGATTGCCTCGCCTAAGCCATTATTCAAAACAGTTGTTCTAAAGTCCGAAATATAAAACGATTAAATTATTTTAAAACGTTAAGTGGGTAATGACAGGGGAATGCGCAAATATTCTGGCGTCTCGGTAAAAAATGTACCAGTTACTATGAACGCCGCAATCGTGAAAATTGGGACGGAGAATGCAGTTCCTCATTAGTGGTTGACATCGGTATCGCTTCTCGGCCTTTTGGCTAAGATCAAGTGTAGTATCTGTTCTTATCAGTTTAATATCTGATACGTCCCCTACCCGGGGACCATATATTAAATTGATTTTTGGAACTGGGAGATGGAATAGGGGCTTGCTCCGTCCACTCCACGCATCGACCTGGTATTGCAGTACCTCCAGGAACGGTGCACTCCCCTTTACATGTGAAATTATAGTTGATGGATGTTTGAAACATTCAAATTGCTCACAATTGGAGTAAGCCATTTCTCTCAAGTGTGTTAGTGCTGAGTCTCGTCTTATAATTGTTTGGTAGGTTTATTAACAGTTTTTGACCTCATGTTGCTAGTGAATGTTGTATTGTTCAAGTAATGAGCATTGCGATTTTGGTCAAGTTAAAACCAGCTGACGCATGGCAGACCCTATTACTAATGTGAATGGAATACGAGAGAATTGCGGGATGCTGTTTTTAAATAAATGGTTGTGGTCTCTGTTAAACCATGCTGTGGTACAACCCTCGTGTATGTTTCAAATATTAGGGAATTGCGAGTAAACGTTGAAGGAGTTGTAGGCTACACACGAGTTTTTTTGTAGCAAAAGCAAAGATCCCGCAAAGCTCTGAAGCAGTTAGTAAAACATTTTCAGCATGCCGTAAGTACGTTCTCATCGTTGCTCACGTTGTAGACGGAACCTCTGTGCAAACGTGCTCTTTTTCCCCTCGCCGGACCTTTATAAATGGTACACAGCTGCGCGGGTTACGTTCGGTTACGTTGTTATGAACTTCTGGAAAGTAGAAATGAGACTCCCAATGAGACAAATATTTATTGTCCTCATGCCGTTGACTGCATATAATCAACAATACTTCGTTGCCTGTCATATCGAATCGCAGCTGCTTATTGCTTGATGTATGCACGTTTTGTTAACAGGCTATCTTCTGTGTGTAGAAGTATTCTGAAAACACTGTGATAATAACAGAACTCCGACGATGCATTTGGCCTTATCATTTCGTTTGTAGTGACAGGAATGTCATGTTTTTAACTTTGGTATATATTTAACGCATTGCAGCATTTTGCTTTTCATACTTTATAAACAGTTAAAGATATTGCTCGGACGTAGTAGGCTATGTTTGAGCAGTAGGCTATGTAGCTACAACATCTTCAAGTTTCATGTGGGATACAAAGTGGGATTTTGGCATGACACAAACGCAAATACAAGGCAAATACATTAAAGGCAAATACATTGAGTTTTATTGAGATCCCCATCAATACATGATGCAGCCTCACATCAGATACTATTAATAGGCAAAGCATGTGCAAACAGATGTATGTTCTGCCATCATGATCACCATGTGTATCATGCATCACATATTTTATTATTGTCTGTTTTAAGATTTAGTTTCAAGCAATCTGTTTGGTACAGTTAACAACTGAAGTCGTTTTTTAATGAAAGTCCAAAGTTCATTTTGTGTACAATGTTGATTGAAGCATTCTACCCTTTCTCAGGCTGATCTGTTAAGATTGCTGCTGAATAGAAACAATAGGCTAAGCAACTGCTAGCTAGACACAGCCATCAGTAGTGCTTATAGTTTAGACAGAATGGTGGAATACACACGCTGCTGCAAAACAAGATGGAGTACTGTTGGTGCCTTTTAGTTTTACAAATGAAGTTATATACCTACTACTGGGCTATTGATGACCCCATGTCCCAACTGATCACATGGGTTGCTTTGTCTATAGCCTTCCCTACGTCATGGCTACTGGTGGGTCATGGTATAGCCAGAATGGCATTCCTTGTCTGTTTTATGTCTTATTTCAAGGGCCGCATTATTTTAGTTTGAGTCAGTCACCAGGTATAAAGTTTTGTGTGAATGTGTTATTGTTCTGTGCGATTTATTATAAGAACATCTATAGCATAACGTACATGTGAATTGTATGTCACTTAGTCTAGTACCCTCGCTTGCCAGTAGCAACTCATACTTACCTGGCAGGGGAGATACCATGATCAAGAAGGTGGTTCACCCAGGGCGAGGCTCAGCCATTGCACTCCGTGCTGTGCTGACCCCTGCGAACGGCGATGGGGCCATACGAAGTGCAAATTTTGATTTAGACTGTAAGACAAATACAAGACTTGATTGGACAAGGGTGAAAAGGTTGAAAAAAGGTCCCTGGTGATGTAATAGCTAATTTGCATTTGTTTCCTATAGGTTCCTGGGCTGTCAACAGAGTGGAACTGGCTGTCAGGTGACCTGCATGGTGTATCATGGGTACCACACGTTTTCTGACCCTTTTAAAACTTTTTTGATATAATTTTTCATAATTAGTGATGCTGAATATCAAATTCTACATTGATAAACCAAAAGCTGCACTGTGATGAAACATTTGAGCAAAAAATGATTTGTTAAAAATGACGTCATTTGTGTCATTGAGTAGTGGTGCTGATGCTGCGGATTATGAGCTATAACTATGTAATACGCTTATTTTCATTAGTTTTATCTAAATAAAGGCCCAATAGGCCCAATCTGAACGTTCCACCCTACTGTATGCTGCAAAAAATGGTTTGTTGAAAAATAAAATCAGTTAAAAGCATGCAATATTGTATTCATTGACTAATTAAAGTACCACAACACACTGTTACTGTAAATCAGGTCTTTTTATTGACCCAAGTGCACAATATAGCCAGGGAAAACACTACAGTGCAGTGAAATGGTTTGTTGAACAATAAAATCAGGTAAAAACATGCCATATTGTATTTATTGGCTTATGACAGTACCACAACACACTGTTATTGTAAATCAGGTCTCTTTATTGACCCAAGTGCATAATATAGCCAAGGAAAACACTATAGTGCAGTGCCTTAGCACTAGTGTCTTTGGAAAGACATCAATAGGTAACCATTGACAGAGAACGGAAACAAAAGAACTGGCTGACCACTTCAGTGCATGGTCAAAGCAGTAAAGTACACTGCAGCTTTAGGACAGAAACTGTGTATATCTGTTTGTGTGTGTGTGTCCCTGAGTGCTTGAGATAGGTGCGTGTGTCCGTCCCTGGTTCCCAAGTGTTACAGGAGTGCGTGAAAGGGCTTGAAAGGGCTTGACTGCCCGCTGGGCCCCACACAACACACACACTCAATGGTAAAGTAAAATACAAAACTATTTACAGTAACACATACACAGTATGTACACTTCACTCAGAGGCCTGTGACTGACCCAAAAGACTGTCAACTGCCTTCTGAAAGTCCCCAAATGTCTGAAATGTCTGACCAGAAAAGTCCTTTGATGGGGAGGACTTTGAAGCTTCACAGAAGGTCTTCTTCCTGTACTTTCTGTGGCCTTGTGTGAGCTGGCCGCAGAGGGCACAGGCGTAAGCTTTCATCTGGCGTGGCGGTCCAGACCCTGCGCGCTCATCTTGTCTTCTTTTATAGATCGTTGATCTAGATAACGCCTGTGACGAGGATGAGGCAGCAGCAGTTGCCGTGGGAGCCTGGGACCACGAGGACGAGGCAGCGGATGGCGTGGGATCCTGCACCGTGGACAAGGTAAGTATCACTGATGCGGGCATCACTCCCTGACTGGACTGGGTGGCTTGGAGACTGGTTTGGCTTAATGGCGTTACTGCTGCTGGTTTAGGAAGGATGGGGCAGGGGACGGGGCGGGGGACTCTGGCTTTGAGCAGTCGCGTTCCAGCCAAAGATGGCGTGACCTCATACTCCACCTGAGGTCGGCTGGTGTGGGGCCTCTCCACTGGCAACTCTGGTGCAGGGGTTTGAGTGGCGGTGTCATCATCACCCGCTACGCTCTGGTGGCGACGGAGGACATCCAACCCCTGGTCCGTGACGTTCTTCGCAGACAAGGCCTCTTGTCTGCGGATGAACTCGGACACACACTTGCTGTTAACTTTTAGGATTGGAATCCCCAGCCTGCTGAGCTCGGCGTCATCCACAGTCACCCTCTGCTGCACCCGCTGGTACATGGAGGTGATCTGCTGTTTCTGTGGTGACCCTCGAGCCTTGCCGCCACAGCTGGGATGGAGCCAGAGCTGCTTGATGATGCAGTACATCAGCCTGTTCTTCCTGGAATCCAGCAGATGTGCGGCGGAGTACCTCTTGCTGAATTTCAGCTTCTGTACTAACGCCGACTCTGCTGGATCGCCACTTGTGCGGCTGAAGAGGGCATTTCCCCAGCGAGCAGAGTACAGGGAGTCAAACTGCTGGATGCTTCTGTCGTGGAGGTCCAGCTTGTTCCATGCAGCGATGACTCTCTGCCTGGTGGAGTTGGTGATGGCAAGCTTCCCCTCCTCCAAGGCAATGCCAACCAGGACACGGCTCAGCTCCTCGACATGCTCGTACCCCGGCAGATGGCTGGGCCCGCACACGTCCTCCACACAGGGGTCGAGCTCGGCAGCCACGGCCTGGTCGGTGAGGGAGATGTTCTTTCTGAGCGGTGTTAGTGTGTCACCCTCACCGTCAGAGGTGTAGCCTGCATCGCCGTCCTCCTCCTCCTCCACCACCACCTCCTCCACCTCCTCCGCATCCACTGGGGATTCCTCCACCTCATCATCTCCTTCGTCCTCTGCCTGCTGGAGCGCCTCACGGGCCTGAACGTAGTGGTCAGGGGCGCTGAATGGCTCGGCAGCAGACTGAGCAAACAGGTACTCCAGTCCTATCCGCTCATCACCAGCTGGAACAGGAGGCCTGTAGTTCACCTCCTCCACCTCCCCAAACAGCTCCTGACACCGCTGGTTCAGGCGGTGGACAAGAGGAGACCGGTAGACCATGTGCCTCCTTCCCTTTTGCCCTCTCACACTCGCCGACTCCCTGTCAGAGTTCCAGCGAGCGATGCCGGCCAGGAGGTACACCTGAAAGGGTACGGCAGCACAGTGAGGGCCCGGGATCATGCGGGGCAAGAAGGAGTGGAAGCCCTCCAGGCTGTTGCTCCCCCTCACGGTGGTGTAGTGCGGAAGCCTCACACCGTTGCGGATGACGTACCTCTTCACGGTGTACATGTTCCGCCCCGGTGGATCCTGGATGCACTCCAGGTGCTTCTGCTGGTTGGCCCACACGTGATCCACTGCTGCGGCGTCTTTGAAGAGATGGACCTGGTTTTCGTCCATCCCAGCGCCGCCCTTCAGGATGTCGATGGCACTCTGGACGCGCGCAAACGTCTCCTGGGCCCCAACAGTGATCCTCCTGACGTAGTGGCTCAGGTCGCGCTTGGTGACATGCGTCTCCATGAGCTCACCGTCGGTCAGGGAGGCATACCTGGTTGTGTGCCCGGCACGAATCGCGTGCAGGAGAAGTGCCATGTCGTCCTTGTTGTATGCAAAGACCGCAGCAGACAACGCCGACTTAAAGAGGGCGTACTTGGGGTGGTGGTCGGTCCTGAGGGCGGCGTCAAAGCGGTGAATCCAGTGGAACACGTCCAGACGAACGAGCATCCCTGCCTCTGCCCATCCACTGAACAGCTGCTCCACCGAGGAAACACCCAGGACACGACAGCAGCCACGGTCCACGTACAACAGTTCAGGCGGTGCCTCTCCTGCCCTCTCATACCTTGCCATGAGCCCCTCAGCCATCGGCCTCATCTTGTCCAACGACTCCTCGCAGGTCAGGACGGAGATGAGGATCTGCCCCCGCTCGTTGGCCACGTTGGTGCACCACTCCGCAGTGCCCTTGCCGTCACCCGACAACTTCTTGCAGATCTAATAATGATAATAATTTTTTTTAAAAAAGCAAAGTAATGTGTAAATGTGTTATTTGTACATTTTTTTGATGATTCAGTTGAACAGTAAATTGTGTGTAACAAAAAATACCTTCTTTGTGGAGTCGTACTTGAGGACCTTGCCGAACGTGGACATGATCTGCGTGCGGTAGTCCTCAATGTTTTCCGCCTCAGCAATGAGGAACGCTTTCCGCAGCAGCTTAGGCGAGGGTAGCTCTCTCCTCTGTGGGGGTCGCTGGAACTGGGGAGTCAGGAGGCCTGAAAGTGGATAGAAAATGTGTAAATAATACACTGTGTGTAACATTTCTCTTTTTTTGTTTTGTTACAGGGCCCATTGGAGACAGCAGGAAGATGGATGGAGTTTGTGTGTGCTGTTGTATGATGACAATCTGACTTACTTGTTATCGTTCCAGGTTGCGTGTACTGGGTGAGGAGTGTGGTGTAAAGGTCCTTCCTTTGCAGGTACTCCTCACAATGACCCTCCATCACCTGCCTCCACACCTTGGTCATGGTGTTCCCCTCGGTGCGGTCCCTCAGGAGGCGGATCACCGCCTTGTCCACACCACGCCTGAAATCACAACACATTGGCTGTCAATCTTAGATGTGTTATTGTACAGTCAATAAAGTATTCAAATCACTGTGAAATAATGCTCACCGTAATGTTAACACGGCCGGAAATACGGCTCTGTGCGCTGGAGTCAGTTGTCGCAAGACACCCTCCTCCCACGACAGGAACCGGCCGATGGCGTGCTCCTCCGAGTCTTTGGCGGCTTTCCGGCAGGCGTTGCAGGCCAGAACCTCCGTCAGCATGGAGTACCAGCCCCCCACGTCACAGATCTGACGGACGGTCTTCGAGTACCCACACCTGTAGAGGAACACGTTGGTCTTGTCCCTCGCAGGACACTCAGGCCTAGGGCAACGAAGACCGTACCGCCACACCCCCACTGGTCTCCAAAAAAACACCCGGCTCTTAAAAAAGCCGTCAGCCGAGGGCACTCTCCCCCCTACCACGCCAGGGGTCTCGGGTGGGAAAAACCACATGCGGTCATCCTTGAGGATTCTCCTCCACCGCGTTCTCCCGTTTTTGTCCACGTAAGACATGGGCTTTTGGAAGAGCCCCCGCTCCTCGTCCTCCTTCAGCCACTGTTGATCCGGTGTGGGCAGACCGTAGCTACCAGACTCCCACATCTTGTGCCATCCCTCATACTTCATCTGAAAGTACAGAAAACAAACAAATAAAGTGAAACCCACTTGGCACACACTAAAAATAATCATTTTCTGTCTTGTTTTTGTCAGGTCCAAGCATTACCTCAGAGAGTGCACCCTCTCCTTCAGCCGGCGGGGTGGCCTGGATGGCATGAGGGGGCATGGATGATGTGGGAACCTTTAAAAATGACCAGTGTGTTAGTATAAACATTTACTGATTGATTGACTCTGCTTTGATTTTTAACTGTAACCCTTTCACAGAGAGTACGGAGAGACGTGGGGTGACACAGTTGCGTTCCCTAGCTCTTCTGTCCATCCCTTTATCTGTGCCTTCCTTACTGCATTGCACAGCATTTACCCTTGACTTAAATACATTCATTTAGCCGAGCATAGTCTTTGTGGTCCATGATGCCACATGACCTTACCGCTACTGGTGACAGGGTTTCTGCGTGTGTCTTCCGTGAAGTCTCTGCCTGCCTGGACACCTCTTCTTCTCCTCTGTCTCTATCCCTAGCATCCTCTGACAACATCAAAGACTTTTGTTGACACCTGTTTTATGTTAACTTATTGCATACAGGTTCTGCATTAATACATGATATGTGTAGTAGTGACATTAACTCAAGACTTTATGGGAAAGCACAGCCTGAAATAGTCCCTTTCAGTCTCAACTGTTGATAGATATGGTTAAGATATTGTTAAGGGAGATAATGAACTCAAATACCTTGTCTTTCAATAGTGGCCAGAGCTTCCACCATCAGAGCATCATCATCATCATCATCCGATGACAAGGAGGAGGCGTGGACAGAGGCGAACACAGCTGGAGCAGATGTTGGCTTGGAGGAGATGGCAGACACAGCGGCAGAGCCCTTGCCTTTGGAGGTGGTGGCAGAGGCTTTGGAAGAGCCCTTGCCCTTGGAGGTGGTGGCAGAGGCTTTGGCAGAGCCCTTGCCCTTGGAGGTGGTGAAAAGCGCAGCAGCAGAGGCCTTGGCGGCAGTGGTGGACACAGCAGCAGCGGGCCTGAATGCTGAGGCGAAGACAGCTGCAGGGGCCTTGAAAGCTGAGGCGGAGACAGCTGCGGGGGCTGGATGGACCATGGCAGTGGTGGACACAGCTGCGGGGGCTGGATGGACCATGGCAGTGGTGGACACAGCTGCGGGGGCTGGATGGACCATGGCAGTGGTGGACACAGCTGCGGGGGCTGGATGGACCATGGCAGTGGTGGACACAGCTGCGGGGGCTGGATGGACCATGGCAGTGGTGGACACAGCTGCGGGGGCTGTGGAGATGGAGGCAGACGCAGCAGCAGAGGCCTTGGGGGCGCTGGAAGAGGCAGCCGTATCCTGTTGATGTTTCTGTAATATACAGTTGAATTCAAGCTTTGAAGTTTATTTTGATAATGCACTGTACTTTTTTTTATATATATACAAACAGGGCCTAACTTACCTCCTTGTCAAGGATATACTGCCTGAACCTCTTCAAGGACTTGGCGCTGATGTCCTCCTCCTTCATGGCCAGCCACTGTTTCACGGAGGTGTGTGCCTCCAGGGCCATCCGCCGCTCATGATCGCTGCCAGCTTGGGGGTCGGCGTGCAGGCGTTTGTGCAGACTGTGCCACTGCCACATCTCCTGGAAGGTAAAGGACCTAAAGCGGCCCTGTCCGTAGATCGCCCGGTCTACATTTACCTCCAGGTGGCAGGAAATGGCAGGGAACAGCTGCACATACTGCACAAGATGGTCTTTGACCCACTGGTCATTAATGGGACCCCTTTCAGGATGGCGGCACTCCTTGATATGGCGATCAAGGACACTAAAGCATTAAATCACAGTGTTATTTTGCGGAATACACAGCCATAGACACTGTAATACTAATTACTGTGACATACTTACTATTTAATGTACCCCACATCATTTTCTGCCAGCCACCTGAAACTCTTCCCACTGTATTTCCCAAAGGTCAGCACCAGCTGGCCCAGGCACTGCACCTCGGTGGGGTCTGGAGTGACCATCCGGCACCTCCTCTTAGCTGAAGACGAGGTAAGCACAAATGGTTCTAGTGCCCTGCTTTTAATTACCATGGCTGGATGTAAACACATCTATGACTCATAACTATTTACCTTCTTCCAAAGCTGTTTTGGGATCTCTTAACCCATCGTCCCCTTGTGTCAGATGGGGCTGCCTAATAGCTTTGGCCTCCTTAGATGCCCTTAGGAGGCATTGTTGCCTATCTTTCGGCACTGTCTTGTCCAAAATGGACAGGACAGGCATCAGAGGGTCCATTGCTGTGAAGACAAGCAGTAAACTCAGAGTGCTTCGTGTGACAAATCCTCCCCTCCCCCATTATCCCTTGACCCAGGTTAAGTAAGGTTAAATGTCATTGACCTGTAATTACGCAGTAGGTAATACTTTAATAATTTTTAATCTGCCCTAAAAGGAAAATAAAATCAGAAGTAAATAGTGCAGCGATAGCCTACAACGCCAAAAATAGCCTGCAGAGTTAATAGTACAGCTATAAATAACCTACAGCGCCGAAAATAGCCTACAGCGTCAGCGAGGGGTGAGGGGGACAGCCGACAACCAATCAGCGAAGACTCGCCACTGTGAACTCTAGACACTAATCCAATCAGCAATCAGAAGTCTAGACTCTAGCTCGCAGTTCACGGCCAAGTACTACGGCATCTAATGAACATAATGTTGATTTTTTAAATCGTAAGTTGGTGGATAAAACAGGTTGCGGCATGCTGACACTACAAATACAGTCCTTAGAGTAACATTTTCCCACTCTAGGCTATTTTCGGACCGGGAGAAACGATAGTTTACACCGCTAGCTGCTACCGGCCAAAGTGTCATTTTAATCAATGGCAGTGTACGGAAACCGGTCATGTACGGTATCCGTGGGAAAGAACACCCAAGTGGCACATGAAATATGACAATTAAAGTCATTTATCTGGTCTGAGATTGCATAGAGAGGCACGGACGCTATCACTAACCTCGACTGGCCAGCCACCGCTATAGGCGATGCCGGTTTAAATGGCCGAAAACCGGCGATCGCGTTACGTTCGTGCCTTGGCATGACAGATTTTATTATTTCTCCACCAACGGAGGTACAACCCAAGCGTGTTATGACGATCACTCACCTTAAATACGAAAAAACACTTCACGGAAGTAGCGATCTTCACCGGCTCTCGATGGCAGCTGTCGAAGCCGGCTTTTCCACAGTCTAGAGTTCCGAGCCGGCCGCCGCGCTCCGATTGGCCAGAGAGCCTGGCCGAACGCTGCCGATTGGCCAAACTCTAGACACACCACCGCCTCCGGTCCAATCGCAGCGCCCGAAAGCCCGTCTACAGTCTACAGTCTAGAGTTTGATTGCACACCGTTGGCGCCGACTTCTGCGAACTCCTCAAATGTGGGAATCTCGACTGCATAATTTCTGGTAGTGGGGGACTGCGTTCGCGCTCTCCCCTGATATGATGTTAAAGAATAGTGTGTCTGTAGCGTCAGTAGTAGTGGTTGTACTTTCAGCAGTTGTGGGATATGCATGTGGCCAACATTTTGGGTTCGCTTGCTTAAGATGGGAATGGCATTAGAGTTTTATTGCTAAGCCTGCTGGTCTCTAAAACTATGAGCTCCATTACACAAGGGTGAGGGGGAAAAGCATTATAGCAACTTCATTATCATCATTCAGTATCATCATTATGATCCAGAAATTCAGACTCGAGATTTGTGACATACAGTTCTAACAGTACACAACTGGTAATGGAATGTAAACCTTGTTAACTTCATGACTGTAAAAAGGAAAATGATATAAATGAAATGCATACAAGAATGATATTAGTTAATAATTACTAAATTAAAGAATACAGTAAGATTAAGATTAAATAGTAAAAAGTATTAGATTATAGAAAATCTGAAAATGTATGGCTTGAGCCCCCGATTATGGTGGGAATTATTTTTAGAGGTAGGCATTTATTTTTAGAGCCCCTTTGCGTTCCCTTGTAAAGGGGGGGTGCACACATCAAGATAATCGGGCTGATTTTGCCCCTATTTCCCCCCTTCCGACCAAAGACAAAACAGACAGAAATCGTCCGACTATCTTAAACTCTTAAGATTGTGTTATGAGATTTTCTTGTAGTGTGTGGTGTGTATGTCTTTCCCTCCATATTTGAGAGGACAACTGTTTTGATATTTGTATATTGAATAAATCATATAAAGTAAAAAAAAGAGTCAAAATTATCCCGACAATTGCCTTGGAAAACGTTCGGTGGCGATAATCGTAAATATTAAACATGTTCAATATTTGTGACTGGAAATCCTGTAGTGTGTGGGGTGTTCCGAGGCCAGTGAGCACGATTATCTCGGCAAAGGAAAAGTTCTTAGTAACACAGATAATAGACAAATTTGTGAACAATATTTGAGAGTAATGGGCCTTTTGTGTATATTGCGATAGATCTTAGATCTTTGAGTTTAGCGCATGGTAAATGGGGACAAAAACAAAAGTGTTGCATTTATAATTTTGTTCAGTGTGTAAGACTAAATAAGTATTAGAATAGATAAAACATGAAAATGTATGTAAGCCCCCAAAGGACTTTTTTGACTTCAATCAGTCAATCAATCAGTAAATAAAATCATGCAAGTAGATTTTAAGTAACTAGTCCATTATTGTTCTTTCATATTTAGCATTTATGCATAGATATGCAATTAATTTGAAATGTAAGTTATCAGCCGATCCCCTTCTTCACAATTCCTCCTTTGTGTAGCTTTAGGCCAGTTGGTGTCTGATTTGAATTTTAGAGTATTATTCTTTCTTTCTTTCTTTCTTTCTTTTCACAGCATGCTAGTGCTCAGAGGACACGACACATTATGCCAAGCTAAACTGTTTTCTGTTGTTTGCTTGTTTTTGTTGTAGGTGGTGAAGTAACTGTCTGAGGAGGGCAAGGGCTCGGCCGCATCAGCAACGAGCTCTCTCAGTTAGTCACCTTCCTGCTCACCTGCGAGGAGTCTGCGGAGAAGCTTGAGCCCATGTGCTGCGGAGTGATGGAGAGATTCCGCCTCGCCAATGGTGGAATACACACGCTGCTGCAAAACAAGATGGAGTACTGTTGGTGCCTTTTAGTTTTACAAATGAAGTTATATACCTACTTCAGGGCTATTGAAGACACCATGTCCCAACAGATCACATGGGTTCTTTGTCTATAGCCTTCCCTGCGTCATGGCTACTGGTGGGTCATGGTATAGCCAGAATAGCATTCATTGTCTGTTTTATGTCTTATTTCAAGCACCGCATGATTTTAGTTTGAGTCAGTCACCAGGTATAAAGTTGTGTGTGAATGTGTTATTGTTCTGTGTGTTTTATTATAAGAACATCTATAGCATAACGTATATGTGAATTGTATGTCACTTAGTCTAGTACCCTCGCTTGCCAGTAGCAACTCATACTTACCTGGCAGGGGAGATACCATTCAAGAAGGTGGTTCACCCAGGGCGAGGCTCAGCTATTGCACTCCGTGCTGTGCTGACCCCTGCGAATTCCTCAAATGTGGGAATCTCGACTGCATAATTTCTGGTAGTGGGGGACTGCGTTCGCGCTCTCCCCTGATATGATGTTAAAGAATAGTGTGTCAGTAGTGGCCAACCCTTTTGGGTTCACTTGCTTAAGATGGGAATGGCATTAGAGTTTTATTGATAAGCATGCTGGTCTCTAAACATATTAGCTCCATTCCACAAGCATGAGGGGAAAACTTCAGCATTATAGCAACTTTTTATGTACCATTATTGTGATCTAGAGATTCAGATTGTGCGAGATCTCTGTCCTCTCAACCTCTCTTGCAGGATAATGTGCTGCCTGTTGAATTGTCAAAGTTAAAATGGTAATTTTGAGTAACTAGTCCATTAGTGCTCTTTCATATTTAGGATATTTATGCATAGATATGAATATATAGAATTTGTGAGGTCAGTTGAAATGTAAGTTATCAGCCCTTCTTCGTAATTCTTCCTTTATGTAGCATTAAGCCACTTTGTTTCACTTTGAGTTCCCTTTCTAGTGTTGTGTTCCCTTTGTTCTGTGTGTTCATGAGTTTAGATGGTCAATTATTCATTGATAACCAACGCACACAGCATGCTAGCACTCAGAGGACACGACACATTATGCCCAGCTAATCTGTTTTCTGTTTTTTTTTTTTTGTTGTTGTAGGTGGTGAAGAAACTGTCTGGGGAGGGCAAGGGCTCGGCCACACCAGCAACACGCTCTCTCAGCTAGTCACCTTCCTGCTCACCTGCGAGGAGTCTGCGGAGAAGCTGGAGCCCATGTGCTGCGGAGTGATGGAGAGATTCCGTCTCGACAACCAGCCCGTCCCCCAGATCCTCCACATCAACCGGGGCTGCTGCAGGGCCCAGGGTCTGACCGCGGTGGAGACGCTCTTCTAGCCCTGGGTGGACAATGGGGTGGTGGTGAGGCTACTGACCGCAGCTGACTCCCGATCGCTGTTCCAGCGTGCAATCTCAGCCAGCAGATACACCTGGAAGGGGACAGCAGCACAGTGGCCAGCACATGTCGTCCTTGTTGTACGAGGAGACGGCAGCAGAGAGTGCAGACTTGAACAGGGCGTACTTCGGATGGTGATCTGTTCTGACGGCGGCGTCAAAACGATGTATCCAGTAGAAAATGTCTAGTAGCCGCACCAGCATGCCAGCCTCTGCCCAGCTGCTGAACAGCTGCTCCAAGGACGAGACCCTTATGGACACGACAGGAGGACATACATCAGTTGGGGAGGCGCCTCTCCCACTGGTGTACCTGTTCATGAGGCCTTCAGCCATCGGGCGCAGCTCCTCCAGGGACTCCTCGCACGTCAAGACAGACATGAGGATCTGCCCCTGCTCACTGGCCAGGTTGGTGCACCATTCTGCAGTGCCTTTCCCATCCCCAGACAATGTCTTGCCGATCTGAGAACAGATTAATATTGATAAAAAGTTAGATATGGTAACACTTTATTTTAATATGTTGCTGTTACAGTGTACCTACCTAATTAGGTACAGTGGTACAACCTGTGTAACACCATGTACTAGCATTGTACTTGCATTATGTATTTGTGGGTACCTACATATAGTTGTTACATTGTAATACTGAGTGCTTTTACAAAACTTTGCCAATTTGCCTACATTTTTCATTAGAGGCAAAGGTTGACCAGATTTACCCCATCCAGCAGGTCTCAGGTCAGCCCTTTGCCTTCGATGACAAGTTTTGTAAAAGCACTCAGTGTTACAATGTAACAACTATATGTAGGTACCCACAAATACATAATGCAAGTACAATGTTAGTACATGCTAGTACATGTTGTTACACAGGTTGTACCACTGTGCCTAATTAGGTAGGTACACTGTAACAGCGACACATTAAAATAAAGTGTTACCTTAGATATTTTTGTGGGTACACTGTTGACTTTTGTTTTATCAAGGTGGTGGTGTTGTTGTTAATGAATTACCTTTTTGGTGGAGTCAGCACTTTCAAATGTGGTCATAATTTGAGTGTGGTAGTCCTCTATGTTGTATTCCTCTGCAATTAGGAAGGCCTTCCGCAGCAGTTTGGGAGATGGCAGCTCTGCCCTTGGGGATGAAAACCCTCGCTTATTTGATACAAATACTGCATTAAAGGGACACTTCACTGATTAGCATTAAGCTTTGTATCTTTAGAAAACCAGTCATGTTTTTGAATGGTCGTGCATCATTCCCTCAGTTTGCCTTGAGATGGGAGCCATATGGATTTCAATGAAACCCATGAGTAGGACTTCCTGCTTTCAATGATGTAAAATGATGATTTTTATAATACAGGGTTTGTGCTCTATTTTGTCTTTCAAAGGAAGCAAGTGCTTCAACCAGCAGAGCATCCATCCCAAGAGCCATCGCCTATGGACCCTGATGAGCCGGAGGTGACAGGTGTAGCAGGAGGGACCACGTCCTGTCGAGGTGTCTGTAAAATACAGGTGAGTTTCAGCTTTGTGCAATGCCCAATACAAACTTCAGTGGTTGTTCCTAAAGTCAACTTAAAGGAACACTGTAAGTAACACCGTTTTTTCATATTAAACTACGTTATTCCCTTAACTAAGACGAGTTGATACATACCTCTCACGTTTCAATGCGTGCACTCACTGGCTCTGGCGCGCAGCGCAACTTTGATAGCACTTAGCTAGCCCAATGCATTCATTAGGATCCAAGCAGAGATGAAGTTAGAAGCGACCAAACACCTCCATGTTCTCCCTACTAAAATACAGTTACACGAGTAGTCACATGACCAAGTATGGTGAGACAAAATAAAACGTGGTGCATTTGTAAGCAGGTAAGAGGGATAACTATATATATGCTGCATGTATCGGGCATCAGTTTTTGGATATTTAACATGTGTCATACAATGGTTTCCACGCTGCATTTCGGTCGTTGTTTTTACCTTACCATAAACCGATGCATTCTTTGCCAGTTATGTATCCAACTACTGTCTGCAGCCTACTTCCAAAACTCCAAAGCTGCTGTCAGATTTTGTTCCGAGGACACAAGTTACCAAAACTCAATAACATGTTATGTGATGTACTAATCAATTCAATTCCCAACAATATCACAACAGCTAGTACTGGACTATCCAACTGGCCCGCTTGCTTGCGAGACATCGGCTGCACGGGCTGAAGTTTGATAGCCAAGCAAATTCGCTACTTGTGTAGCTGACTCACTAGGTGCAACACCCAACCAGGTCCGCGTGTAGATACTAATTACATTAGCAATAGCGGCAGGTTCAAACACACCTGGCTCCGCCGAAATTAGCGTATTAGAGTCTTTAGTGCAAGTAGCGAATTAAGGGAGTTTTCCGGGAGAAACAACAAAACGGGAGGGTGGCGGGAGATGACCTTAAAATACCGGAGAGTCCCATGGAAAACGGGAGTGTTGGCAGCTATGAGTTAGATATGGGTAGAGGCATCAGTCATTGGTCAAATATATGGACAAAATAAGAGAAGGTAGAAGAGTTGTAGCAGCAGTGCAAGGATAAGTTTGATAGGATGAAGGTATTTGGGTTGTGCATGTGGGCTAATGTAGCCAGTAAAGTAAACAGTGTCAACAGTACACAGTGTTGTGCAGAAATTCCATGTAAGGCCATGTAAGGTGTATAGGAGGGTGAGGTAGGGTGAGATAAGGAGGTGCAGATATACTATGCATAGAAGTCCAACTCTCCTTTTCCCCTCAGTGAGGAATTGTAGAGTTGTATGGCCCTGGGTACAAATGACTTCCTCATAATGCTTGTATCAACGCGAATATCCATGTATATCATGCTTGTTCAGTGGTTACTTTATGAAGCTAGTGAGTTAGGGGATTTAATTATCATGTTGGTCTATGTTCAGCATTTTTAGTTCTTGCAGATGGAAGTGCTGTATGACCAGTGCTGTATTTACATTTACATATCACATTTATCCACTAGGTGGCGGGATCCCCATCATTATACGTCGATTAAACGTAAATCTTGGAACCACAGTCTTTTCCTGCAACCGCCTATGATGTGATTAGTGTTGCAGGAGCTTTAATTCATAGAATCTATCGGTACAATTTCCCTTAAGTCGTATTCATATTATTTGTACATTTTTAATTCCGTGAACTCGTTTCTGATTGGTTGTGATTGCCTCGCCTAAGCCATTATTCAAAACAGTTGTTCTAAAGTCCGAAATATAAAGCGATTAAATTATTTTAAAACGTTAAGTGGGTAATGACAGGGGAATGCGCAAATATTCTGGCGTCTCGGTAAAAAATGTACCAGTTACTATGAACGCCGCA
This sequence comes from Sardina pilchardus, assembly GCF_963854185.1. Classification (NCBI taxonomy): domain Eukaryota; kingdom Metazoa; phylum Chordata; class Actinopteri; order Clupeiformes; family Clupeidae; genus Sardina; species Sardina pilchardus. The sequence goes on along the minus strand of NC_084999.1, from coordinate 11,959,145 downwards.
ATCGTGAAAATTGGGACAGAGAATCCAGTCCCTCATTAGTGGTTGAAATCGGTATCGCTTCTCGGCCTTTTGGCTAAGATCAAGTGTAGTATCTGTTCTTATCAGTTTAATATCTGATACGTCCCCTACCCGGGGACCATATATTAAATTGATTTTTGGAACTGGGAGATGGAATAGGGGCTTGCTCCGTCCACTCCACGCATCGACCTGGTATTGCAGTACCTCCAGGAACGGTGCACTCCCCTTTACATGTGAAATACAAATTGATGAATGTTTGACATTTTCAAATGGCTCACATTTTGGATTACGCCATTTCTCTCATGTGTGTTAGTGCTGAGCCTCGTCTTATAATTGTTTGGTAGGTGTATTAACCGTCTTTGACTTCATATTGCTAGTGAATGTTGCATTGTTCAAGTAATGAACATTGCGATTTTGGTCAAGTTAAAACCAGCTGACGCATGGCAGACCATATTACTAACGAGAGAGTTGCGGGATGCTGTTTTTAAATAGATGGTTGTGGTTTCTGTTAAACCATGCAGTGGTACAACCCTCATGTATGTTTCAAATATTGGGGAATGTAAACGTTGAAGGAGTTGTAGGCTACACAGGAGTTTTTTGTAGCAAAAGCAAAGATCCCGCAAAGCTTTGAAGTAGTTGGTAAAATGTCTTTCAGCATACCGTAATATGTTCTCATCGTTGCTCACGTTGTAGACGGAACCTTTGAGCAAACGTGCTCTCTTTCCCCTCGCCGGACCTTTATACATGGTACACAGCTGCGCTGGTTACGTTCGGTTACGTTGTTATGAACTTTTGGAAAAAAGAAATGAGACTCCCAATGAGACAAATATTTATTTTCCTCATGCCGTTGACTACATATAATCAACAATACTTCGATGCCTGTCATATCGAATCGCAGCTGCTGATTGCTTGATGTATGCATGTTTTGATAACAGGCTATCTGCTGTGTGTAGAAGTATTATGAAAACACTGTGATAATAACAGAACTCCGACGATGCATTTGGCCTTATCATTTCGTTTGTAGTGACAGAAATGTCATGTTTTTAACTTTGGTCCATATTTAACGCATTGCAGCATTTTGCTTTTCATACTTTATAAACAGTTAAAGATATTGCTCGGACGTAGTAGGCTATGTTCGAGCAGTAGGCTATGTTCAACATCTTCAAGTTTCATGTGGGATACAAAGTGGGATTTTGGCATGACACAAACACAGGGGAGTTAATGGCAAGTACATTGAGTTGTATTGAGATCCCCATCAATACACGATGCAGCCTCACATCAGATACTATTAATAGGCAGAGCATGCACAAACAGATGTATGTTCTGCCATCATGATCACCATGTGTATCATGCATCACATATTTTATTGTCTGTTTTAAGATTCAGTCTCAAGCAATCTGTTTGGTACAGTTAACAACTGAAGTTATTTTTTATGAAAGTCCTAAGTTCATTTTGTGTACAATGTTGATTGAAGCATTCTACCCTTTCTCAGGTTGACATGTTAAGATTGCTGCTGAATAGAAACAATAGGCTAAGCAACTGCTAGCTAGACACAGCCATCAGTAGTGATCATAGTTTAGACAGAATGGTGGAATACACACACTGCTGCAGAACAAGATGGTGTACTGTTGGTGCCTTTTAGTTTTACAAATGAAGTTATATACCTACTTCTGGGCTATTGAAGACTCCGTGTCCCAACAGATCACATGGGTTGCTTTGTCTATAGCCTTCCCTACGTCATGGCTACTGGTGGGTCATGGTATAGCCAGAATAGCATTCATTGTCTGTTTTATGTCTTATTTCAAGCACCGCATGATTTTAGATTGTCAGTCACCAGGTATAAAGTTGTGCGTGAATGTGTTATTGTTTGGTGTGTTTTATTATAAGAACATCTATAGCATAACGTATATGTGAATTGTATGTCACCTAGTCTAGTACCCTCGCTTGCCAGTAGCAACTCATACTTACCTGGCAGGGGAGATACCATGATCAAGAAGGTGGTTCACCCAGGGCGAGGCTCAGCCATTGCACTCCGTGCTGTGCTGACCCCTGCGAATTCCTCAAATGTGGGAATCTCGACTGCATAATTTCTGGTAGTGGGGGACTGCGTTCGCGCTCTCCCCTGATTTGATGTTAAAAAATAGTGTGTCTGTAGTGGCCAACCCTTTTGGGTTCACTTGCTTAAGATGGGAATGGCATTAGAGTTTTATTGATAAGCATGCTGGTCTCTAAACATATTAGCTCCATTCCACAAGCATGAGGGGAAAAACCTAAGCATTATAGCAACTTTTTATGTACCATCATTGTGATCTAGAGATTCAGATTGTGCGAGATTTGACACCTACAGTTATAATAGTGCACAACTAGTAATGGAACGTAAACCTGGTTAACTTAATGACTGCAAAAAGGAAAATAATATAAATGAAATGCACACAAGAATTATATTAGTTGATAATTAGTAAATTAAATAATACAGTAAGATTAATATAAGATTAAATAAATATAAATATTAGATTATAGAAAATCTGAAAATGTATATGGAGCCCCCAAAAGACCATGGTGGGAATTCTTCTTAGAGGTTGGAGTTTATTTTTAGAGCCCCTATTACATTCCCTCGTAACACTTTTGACTTCGATCAACATTAATATCACGCTAACATATTGGACCTCTTCTCTCTCCTGAGAGTGGCCTTTTATTGTGGCCACCTGTGCAATAATCATGCTGTCTAATCAGCATCTTAATATGCCACACCTGAGGGATGGATGGATTATCTCAGAAAAGGTAAAGTTCTTACTAACACAGATAATAGACTCATGGTAAATGGGGGCAAAAACAAAAGCGTTGCATATATAATTTTGTTCAGTATTTAAGATTAAATAAGTATTAGATTAAATAAAATGTGAAAATGTATGTAAGCCCTCAAGGACTTTTTTGACTTCAATCAGTCAATCAATCAATTAATAATGTGAGTGCTACGCTGATGTTTCTGAACAGAAGCAATTTCTTCACTCGTGTGCAGCCTTAAGGAAATGGGTCCACAAAATTCTGTATCAACAGGAAGGGGTTTATTCCAGTTTTCCAATGTAGTAATCACAACAGCACATGAAAAAATGATTCTTATTTCTCAAATGTATTACGCTACGGTAAGAAAACGGTGTTACTCCATACTTGTAACACCCTCAACTGAAATAATAGTAGTTAACAAACAAAAACAAAGGTGTGTTCTAAGAATGTGGGTGTGTGCGAACCTTGTCTCTCTCCTCTTCTCCTGTCTTCTGAAGGCCCGTATCTCTGTCCTCTCAACCTCTCTTGCAGGATACTGTGCTGCCTGTTGATTTGCCTGTTGAATTGTCAAAGTTAAAATGGTAATTTTGAGTAACTAGTCCATTAGTGTTCTTTCATATTTAGTATATTTATGCATAGATATGCAATTTATGAGGTCAGTTGAAACGTAAGTTATCAGCCCTTCTCCGTAATTCTTCCTTTATGTAGCTTTAAGTCACTTTGTTTCACTTTGAGTTCTCTGTCTAGTGTTGTGTTTCCTTTGTTCTGTGTGTTCATGAGTTTAGATGGTCGATTGTTCATTGATAACCAACGCACACAGCATGCTAGTGCTCAGAGGACACGACACATTATGCCCAGCTAATCTGTTTTCTGTTGTTTGCTTGTTTTTGTTGTAGGTGGTGAAGAAACTGTCTGGGGAGGGCAAGGGCTCGGCCGCGTCAGCAACGAGCTCTCTCAGCTAGTCACCTTCCTGCTCACCTGCGAGGAGTCTGCTGAGAAGCTGGAGCCCACGTGCTGCGGAGTGATGGAGAGATTCCGCCTTGCCAACCAGCCCGTCCCCCAGATCCTCCACATCAACCGGGGCTGCTGCAGGGCCCAGGGTCCGACCACGATGGAGACGCTCTTCCAGCCTTGGGTGGACAATGGGATGGTGGTGTGGCCTTTGACTGCAGCTGACTCTCGATCGCTGTTCACCATCAGACGTGTAGCCCACATCGTCGTCCTCCAGAGATTCGACTAGCTTGTCGGTAGAAGCTTCCTCCTCCTCGTCCTCAGTCGTGTTCCAGCCAAAGATAGCGTGACCTCATACTCCACCTGAGGTCGGCTGGTATGGGGCCTCTCCACTGGCAACTCTGGTGCAGGGGTTTGAGTGGTGGTGTCATCATCACCCGCTATGCTCTGGTGGAGACAGAGGACATCCAACCCCTGGTCCGTGTTACAGGAGTGCGTGTGTCCCTGTATTTGTGTGCGAGTGCACCTCTCTCTCCCTCTCCCTCCCCTTTTCAGGTGACATCGAGTCCAGTTCCAGCAGGAAGCCTTCAGCGCACACTCTGACCTCCTGGCTCAGCGGAATGATGAAGAGGTGGTCCTGTACTTAAAGTCAGAACATGACAGAACAAGACAGAAAGGGCTTGACTGCCCGCTGGGCCCCACACAAGACACACAACACACACACTCAATGGTAGAGTACAAGTAAAATACAAAACTATTTACAGTATTACATACACAGTATGTACACTTCACTCAGAGGCCTGTGACTGACCCAAAAGACTGTCAACTGCCTTCTGAAAGTCCCCAAATGTCTCAAATGTCTGACCAGAAAAGTCCTTTGATGGGGAGGACTTTGAAGCTTCACAGAAGGTCTTCTTCCTGTACTTTCTGTGGCCTTGTGTAAGCTGGCCGCAGAGGGCACAGGCGTAGGCTTTCATCTGGCGTGGCGGTCCAGACCCTGCGCGCTCATCTTTTCTTCTTTTGTAGATCGTTGATCTAGATAGAGGCTGAGAGGACGACGTGGACGCCTGTGACAACGACGACGAGGCAGCAGCAGTTGCCGTGGGAGCCTGGGACCACGAGGACGAGGCAGCAGCAGTTGCCGTGGGAGCCTGAGACCACGAGGACGAGGCAGCAGTAGTTGCCGTGGGAGCCTGGGACCACAAGGACGAGGCAGCAGCAGTTGGCAACTCTGGTGCAGGGGTTTGAGTGGCGGTGTCATCATCACCCGCTATGCTCTGGTGGCGACGGAGGACATCCAACCCCTGGTCCGTGATGTTCTTCGCAGACAAGGCCTCTTGTCTGCGGATGAACTTGGACACACACTTGGTGTTCACTTTCAGGATCGGAATCCCCAGCTTGCTGAGCTCGGCGACATCCACAGTCACCCTCTGCTGCACCCGCTGGTACATCGAGGTGATCTGCTGTTTCTGTGGTGACCCTCGAGCCTTGCCGCCACAGCTGGGATGGAGCCAGAGCTGCTTGATGATGCAGTACATCAACCTGTTCTTCCTGGAATCCAGCAGATGTGCGGCGGAGTACCTCTTGCTGAATTTCAGCTTCTGTACCAACGCCGACTCTGCTGGATCGCCACTGGTGCGGCTGAAGAGGGCATTTCCCCAGCGAGCAGAGTAGAGGGAGTCAAACTGCTGGATGCTTCTGTCGTGGAGGTCCAGCTTGTTCCATGCAGCGATGACTCTCTGCCTGGTGGAGTTGGTGATGGCAAGCTTCCCCTCCTCCAAGGCAATGTCGACCAGGACACGGCTCAGCTCCTCCACATGCTCGTACCCCGGCAGATGGCTGGGCCCGCACACGTCCTCCACACAGGGGTCGAGCTCGGCAGCCACGGCCTGGTCGGTGAGGGAGATGTTCCTACTGAGCGGTGTAAGTGTGTCACCCTCACCGTCAGAGGTGTAGCCTGCATCGCCGTCCTCCTCCACCTCCTCCTCCTCCTCCTCCACCTCCACCTCCACCTCCTCCGCATCCACTGGGGATTCCTCCACCTCATCATCGCCTCATCACGGCGTGTCCAGCAGCAGGTTGGTCCGACCCCTCAAGACCTTTGTGCCGGCCATGCTTGGAGTGGGCACGTACTCCATGACTGGGTAGTCGGGTGGAGGGAGCATGCCAGGCTGGCGGGGAGCAGGAGGCAGCTGCGCACAAGACACAGAGGCGGTCTGCTGGCTGCCTGGTGGCGTGCAAGTTCACCAACCTTTTCTGCTGCCGGATGAAATCCCTAACGGTCTTGGTGTTTATCTTTGGCAGAGGGATACCAGCTTTTCAGTAGGTGTTGTACTCACAAAGGCAGGAGGATTGACCGAAGCAGTTTCGCTGCTGGTCAACGTGATGCGGGGCTCCACATCAGGATGGTCCTCCCCCTCGCTCTCGTACGCCTCGTCAACGTCTGGGTCAGCCTCCCCAGGCTGAACAACCTCCTCGGGCCCAGGACCGTCGTGGATGATGCCCTCCAGAGAGAAGGCCTCCCCTGTGCTCTGAGCAAAGAGGTACTCAAGCCCGAGCAGCTCCTCAGACGGCATGTCAGCCGGGGCCCTGAAGTTTCGCTCCACCGGCTCGCCAAAGAGCTGCTGGCAGCGGGCGTTCAGGCGGTGGATCAGCGGCGCCGAGTAGACACGGTGGTGCCGGCCTCCTCCCCCAAAGACAGAGCTGCGGTCGGAGTTCCACCGGGCGATACCGCTGATCAAATAGACCTGGTAAGGCCTCGCTGCACAGTGGGGACCTGGAATCATGTGGGGCAACGACTTGTGAAAGCCCTCCAGGCTGTTGCTCCCACGCAGGCTCTTGTAATAGGGCAGGTCCACGCCATTGATAGTGGTGGTGTGGGCGACGCGGTACATGACCATGCCTGGGGGGTCCTGGATACATTCCAGGTGTCGCTGCTGGGCCGCCCACATCTCATCGATGGCAGCTGTAAACACACAAACACACACAAACATGCATGTTGAGCTGTAGTGTTGTGCGCACCTGTGTGTGTGTGTGTGTGTGTGTGTGTGTGTGTGTGTACCAGGGGACTTGAAGAGGCTGACGCCGCTCTCATCGAGCCGATGAGGAGGTGGACCAGACGGAACGTCTCCTGGGCCCCGAGGGTGACACGCCGGACATGATGCTTCAGCTGGTCCCGAGAGATGTAACGGCGGACCACGTCCTCGTCAGTCACCACCTCCATGGTCGCCGGGTCTCTGGCTAAGACAGCCGTGATGAGGAGCTGGAGGTCCTCCCTGTTGTAGGCCAGCACCGCCCCGCCCCGCCCCGCCCAGCGCAGACTTGAAGGCCGCGTACTTGGAGTGGGCCTCTGTCCGCAGAGCGGCGTTAAAACGGTGGAGCCAGTGGAAGATGTCGAGCCTCACCACCATGCCCTCGTCCACCCAAGGTTGGAACAGCGTCTCCACCGCCGTCAGACCCTGTACCTTGCAGCAGCCCTTGTCGATGTAGAGGATCTGGGGCACGGGCTGATGTGCAGCTGAGTACCTCTAGCTGAATTTCAGCTTCTGTACCAACCCCGACTCCGTCAGAGGTGTAGCCTGCATCAACCTCCTCCTCCTCCTCCACCTCCTCTGCATCCACTGGGGATTCCTCCACCTCATCATCGCCTTCGTCCTCTGCCTCCTGGAGCGTCTCACGGGCCTGACAGAAAGGGCTTGACTGCCCGCTGGGCCCCACACAACACACACAACACACACACTTAATGGTAGAGTACAAGTAAAATACAAAACTATTTACAGTATTACATACACAGTATGTACACTTCACTCAGAGGCCTGTGACTGACCCAAAAGACTGTCAACTGCCTTCTGAAAGTCCCCAAATGTCTCAAATGTCTGACCAGAAAAGTCCTTTGATGGGGAGGACTTTGAAGCTTCACAGAAGGTCTTCTTCCTGTACTTTCTGTGGCCTTGTGTAAGCTGGCCGCAGAGGGCACAGGCGTAGGCTTTCATCTGGCGTGGCGGTCCAGACCCTGCACACTCATCTTTTCTTCTTTTGTAGATCGTTGATCTAGATAGAGGCTGAGAGGACGACGTGGACGCCTGTGACGACGAGGCAGCAGCAGATGCCGTGGGAGCCTGTGACAACGAGGACGAGGCAGCAGCAGTTGCCGTGGGAGCCTGGGACCACGAGGACGAGGCAGCAGCAGTTGCCGTGGGAGCCTGTGACAACGAGGACGAGGCAGCAGCAGTTGCCGTGGGAGCCTGGGACCACGGCAAACCAAACAGGTACTCCAGTCCTATCCGCTCATCACCAGCCGGAACAGGAGGCCTGTAGTTCACCTCCTCCACCTCCCCAAACAGCTCCTGACACCGCTGGTTCAGGCGGTGGACAAGAGGAGACCGGTACACCATGTGCCTCCTTCCTTTTTGCCCTCTGACACTCGCCGACTCCCTGTCAGAGTTCCAGCGAGCGATGCCGGCGAGGAGGTACACCTGGAAGGGTACGGCAGCACAGTGAGGGCCCGGGATCATGCGGGGCAAGAAGGAGCGAAAGCCCTCCAGGCTGTTACTCCCCCTCACGGTGGTGTAGTGTGGGAGCCTCACACCGTTGCGGATGACGTACCTCTTCACGGTGTACATGTTCCGCCCCGGTGGATCCTGGATGCACTCCAGGTGCTTCTGCTGGTTGGCCCGCACATGATCCCCTGCTGCGGCGTCTTTGAAAAGATGGACCTGATTTTCGTCCATCCCAGCGCCGCCCTTGAGGATGTCGATGGCACTCTGGATGCGCGCAAACGTCTCCTGGGCCCCAACAGTGATCCTCCTGACGTAGTGGCTCAGGTCGCGCTTGGTGACATGCGTCTCCATGAGCTCACCGTCGGTCAGGGAAGGCATACCTGGTCGCGTGCCCGGCACGAATCGCGTGCAGAAGAAGTGCCATGTCGTCCTTGTTGTACGCAAAGACCGCAGCAGACAGCGCCGACTCGAAGACGGCGTACTTGGGGTGGTGGTCGGTCCTGAGGGCGGCGTCAAAGCGGTGGATCCAGTGGAACACATCCAGACGAACGAGCATCCCTGTCTCTGCCCATCCGCTGGACAGCTGCTCCACTGAGGTAACGCCCAGGACACGACAGCAGCCACGGTCCACATACAGGAGTTCAGGCGGTGCCTCTCCTGCCCTCGTTCCTCGCCATGAGCCCCTCAGCCATCGGCCTCATTTTATCCAACGACTCCTTGCAGGTTAGGACCGAGATGAGGATCTGCCCCCTGCTCGTTGGCCACGTTCGTGCACCACTCAGCAGTGCCTTTGCCGTCACCAGACAACTCCTGCACCTGCCTCCACACCTTTGTCATCGTGTTCCCCTCGGTGCGGTCCCTCAGGAGGTGGAGAACACAAGAACTATATATACTGTACTATTTACAATGGGCCCTGAGAAAGTGCATGAACAGTGCAGAGAACAAAAGGTGCAAGTCAAAGGCACAGAACAACAAAGAACGTACAATAGTAACACAACACAAGAACTATGTACACTATTTACAAAGGGCCGGCCATTCACTCCTCCAGTCCGTCCACCACAGAGACAAAGTGCTCATAGTTTTTGAAAGCTCTGTTTTCCAGTCCCTTGGAGGGAGAACGGTTGATCGCAGGGCAGAATGTCTTTTTTTTTTTTACTTTTTGTGTCCCTGGATTGTTTGCCTGCATACCTTGCAGGTCGGGAGATGCTGCACCCTCGTCAGTTTCACGCCCAGCTCGGTGGGGTGGTCTGCCACAAGCGTCCGCTTGTAGTGCGTGGATCGGGACCATGACGATCCTACCTGTCCAGAGGGCGGCGGCTGCTGAACAGCTGGCCTGATGGAAACAGGCAGAGTCTGACCAGCAGGTTGGTCCGACCCCTCAAGACCTTTGTGCCGGCCGTGCTTGGAGTGGGCACGTACTCCATGACTGGGTAGTCGGGTGGAGGGAGCACGTCAGGCTGGCGGGGAGCAGGAGGCAGCTGCGCACAAGACACAGAGGCGGTCTTAGAGGTGACTGCTGGCTGCCTGGTGGCGTGCAAGTTCACCAACCTTTCCTGCTGCCGGATGAAATCCCTGACGGTCTTGGTGTTTAACTTTGGCAGAGGGATACCAGCTTTGCAGAGGACCGGGTCCTCCACCAAGACCCAGTGCTGGATCCTCTCATAGGCCTTGAGGATGCTCACCTTTTCAGGGCTGGAGTGAGGGGCCTGAGGCGAACGCAGCCACAGCAGCTTGACCAGCACATACATCAGCCTGTTGTGCTGCGGGCTGATGTCCTGCTGAGCTGGCGCGTACCTCTTGGCCATCTTGACCCGCTGGACCACGGCGGCGTCAGCCAGGTCGTCCCTCTTTGTGCGGCAGTAGAGGGTGTTGCCCCAGTGGGTCCGGTACAGCTGGTGGTACCGCTGTGGCTGCTTGTCGTGCTCCTCAACAGCGTTCCATGCGTCCAGGACCCGGTTGCGCTGAGCAGTGGTGAGGAGCAGCTTCTGGTCAGTCAAGCCGACCTCTACAAGAGCAGCACAAGCTGTTGGAACCCAGGCAGAGGGTTGTCAGTGCAGACGTCCTCCTGTAAGACACACACAGTAGGTGTTGGTGTGGTCCTCAGAGTCCTTGGCAGCTTTCCGGCAGGCGTTGCAGGCCAGAACCTCCGTCAGCATGGAGTACCAGCCCCCGACGTCACAGATCTGACGGACGGTTCTTGAATACCCACACCTGTAGAGAACTGCGTTGCTCTTGTCCCTCGCAGGACACTCAAGCCTGGGGCAGCGAAGACCGTACCGCCACACCCCCACCGGTCTCCAAAAAAACACGCGGCTCTTGAAGATTCCCCGCTCCTCATCCTCCTTCAGCCACTGCTGATCCGGTGTGGGCAGACCGTGGATAGCAGACTCATCTGAAAGTACAGAAAACAAACAAATAAAGTGAAACCCACTTGGCACACACTAAAAATAAAGAATCATTTTCTGTCGTGCTTTTGTCAGTTTCAAGCATTATCTCAAGAGAGTACAGCCTCTCCTTCAGCCGGCAGGCCTTGAACGCTGGAGGGACAGTGGCAGTGGTGGAGACAGCTGCGGGGGCCTTGAAGGCTGGATGGACCGAGGCAGTGGTGGACACAGCTGCAGGGGCTGCGGAGATGGAGGCGGACGATGCAACAGAGGCCTTTGGGGCACTGGAAGAGGCAGCCGTATCCTGTTGATGTTTCTGTAATATACAGTTGAATTTTTCAAGTCAAGTTTTGAAGTTTATATTGATCATGCATGGTCCTTTTTGTTTTACTACAAACAGGGCCTAACTTACCTCCTTGTCAAGGATATACTGTCTGAACCTCTTCAAGGACTTTGCGCTGATGTCCTCCTCCTTCATGGCCAGCCACTGCTTCACGGACGTGTGTGCCTCCAGGGCCATCCGCCGCTCATGATCACTGCCAGGTTAGGGGTCGGCGTGCAGGCGTTTGTGCAGACTATACCACTGCCATATCTCCTGGAAGGTAAAGGACCTAAAGCGTCCCTGTCCGTAGATCGCCCGGTCTACGTTTACCTCCAGGTGGCAGGAAATGGCAGGGAACAGCTGCACATACTTCACGAGATGGTCTTTGACCCACTGGTCATTAACGGGACCCCTCTCAGGATGGCGGCACTCCGTGCTATGGCGATCAAGGACACTAAAGCATTGAATAACAGTGTTATTTTGTGGAATACACAGCCATAGACACTGTAATACTAATTACTGTGGCATACTTACTATTTAATGTACCCCACATCATTTTCAGCCAGCCATCTGAAACTCTTCCCTTTGTACTTCCCAAAGGTCAGCATCAGCTGGTCCAGGCACTGCACCTCGGTGGGGTCTGGAGTGACCATCCGGCATCTCCTTTTAGCTAAAGACAACGTAAGCACAAATGGTTCTAGTGCCCTGCTTTTAATTACCATGGCTGGATGTAAACACATCTATGACTCCCAACTACAGTATTACCTTCTTCCCAAGCTGTTTTGGGGTCTCTTAACCCATCGTCACCTTGTACCGGATGGGGCTGCCTAACAGCTTTGGCCTCCTTAGATGCCCTTAGGAGGCATTGTTGCCTATCTTGAGGCACTGTTTTGTCCAAAATGGACAGGACAGGCATCAGAGGGTCCATTTTTTTGGGCTGTGAAGACGAGCAGTAAACTCAGAGTGCTTCATGTGGTGGCCGGTCCTGAGGGTGGCGTTGAAGCAGTGGATCCAGTGGAACACATCCAGACGAACGAGCATCCCTGCCTCTGCCCATCCGCTGAACAGCTGCTCCTCTGAGGAAACGCCCAGGACACGACAGCAGCCACGGTCCACGTACAACAGTTCAGGCGGTGCCTCTCCTGCCCTCTCATACCTCGCCATGAGCCCCTCAGCCATCGGCCTCATCTTGTCCAAAGACTCCTCGCAGGTTAGGACCGAGATGAGGATCTGCCCCCTGCACGTTGGCCACGTTCGTGCACCACTCAGCAGTGCCTTTGCCGTCACCAGACAACTCCTGCACCTGCCTCCACACCTTTGTCATCGTGCTCCCCTCGGTGCGGTCCCTCAGGAGGCGGATCACCGCCTTGTCCACACCACGCCTGAAATCACAACACATTGGCAGTCAATCTCAGATATGTTATTGTACAGTCAATAAAGAATTCAAATCACTGTGGAATTATGCTCACTGTAACGGGTGGAAATACGGCTCTGTGCGCTGGGGTGAGTTGACGCAAGACGCCCTCCTCCCACTACAGGAACCGGCCGATGGCGTGGTCCTCGGAGTCCTTGGCAGCTTTCCGGCAGGCTTTGCAAGCCAGAACCTCCGTGAGCATGGAGTACCAGCCCCCGACGTCACAGATCTGACAGACGGTCTTCGAATACCCACAACTGTAGAGGAACGCGCTGTTCTTGTCCCTCGCAGGACACTCAGGCCTGTGGCAGCAAAGACCGTACCGCTACACACCCACCGGTCTCCAAAAACGCACGCGGCTCTTGAAAAAGCCGTCCGCCGAGGGCACTCACCCCCCTACCACGCCAGGGGTCTCGGATGGGTAAAACCACATTCGGTCATCTTTGAGGACTCTCCTCCACCGCGTTCTCCCATATTTGTCTACGTAAGACATGGGCTTTTGGAAGAGTCCCCGCTCCTCATCCTCCTTCAGCCACTGCTGATCCTGTGTGGGCAGACCGTAGCTAGCAGACTCCCACATCCTGTGCCATCCCTCATACTTCATCTGAAATTACAGAAAAAAAACAGGGCCTAACTTACCTCCTTGGGCCTGTTCTACGAAGGAAGTTCAACCTACCCAGATGTAACCCAGGGTTACTTTGCTAAACCGGGGTTGACAAAACCAGACGTGAGGATCTGCCCCTGCTCACTGGCCAGGTCGGTGCACCATTCTGCAGTGCCTTTCCCATCCCCAGACAATTTCGTTCAGATCTGAGAACAGATTAACATTGACAAAACATTAAGAGGCTTGAGTGCCCAGCAAGTGGCAGTAAGACCGCATTATCTGTACCGTTGTGGATACTCCCACACAGTCAGACAGATCTGCGGAATGTCTGGCTGGTTCTCCATGCTGACGGAGTTGCTGGCCTGTAATGCATGGAGGAAAGCGGCTAAAGAGTCACAAGAACACCCCATTGGCCGTTTCCTGTCATGGGAGGCATGCATAATGGACCAGCTCATCCCAGCTCACAGGGCTGTGTTCCCTGCTGTACTTATCTTACGGTGAGTGAGTCTGCATCATTTCACAGCCATTTGAATTCTAAATCATTGCAATACATGAAGATTCGAGGTTATTGAATGACTGTGCTCTAATTTCAGGCGTGGTGTGGACAAGGAGGTGATGCGGCTGCTGAGGGTCCGTACTGAGGGCAACACAATGTCCAAGGTGTGGAGACAGGTGCTGGAGAGCCATTGCGAGGAGTTACCTGCAGAGGAAGGACCTCTATACCACCCTCCTCAGCCAGTGCAATGAACCTGGAAAGATCACGAGTAAGTCAGATTTTGTTTTTCATTCAGTGTTCAGGCGAAGACTACAGTAGTGAGACAGGGCAGACAGACATAACAGAAAGCCTTCATTGTAACAGATGACATAAGCTCTAATGCTACTGTCCTTTCTGAAAATGAGTTTTTCCATCACTAATGAGGTCTGTATCTGTGTATATTTTCTCTGCTTACAGGGAATTTGAGTGTGTCCTTTCAACCTCCTCCACCAAGGGCAGAGCCACCATCAGCAAAACTGCTACGGAAGGCCTCAATGATTGCAGAGGCAGACAATATAGAGGATTATCGCACCCAGATCATGTCGACATTTGGAAAAGTCCTGAAGTATGACTCCACCAAAAAGGTAAATCAACAACAACACCACCACCTTGCTAAAACACAAAAGCCAACAGTGTACCAAAAAAATATCTAATTTTTTGTCAATGTTAATCTGTTCTCAGATCGGCAAGAAATTGTCTGGGGATGGGAAAGGCACTGCAGAATGGTGCACCAACATGGCCAGTGAGCAGGGGCAGATCCTCATGTCCCTGGAGAAGCTACGTCCAATGGCTGAAGGCCACCAGAGCGGGAGAGGCGCCTCCCGAACTGATGTATTTGGCCAGCCTGGGAAATTGGGTTTGATTTGGTTTTCCACCATTTCAGTGGATCCTCTTGTGTAGTTGCAGGCATGGAAGAGTACCTGGACATTTCTAGGGTCAGCATCTGTTCAGACGTGTAGTCCTGTTCTCTATCCTCTTGCTGTTTTCTCATTGTCTTTTTGAGGAGACCAGAAATTCCCTTCGATGCAGAGCTGGCTTGAGCGATGTCTTGAGGTTCTCCAGCAGTTGAACTGGTGCCAGCTTCCTCCACACTCTCTACCTCTCTGTTAAGAAGATGGAGTACGTCCACGTTTTCGACAAAACTCGAAATCGAGGGTCAAGGGCGCATGTCATAATGACCACATCATCTATATTTGGATCTGAGTAACGGGACAGAAGATCTTGCTTGATGGCACTCTTCATACTGCCCACTAGATTGCTGTCCCCATCCTCCATGGCCAGGATATTCTCTGTGAGATGTAAGAGTACTGGTTTGAGGGCAGAGACAGAGATGCAAGTCTCTGAAGACATTGAGTCAGTGAAGGCTCTTAGTGGCTTGAGGACTTTGGCTGTGTCTTCAAGGGTTGAGAGAAATGCCCCTTTGAGCACAAGGTGCCTGGTTTTCCGGTCTGCCATGAGTGTCGCAGCCACTGCAGCATGTTGTTCCACAAACCTGAAAGCACACAATGTAATTGGTTATGTTTATTATACAGCTCTTGCAAGTAGAACGCTCTCTTGACTTGAATGGGCTTTAGCAAAGGTCTATGGTCACTTGTTTTCGTTTCAGTTTTGAATGCAGCTTTCATGTTTGCAGCGTTGCCTGTTGTCACGTTCACCACTGCATTCTTGCTGATTACCCGCTCCTCCAACAGATCGTTAAATGTCTTTTTGATGTTCTCACTGGTGTGGTCGAGGGGGAGTGATGCAGTTTCAAGGCAGGCTGATTTCAGCTCTCATCCATTTGTTGAAAAATCAGTTGTTAAGCTCATAGGTGGCCTGTCACACTCGTCCTAAGATCAAAATGTTCCCCTTCTTGCAACAAGCTCATGACCCCAGCCTTGTTCTTTAGGCAGAGCTTTGGAATCGCTTTCTCTAAAAAAAAAACTTTCTCAGAGGAATTTTATATTTTGGAGCCAGCGCTTTAACAAACGCATAAAATCCTGGCCTCTACACCATTCTAAAAGGCATCATATCTTTAGCAATAAAATAGGTTTAGGCCTAAACTATGGTAACTCTAGATTTTAAATAGGGTTTTAATAGACCATTCCGATCTGTCAATCAAGCCTAGCGGAATATCAGGTTGTCTGATAACACCCACATGTAATTTGTAGGGCTAACATACCACCAGAGAGGGTTAGAGCGGAGCGCAACCACAAGATACTTATGTCAGCAATGGAGTGATTTGGTTACACACCTCTTATCACAGCCGTGATCTTTAAGACTGCAAAAGCCTTCTTTCTCCCCCCTTGTCCCAGCCAGTTGAATTGTTGGGCAAACTGGTCCTCCGTAATGTGGCGCAGCACCTTCCTCACCACATCCCCGGGGTTGCAACCTCCCAGGGTTGCAAGGTATGCAGCCTACAGATAAGAACAGAATGGATACTAGTGTTTCAGAAAGAATAACTTGGTTTGTGGTTTATACTGTACAGTAATTTCCCGCATATAAGCCGAATTGTGCCGCATAGGGTCCCGCATATAAGCCGCAGGACAGTGTTTCATGCAAGTTAAAAAGAACAAAACCATATTAACACCATATTAACTGGCCCCCTGTATTAACCTCATAGCTGAGGAAATTTTGCAAAATCAATGTATAAGCCGCGGCCAATTGTCGGGAAATTACGGTAGTTAGAATAAGGTGGAAAATGAACAGTGTTAGCCATTTCACTAATGAAGGATCTTTGATACCACCGTACTAATGTAACATGGTTTCACATGATGGAGTTTTTAAGTAAAAATGTCTTGCAGCTGCTGTTACATTGTATTACTGTGCCAGCCACCCAAAAGTTTAACGGCAGTGCTATTGCTAACGAACAATAATCAGTCTGTGCTACTGTTCTGTTCATCATGATGACACTTCCACAAATCCTTCATTCAGTCACTCTTTCATCTTCTACTACGCTAACGGCCTTACCAGATATGTTTGTGAGGTACTTACTGTAGGCTATAGCACTGAACTTATGACATCATCTTATGCTAAACCTATACGTTATCTGCTTACCCTCTCCATGGTAACACAATGATTTGGGTGATAGTTTGAAAAATTGTTGAAACATGTATTCACATACATATTGATAATCTGAAAAAACATACTATGTGTGATTAAATATAATGAATGATTAATGAAATGTATTCCTCTACATTGATGAATGAAAACTGTATTGAGTAATGAAACTAACTCCATACTGTAATTAAGGATACAAGGTTATGTAAAATCATATTCTTTGTAACCATGTACTCTTATATTTGATAGATCCTTTGAACAATGTGTTCTTTTGTTTTCCTATGTACCAGCAATCTTTTTATGCTATTGTGTATCAGCAATGTTTTGATATGTTTAGCAATATTTTGGTCTGTGTAAAACACCTGATTTACCAGGGGAGATGAAAGTTTCACTAGGCCCAAAATGTAACCCGCAAGTTCTGTTTTGTTATTGAGAACAGAAGTTATGTTCTGTTTAAAAATATTCCCCCTCTTACACATGTCTCACTTACGGTGGCCGAGAAGGGCCAAACGCGCTCAGTTAGAGAAAGTAGTTTCAAATACAAAACGATGCAAATTAACAAAAGAAACGTGGTACAAATGGAAAAAAAACGCACTGCAAGAAACAAAAGCAAATGCATCTTCATGAAATGCGCGGCAGATAGAGAAACTATGCAAAAAACAAAACGATGCATCTTCATGAAATACGCTACAGATAGAGAAACGATGCAGAATGCCAAACGCGCTGCAAACAGCTCCTACAACGGAAGTGCTCCAAAACTCCAGAGGGCGCTCTCACCGTGACAGCGCCATGGAGAGGTAGGCACACAGGAGGATGATGAGAGAGATAGAAGAACGTTGTTAAACAAAGATAAGACCATAAATAAACAAATTAAAAAGTCACATTACCTTGCTACGCTGTAACTGCAACTACTTCTTGCGATCTGTTAACAGTTTTTGATTGCGACGTTCTTCTATCTTTCTCGTCATCCTCCTGTGTACCTGCCTCTCCATGGCGCTGTCACGGTGAGAGCGCCCTCTGGAGTTTTGGAGCACTTCCGTTGTAGGAGCTGTTTGCAGCGCGTTTGGCATTCTGCATCGTTTCTCTATCTGTAGCGTATTTCATGAAGATGCATCGTTTTGTTTTTTGCATAGTTTCTCTATCTGCCGCGCATTTCATGAAGATGCATTTGCTTTTGTTTCTTGCAGTGCGTTTTTTTTCCATTTGTACCACGTTTCTTTTGTTAATTTGCATCGTTTTGTATTTGAAACTACTTTCTCTAACTGAGCGCGTTTGGCCCTTCTCGGCCACCGTACTCACTGGACAAAAAAAAAGCCAGGGCTAAGTATTGCAGTTTCAACCATGTGAAAATATGTGGCAAAGTGCATCTTAGAGACCCTATTTGCGTAAACTCCTGTATATAAGGAGGTCCTGGACATAATTCATCAGAGTCTGGTGCAAACCTTTTTTTGTTGTATCCTCTCTCTTTGCAAAGATAATACAATTGTGTTGTCATTTGGAATTCACTGGTTCTTGTTTTCATTTGCATACAAACATACAAAATTATCTATCAGTGATGAATTCTTAGGTGAGAAGCCATATTGCTACTTGCGACACTAGTAAGTTAGCAGCCGTACCGGAGCGAGCAGCGAGCTATTCGCTCAGTCCTCCAAGCCATCTATGACCGTTGACAAAGTGAACAAAGTTCCTGTAAACTCTGTTGCCAAGACCCTTGGAGGGTGACGGGTTGAACCCTGAAGAGTTTTACACCAACCTGGGTGGGTTGGTCTCCCGCCAGCTCTGGCTCGGCTCTGGCTTGGGGAAGGGGCAGCACGGGGGCAGATATGGGGACCGGCAGGATGGACACTGGCCAGCACATGAGTCGGTTGTCCTGCGGGCTGATGCCCTGCTGGGTCGGCGCGCTCCTCCTGGCCACCTTCACCCGCTGGATCAGGGCAGGGTCGCGAAGGTCATCCCTCTTGGTCCTACAGTAGAGCGTGTTGCCCCAGTGGGTTCTGCACAGCTGGTGGTGGTACCACTGCGGCTGTTTGTCGTGCTCCTCCACCCCATTCCAGGCATCGAGTGACGTGCTGGGCGGCGGTGGGCTGTAGTTTCTGGTCAGCGCTCCCAAGCTGCACCAGTGTAGCGCAGAAGACCTCCAGCTCCTGGAACCCAGGGAGGGGATTGGCACTGCAGCCATCCTGCAAAACAGCGAGAGGGAGAGAGAGAGAAACTTCAGATGTATGCTATGTTCTTTCTAAAATAAATGTCTAATATGAATGTCTTATATATATATTTATATGTCTATAAATGTTCATATGAAGATGTTTTTGTGGTTCAGCAGCATGCTAGAGACGGATACTCACAAAGGCTGGCGGGTGGACGGTGGCCGTCTCGTTGCTGGTCAGCCTAGCCGAAAAGCAGCTGGCACCAAGTGTTGAGGCGGTCCATGAGTGGCACCGAGTAGACTCTGGACCCCTGCCCCAAAACACAACCGCCATCCCACCGTGCGATGCCCCTGATCCAGTGGACCTGGTAGGGCCACGCAGCACAGCAGACACCTGCAGGTGCATCACAACAACAGAGGTGCATTCAAATTGGCAAACATAGGCGAACGTTTGCAAACAGTTTTCCTTAAGCCTTGAGTTTTCGGCGAATGTTTGTGAACAATTGCAAATAGCCTTAGGAGGTAGTTCTTCCGAACATACTGTAGAACTGGACTTGAGTGTGACGAAGGTAACAATGCAATTGCCGTTAGAATGGAATGTTGGCACCAAAACATTCGAATTGAACTGTTCAAAGAGAACACGTTCAACATGAACGTTCGCCACTTTTTGCCAAATTTGAATGCGCCTCAGGTATGGTATGAGAGAGAGAGAGAGAGAGAGAGAGAGAGAGTTTTTGTAAGGAGTTGTGTGTTTTGTTTTTGAGTGCAAGTTTTTGTTGTGTTGATGAGCGTTGATGTAAGGAGTTGTGCGTGTTGTTTTTGAGTGCAAGTATTTGTTGTGTTGATGAGCATTGATGTAAGGAGTTGTGCGTGTTGTTTTTGAGTGCAAGTTTTTGTTGTGTTGATGAGCGTTGATGTAAGGAGGTGTGCGTGTTGTTTTTGAGTGCAAGTATTTGTTGTGTTGATGAGCGTTGATGTAAGGAGGTGTGCGTGTTGTTTTTGAGTGCAAGAAAGTATTTGTTGTGTTTTCTAGGTCACCTGGAGTCATGTGGGCGAACTTCTCCAAGCTGTTTCTTCCACGCAAGCACTTACAATATGGGATCTCCACACCTTTGATGGTGGTTATGCGATCCAGCCGATACATATTCATGCCTGGTGGGTCCTGGAAGCATTCCAGGTGTCACTGCTGGCTGGCCCACATCTCACTGATGGTAGCTGTAAGCACAAAACACACACACATGTATGTAGTGACTTGGGCATTTGGCACATAATTGACTTTGAGCTTTATCCACCCAAAGCTGAAAGAGCATCTCCACCTCCGTCGGACTCTGGGCTCTGTAGTCCCGACATCATTGATGTGACTTGGACTCGACTTGCCCTTTGTCTTTCCTTGGGACTTGCCAAACAGTGACTTGGTCCCACCTCTGCAGGTCAGAATCGTAAGTCATGAACTTCTGTCAGGCCCCTGCAGTTTGATTGGTAGTCTATATTGGCCACCACAAATGTAAACAGTTTGGCTCTCTGATACTAGTGATTCAACCTCATACAAGGTTTGTGATGTGTTGCTCAAAAACTTGCTGTTTTATGCCGAGACCGTCACGGTGTCCGTGGGACCGACATCAATGCCTCTCGCTTACGGTCCCTTTCTTTAAAATGTGCTGGGATCTAATGATTAAGTTTGAGATTGTTCTTTATTTCTGTAAAATTTGGGGAAAATAAGTCTTTGATATGTACATTAACTTAACATAGTGCTTAAACAATTGTTTAAGACAATGCATTGTAATTATGATATGTCCTCACTATCTGCACTGTGCTTGTAGTACGTGCAATCTTGTGTTTGAATGCAGTTCTAGTTCTGTAAATAGGAAATCGATAATTTGCTCAGAGCAGCATGGATGGTAAGGATTTAATTTTATTGGCTGTTGAGGTTAAATGCCAGCTTTCCCACCCTAGAACTGCAGACCACCACTTATTAAAAACCAACAATGTACCTGTGCTTTATCACAGAAATGCATTTTTTTGCAGTGGCTAATATAGGCTACTCATGTTGCACTATACTCATGTTGCACATGTTGTTTCTGTAAGGATATACAGCACCTCATCCTATGTATTTTGTCATGTAGGCCTGGTAAGAATCCAAACACTTTCTAAACGTTGAGTTTTGGGTAAACATAGACAGGATTCCTGAATCTGCCTTATCATACTTATTCAGAGGTGAATTTCTCAAGCTAGTGCGTTTACGCTGTTTAATTCGAGCTTTGGTATATGATTTCAGGAGTTCTTGACATGCAGTATGACAGTCTGAAATCTGACCAATGCTGTATTTACATTGCCATACCACTTTTATCCACTAGGTGGAAGTATGCCCGTATTTATTCGACGATTCAAATTGGACCTATTTTTTGTAAGACGATTTACGTAAACTTAGATCCACAGCCATTTGTTGCACCCACTATGCGATGAGCGGCTGTGATTCATAGACTCTCCATAAACGTTCCCTTAAATTATATTCATATTCATTTTTCCATATACTCGCTTCTGATTGGCTGAATGCCTGCCTCAACCAACCCTGTATTAAAAGCATTTGCTCAAAAGCCCGAATTATAAAGTGAGAGAGTGACTTTTAAACGTGTATTAGGCATTGACATGGAAAAACGTGACCATTGTGGTGTTCCGGTAAAAAAATATGTACCAGTTACTATGAACGCCGCAATCGTGAAAATTGGGCCGGAGAATGTAGTCCCTCATTAGTGGTTGACATCGGTATCGCTTCTCGGCCTTTTGGCTAAGATCAAGTGTAGTATCTGTTCTTATCAGTTTAATATCTGATACGTCCCCTACCCGGGGACCATATATTAAATTGATTTTTGGAACTGGGAGATGGAATAGGGGCTTGCTCCGTCCACTCCACGCATCGACCTGGTATTGCAGTACCTCCAGGAACGGTGCACCCCCCTCTACTTGTTGAATGGAAGTTCATTGATAGTTAAATATGTGAAGTGCTTTTTTACCATGTGAATCATCAGTTCTTTCGTATTCGTTAGTGCGAATCCTTGTCTTCTAAATACAAGTTTTATTTGATAGGTAGCTTGGACTTTGGCTTTATTTACCAACTCTGACCTGGAGTTGCTAGTGAAAGGATTTGTTCAAGTAATGAACCTCGCAAGGCTGGCTCTTGCGATTTTGGTAAAGTTAAAACCAGGCGAAGTGTGGCAGACCTACGTATTGCTTAAATGTTACCCGACAGAGTTGTGGGATGTTTGTAGCGAGAATACAAAAACATACTGCTATACGTTTTAAATGGCTAAAATCTTCTATCATCAAAATGAAAATGTAGACGGAACATACAAACATCCTTGATGTTCTCGCCGGAGCTTTT
Source organism: Sardina pilchardus (assembly GCF_963854185.1). Taxonomy (NCBI): domain Eukaryota; kingdom Metazoa; phylum Chordata; class Actinopteri; order Clupeiformes; family Clupeidae; genus Sardina; species Sardina pilchardus. Next base: position 11,937,070 of record NC_084999.1, on the reverse strand, counting down.
TCAGAGGTACACAGTCGCACAGGCGCTGGACGTACTGGACAACTAACTTATAAGGGCAGACGCAGAAATATCAAATTGCGGCATATTTCCTCACGCCGGTGACGGCAAATAATCAACATTACCTCAATGCTTGTCAATAACACGATTCCCAGCTGTTTGTATGATACAGTATCTAACGTTGTGTAGTAGGCTATGCTAATAAATAACACGCGATAACCGAACTCCGATGATGCCTTTGCCGATGCATTTTCATTGTACTTACAGGAATTATATTTACCGTTGTTCCATATACGCTTATTGTCGAACGTATTGCAGCATTTTCTTTCCTATTATGAAATGTATAACATATTTGCCTACTATTATTGATCTTTGCACGTGACGTTAACTTGTGGGTGCCTGGCAAGGACGTCATCCAGCAGCGAAACACTAAACTAAACTAAACTTACTTCACCACATGACCAAATGTCACTCACTTTTTCATTTTCGTAATATGCGTGTTGTCAATGGAAGTATGTTTTCATTAATATATGGTCAAACTGGTGCATCTCAAAAAGGTGGAGTTCATTGACTTTGTGTAATGAATCTAGACTAGAGTAGGCTATATTAAACCTTTTTTGTTTTAATCTTGATCATTATGGCTCATAATTAATGGAAATTAAAAAGCCAATATTTCCAAATACTGTCTACATTCTAGAGCCCAATGCCGTATCTGGGTTTCTAATATCTAGAATTAATTTATAAACCCACTGATTGAAAAGGTGAAAAGGGACAGTCTCACTTTTAACAACATTCCACACAATACAAATGAAATGAAAGTCAATTAGTGACAGTGGCAAAAATCATTTTTATTTTCTATGGACAGAGCTCTAGATTCTTACGACATTTGTCTGCATTTGAACATCAGTAACTCCAGATGTTTTTACAATAAAAGAAGTTTCAAAACTCAGCCATGACATTCATGTAATAATGAGCAAGAGGATCTCTGGCCTAATGAAATGTGAAGTCCCAGAGGAATGAAGAGCAGACAAAAGATGACGCATGGTGTAAAATACACAATTCAGATCGACAGCAATTGTATTTGAGCTTCAGTAGTATTTAACCTGTCACTTTGGGTTCTTGTGTACTGTAAAAGAGATTAAAGGGCTTTCTTACAATGTCTACATTTGTCTTATCCTCAGTATTGCTATTGTTTCAGTGCTTCTCGTAGTGCAGAGACTTAACTTTTCACATCTCTGAATGGTGTATTTGTTGCATTCAATAAAGTCCACAAAAATTCAACATCCCAAGGATCGTTTTTCACAAGTTCTTTTTATCCTGTTTGTTTCACAAATCCTCCCTTGCACTGTCTAACACAAGGGAATTGGTAGCCTCCTTTTCAAGATAGCTGATGAAATCATTAACCTCACGGCCTCCCTATATTAAGGGGAAAAAGATGTATGTATGTAAAATGTATGTAGGAAACTTGTATGTATGTAAAATGTATGCAATTTGGTGAACAGATTACAACTTACCTCATATCGCAAAGGTTGATCTTTCTGTCCTGCAGGTGCAAAGTATATTGAAGGGAATCTAGTGTTCAAAGGAAAGTAGAAATGAGTACTCATGCAGAGGATTCCTTTGTGATTGAGTCTGAGGGTGCCTCTCATTCATCTTTTTACACATTCTCTGTCCTCGTTCCCACTGATCTAGATAAAGAATGATGGGGCGGCAACAATGGGATAGTCTATCCAGTCAATGTTAGTTATAGATCAGTGGGAACGAGCATCAAGGAGAGAGGTTGAGAAGCACCCCGAGTGTCTTTCCACTACACGACTAAAGGTCTGAGGTGCCAACTGTTTTGGTTGCATACTTAATTCTTGTCAGTTCTTTTATTGTTTCTCTCTCAGTAATTTGTACCACGATAAGATATAAAAAGATAGATGGATACTTTATTGATCACCAAGGGGAAATTCAAGAAAGTGAGGACCGATTCAATAGGTGACTGGTATACTTCTGTTTTATACCTTTCATGCACTATTGGGTATTTTATACACCCCACACAACTGTGTGAAGGACAGGTGGTGGTCAATCTCTGTGCGCAGGTATCTAAAGATCTCTGACCTGAGTATAGGGAGGCAGATATTGGGTTTGGAAAATCTTACCCCTGAACATCATATGGAGGTGGAATATCATTTGCAGTGGCGTCCATCTTGGCTATTACAATATTTGGGTCATTGGAGAGCTGGAGCAGCAAAAAACATTCAAGAAATTAAATTGAATTCAAAGGAGATGGCACAGTATTCAAATTACAGGAACAAACACCACATACAGAATTGACACACACAAGTCTGATGAACAACTCAACGCTCCTTGAAAATGAAAATTGATATTGAATAGCTCTACAATGTTCCCGTAAAGTTCTGATCTCACCTTCTGCCCGAGTTCAGTGTATTTAGGATCAAGGCTTTTGCAGTGACCACACCATGGAGCATAAAACTCAATCAGCACATCTTTTTCCATATCATTTACAATGTCGTCAAATGTCTCTGCAACCACAACCTGTTGAGATAGGCAATAACAGTCAGATAATTCAACATTACATGTCTAGGTGTGTCAATTCCCTCATGTAAAAACTACACATCTGAAAGAAAGATATAGGTTACAAATACAAAGTTAATTTTATCCTCAAAGGAGACACATTGGTACATTTGAATCAAAGCACATCTTTGCAGGGAGAAACAGCATTTTTGTAATATTGGTATTGGTAGTATTGGTAGCATTTTGGTTACATTGGTATTGGTATTGGATATTTTTTTTTTGCTGTGATGCATTGCAACAATTACCACTGTACAGAAGGAATTCACATGCTTTGCTATCATTAAATGAAAGACCAATTATTCAACCACGTCGATAAGGTCAATACTGATAAGTATTACCTAGCCATGAATCATGTTATGCTGCAAAGAGGGGAACCAGTGATGAAATATAGTACACATATAAGGACCAATACAGACCTTGACAGGGCCATCATTGGATTGAGGAACAGGCTCAGACTTAATATGTCTCTTCACCCGACCAGCAAAGAAATCCTCCAAAAAGTGCTGAAGGGACGTACCATCTCGCCTGCAGAGGGTTGATAATATCATAATGCAGTACCACAGTCAAACTGCACAGGCAGAACGCGACTAATTTGAGAAAGAATGTATGCCATCTTCTGCTGTAAAGATGGACTTAAAGAGGATCCCGTGAGGGAAATTCGGTCTCTGCATTTAACCCAATTTAACCGAATTAGTGAACACACACAGCACACAGTGAGGTGAATCACACACTAACCCAGAGCAGTGAGCTGCTTGCCCAACCAGCGGCACTCAGGGAGCAGTGAGGGGTTAGGTGCCTTGCTCAAGGGCACTTCAGCCGTGGACTGGTCGGGGATCGAACCGGCAACCCTCCGGTAACAAGCTCGAAGCCCTAACCAGTAGGCCACGGCTGCACATAGATGTGTTTCTCAAGGTCACCGAGTACTGTCGGGACGAAAACTGCTACACTCTGGAGGCATGTTTATGCCTCTTGTTCATTTAGCACTGTAGCTGCCAGGCAGCTTTAGCACTTGGGTGCAGCAACTCGAGCTAGGTAGAACCGATTGTTTTACGACAGTAAACGGTCCAAATTCTAATTTAAAAACAATGGATGGACGCACATAGGCCTTCGCCGCACTGAGAACTTACGAGAACTCTTCCTGCATGGTGTACTTGTGGCCCTCTCGCGTTCTGATGGCTACGAGGGGCAGCTCCCCCCCATCCGAGGCCCCGAACCCAAACTCCTCCTCCAGCTCGTCCTGAAACTCCTGCCTGTCTGCCACAGCATAGCTCAGCCCTTCTGACTGGAACTGAGCAGCCACTTTCATGACCCTGAGGAGAAGACAGCACCTCTGAGCAAGCCACATGTTTTTCTATGTTTTTACGATGTTTTAACAGGAAGAGGGGATCTTTCAAACAACCTTTCCATGTATTGCTTGTGAAGAAGGGGTGAACAGGTCAAATCATTCTGTTTAGTTCAGCTGAGCAAACTTAAGCAAATCTTCATCCTGCCCTTAACCAGCACTGTTTTAACAGTTCCACTACTATAGTACTGCATAAGCCAAATGTTATTACAAATACTGTGTTAAATAAAAAGCAGTACTTGCCTGTTCCTCCAATAGTTTGTACCCTTAGGATTTCTCAGATAATCCACATCATAGTATGCAACAAGCAAGTCTCTTCCTCTTAAATTATCTCTGTTTTCTGCAGTCAAATGAGGACACAAGCCAAACCTAAAAAGAGGAGAACATCAGCATTAACACGAAAAGGTATTCAAGGTAATCACTACAATTTAAGTGATCATTGTGATGTAAATGGAGAGAGGACATGGAGACAAAAGCAACAGTTTGTACAAAGCTATCAGACTTACACGTTATCCTTGATGAAGGAGCGAAGCACTGGTAATGAAATAGAACCAGTGAATTTCACTACATTGTCTTCAAATTTACTGTTAAGTCTTGGTGGTCTGAAGAGCAATACCGAACTGTAGGAATAAAAAATATGTGAAATGTCACTACTGCCTGACATTACATAATAGTATTATCAAAGTAGTAATTTTCCTAAACGTGTGTTCGTTTAAGGGAAAGAGAAGGACACATAGAAAAAGACAAAAAATAGCAAATCAGTCTGCAAGTTAATGGTGCAATCATTATATGACCAGAGACATAGAAAGCGAGAGTTGCGACACTCTTTGATTTTGCCGCAACACGATCAAAAGTTCACAATAAACCTGTGCTGAATGGCTGAATCGTGGCAGGGTGGGATGTACTTCTGGATGCTGGAAGGTGTAATCAATTAAGTCATTGACTACTGACCAAGAGATTGGCTGTACATAGTTCCAAAAGTCCCATAACGAGGAAATAGCCTGGAAAAAGCGCTGCCATTTTTTCCTATGGAGGTCTATGGGAGTGTCGCCACCCTGTTTTATCTACCGCTCTGTAGATGACTACATGTAAATCCACCATACCACCACATTCCCTGACCTACTCTGTTTCCACACCATGCTTGTGTCCAAGGCCCAGATCTGTGGTGTGGGAGAAGCGATAGCTGTCCCTCAAGGCACCGGACACCTTTTGGAACTCCGCAAGCTGCGTGCTCTCAAGCCTCGAGAAAAAACCTGGAAGACAGCATGGAAAAAAAAAAAAAGTTCCAACACGTCTGTTCAGATCAAAATAGTTCACAATTCACTGAATTCAGCATGCACACTTGCTTTTCAGAACATTTCAACGTGTCGACAAGACGGCTCCACGGCCTTTTATGGCCTCTCTCCAGCCAGCTTTGCCAAGAGAAGAATGTTGAAAGATGACGTAACGATGTAAAGAGACAAACTCACCTACAACACTGGCATCAAAGTTGTTGATGAAAGCATCCAAGTGTTCATCGCTTAGTAATGGGGTGGAGCTCGGCCCAGCCTGTTTGCTCATGTAGCTTACAATGCCATCTGTGAGTAGAAAAGGTCAATCTAAGATTACTTATTGTCCTGTAGGAAGTTCCTGGAGGATATGTACCCCTAGCCTGGCCCCCCACCTGACTACATACTTCCGCTCATTTACATTTCTCTTCATACTCCATCTGGTATAGCTTGATTCAGCTTCGTTTACTCCAGTAAGTGCATCTCCTCCCAATCAGCGAACAGAGGGTGTTCCCAAGGCCGATTACATTTGAGTTTCAAGCCTATTATTGTGTGCCCCATGGTTATCATACGTCATTATCAAACTTTAGTGATTGAACTCCAATGAATTCAAACTTCAGACAAGCGTCCACAAACCAGGAAATAAACGTTTGCCAATGGACCTAGGCTGGTCTCCAGGCTAATGTACCCCAGCCCCCGCCCCTGGAATTAAGAATAGTTGAAGGTGTACCTGCAGAACGTGGACCATCATACGCAGAGGAGTCTTCTCCACTCCGAAATATTTTAAGAGTGGGATACCCGTTGACCCCAAACCGTCCACAAGTTTCAGAATTCACCGTGCAATCAACCTGAAGGAGCAAGAAGTAAAATTTGTCAAATTTGAACAGCTAAAATGAACAGTATTGCGCCGCCAGCACACCCAATACAATAAGGGCAATGTTCATTTCAATAAAGAATGCATAAGAATGCAAATCTTACGTAAAACAGTAAATCAAAGGCAATTATGATGACAGCATTAGATATGTTGTCGGTGTCCTTTTTGTCACTAAACATGAGTTTACAAGATGTGCTTATTATTACATTCTGTTTTTTTTTTTATTCGTATTTCACACCATATCCCAACTTTTTCTGATTTGGGGTTGTACTAGCAACTTGCAGTCAACCATTCCGTGTCATAGGTATACAAAACTCACTTTTGCCAAGGGCACTTTGCCTTTCAACTGTGTCGCGGCGGTTTCATATTCTGGGGCAAGCTTCTGACAATGACCACACCTGAGACATCATGAAAGGAACATCAAAAAGAAATGTATAAAGACAGGGAAGACCCACCCAGACAATGTCACATTTTGGGATGTTTCACTAGGCACCCTCCATTTTCTGTATACTTTCTACTGCAGATTGCCTTTTTGCATTTGATATTAGATTAGATTGGTGATAAACTCACTATGAACGACATCCATGCATGGCACACACTACAACCATCATCTTACAACTCTACAGTGTTGTGTTTAACTATGTGTTGTACACTATGGATGCCTATACAGTGCCTATAGAAAGTCATCATACCCTTTTGAAATAGTTACTTTTTTTGTCTTACAGCCTGAAATCAAAACCCATTTTAAAAAAAATCTTTTCCAGTTTTATTAACAAATTTAGCTGTACAACATCAAAATAATGAAAAAAAAGTCAACAGTTCTGAAAATTAATAAAAAAATTAAAAACTAGAATAACAGGGTTGGAAAAGTCATCATACCCCTGACTTAATACTTTGTAAAGCTTCCTTTTGCTTTCATTACAGCCATCAATCTGTTTGGATGTCTCTATTATAGCTTTGCACACCTAGATAGGGGAATATTTGCCCAATTTTCCGTACAGAAATGTTAAAATTTAGTCAAATTCTGTAGGGAATGGCGATGGACTACTCTCTTCAAGTCAATCCACATGTTTTCTATAGGATTTAAGTCAGGGCTCTGACTTTGCCACTCAAGGATATTCACCATCCTATCCTTAAGCCACTGCTTTGTTCTTTTGGCAGTATGTTTAGGATTATGGTCGTGTTGGAAGGCGAATGACCTCCCCATCCTCAGCTGTTTAGGAGAGGGACGCAGGTTTTCCTCAAGAATTTTGGTGTACTTGGCAGCATCCATTTTCCCTTCTATCCTGACCAATTGCCCAGTTCCCGCTGAAAAGAAACATCCCCACAACATAATGTTGCCCCCACCATGCTTCACACTAGGTATGGTGTGTTTTGGGTGGTGTACTGTGTTGGTTTTCGCCAAACATTGCGCTTGGAGTTCAGTGCAAAAACACATATGGAATATTCTGCTACCATGTGGAAAAACCTTATATGGTCAGATGAGACTAAGATCGAACTTTTTGGAGACTAAGATTGAAGTTTTTGGACTGAGCTCCAGGCGCTAACCAAACACAGTATACACACCCAAACACACCCAAAACACACCATACCTACTTTGAAGCATGGTGGGGGCAACATTATGTTTTGGGGATGTTTCTCTTCAGCGGGGACTGGGCAATTGGTCAGGATAGAAGGGAAAATGGATGCTGCCAAGTACACCAAAATTCTTGAGGAAAACCTGCGTCCCTCTCCTAAACAGCTGAGGATGGGGAGGTCATTCGCCTTCCAACACGACAACAATCCTAAACATACTGCCAAAAGAACAAAGCAGTGGCTTAAGGATAGGATGGTGAATATCCTTGAGTGGCAAAGTCAGAGCCCTGACTTAAATCCTATAGAAAATATGTGGATTGACTTGAAGAGAGCAGTCCATCGCCATTCCCTACAGAATTTGACGAAATTTTAACATTTCTGCACGGAAAATTGGGCAAATATTCCCCTATCTAGGTGTGCAAAGCTATAATAGAGACATATCCAAACAGATTGATAGCTGTAATGAAAGCAAAAGGAAGCTTTACAAAGTATTAAGTCAGGGGTATGATGACTTTTCCAACCCTGTTATTCTAGTTTTTAATTTTTTATTAATTTTCAGAACTGTTGACTTTTTTTTCATTATTTTGATGTTGTACAGCTACATTTGTAAATAAAACTGGAAAAGATTTTTTTAAAAAATGGGTTTTGATTTCAGGCTGTAAGACAAAAAAAGCAACTATTTCAAAAGGGTATGATAACTTTCTATAGGCACTGTATTTCCCTCGGGATGAAGTACCTACCTCCACACATCCCTCAAAGTGCGATTAAAGCCTATTGCAGCCTAAATGCATCTTTGTGCCATCAATTTGTAAGGTAAAATAGGAAGTAAACCATTGCAATGACTGGTAGTGAAATGAGCAACGTTAAAATGGTGTTTAGTAGGCTAAAGTGAGCCCTTGAAAGCAGAGATGCCACCTTCGTGGACTGTTCAATGTGTTACAGACCTAGCGAAAGTGGAGGATGATAACAGGTAACATTTGTCAAATGACGGTCTTTCCTGAAACACCCCCCATGAATATCATCCGCTGACAAAATATACCTTAACTGGAAGATAATTTTTCGTCATTACAATTCTCCCTTAATAAATATGCCCTTATGTAAGTCCGAGGAGCTGCAAAGCTACATTTAGTGACGACTAGCATTCACTCAACTAGCCACTTCGCTAACATAAAATATATAAAGTAAGCGATGGCCTATGCGGGAGATGATATCCATAGGGAACACTACAATTATAGTAACACATTTCATACTGCAAATACATACGTGCGTGTCTTACCAAGGGGCGAAAAACTCTACCAACATGGTATCATGCTCGGCCGCAATGTAATCAAAGTCGGCGTCTCCTAGCTCGAGAACATCGCTGGCTTTTGCAAAGTCTTGCTGCAGGGAGATGGCAAAGGAAAAAAGAAGGGCTTTGTACATGCTGGACGGCGACATAACGACAAAAAAAACCCGTTAACGACTTGATAATTTGATCCCTCGTGGCTTTGTATTGTGCCACTGGCTGCACTAACTTGACGGTTCAGTGTGGTCTTTCCTCTGACGAGCGAGGGCACCAGCAGATAACCTACCGTTGGCCACTCTGATTGGCCGACACCTTCATTTTTTCCTGGGTGCTCCTCTCCATCTTTGGCAGCAATTCAGTTTAAGGTGATGATCTTCGCTGTATGTATGAGGAACTCGGAAAACGTAATTGATAATATTTTGTTGATACAAATACTCCGATTTATACAAATACAGCAGCATTTTATTCCACTCAAAGTCCACTCATTAACATTTGCCCTCAATTTAACACAATAACTAGCACAACGAAATGATAACAATAAAAATGACCGTATTAAAAAATACTGTACATTGCCAGATCCAGCCATTATTTACATAATTTACATCAGTACAAAAGAAGCAAAGAAAAAGTTGATTTTGCTTATAGACAACTTGGCTGGTGTTTCACACTGAAGCACGAATGTGACCACTTCAAAGTCTCAACAATGAATATGGGTGCAAAAGGCTTGTGTCCAATGGCCTGAATGAGTAACATTAATTCAATGCACTGTCTGGCTCTGATAGATGCGGAGTGATGGGTTAAAATATATTTTACAGCATATAACTGGTTGTGTGTAGACTAGAGTAAGCAAGATAAGACCATGGACACTGACATGGAGGTGCAAAGCAAATAGCATTCAAACAGGCCATTTCAAAAGACATATACATCTGTGCACCTCATTCACAATATATTGAATATTGTACCATCCTTGCCAGAAGCAAGATGTTGCTTTAAGTGAACTACATCTCAAAGAAGGCAGCAATGGTTGCCTTTAACCTCTCCCTATGCACTTCAATTTCTATACACATCAAAGGGGAGGGCAGATAATAATTTTTTTTTTTTAAATGGGAAATGTTGATAAGAGATTGGCATGATGAGGTGAAGATGGTGGGGCTCTGCTTTGCCTAATACTGCTTTGGATAAACAGTTTCTAGTATCTTCATGTAAACCAGTCAGGAGATGACCCCCCACCCCCATCTCCATAACACCACAAAGGTGTTATGAGGACAGTGCTACTGCACTGCTCCTCACAAGTTCAAGTTCAGCAGTGCTGAGGATATGGGTTCAGACGGTGCTAGTCAATCCTGCTCCTCTTCTGAGTGGTGTTCGGTGTTGCTGGCCTCATCCTCAGAGCTGGCCTGACGAGCCGAGGTGTGGAACAAACGCATCAGGTCCCTGAACCTCCGCGACACCTGCATAGATAGATAGATAGATAGATACTTTATTGATCCCCAAGGCGAAACTCAAGGTCCACACACACACACACACACACACACACACACACACACACACACACACACACACACACACACACACACACACACAACATACACTACAATGTAAACAGGATGAAAAAAATCAAATAAAAAAATCAACATGACTAAAAAGAACAGTGAAATATAAAAACATATAAGAATAAGATGCCAATGAATGTACTGAGGATTGGTACTGTGGTCCAGTATGAGGTGTGTGTCAAGGCATTAAGACGGCCCAATCAAGGAGGAGGCACAATCAGTGAAAACAAAGGATGAGAACAATTCAATGTGGCAGTGTTTTTTGTTCATGAGTGAAGGTGTACCTCGCTAGCAGTCTTGTTGCCGAGCTCAGCAGAGATGGCCTGAAAGGTGCTCTGACTGGCTCCTTGCTGTTGACAGGTGGTAAGAATCACCCGGTCTGCTTCCCTGTTTAGAGAAAACAAGTTTATCATCACACTGCCGCCTGTGTTTAGGGCCGACTTTGGAGTCTAATAAGCTTGCGAAGTGCATTGAAAATGCATTTGATTAGATCTAGCAGATTAATAATTTCACCATGAAAGCAGTGCAGAGGTGGGCAGTTGATTTAAGTCCAATTGAGTTAATTTTGTATTTAAACACTTTGTTAAACACATCCCCTTCTCACCTGGTCCAAAGGATGACCTTTTCTCCAGTGGGGGTGAGGGAGATGTTTTTGGCACAGACAGGGTTGTCTGACGTTGGGCTGGGGCGTGGTTGCTGGGGTGAGTCTCTCTCTCCGGAGGGGGGAGGAGGTGGAGGAGATTTGTCCTCCGCTGTCAAGCTTTCCTCAGTCCTAATGCGCTTCCTGGGGGTGAGGCCATGCTCTTCATCACCTTCCCTCCATTCTTCCTCCTCGTCTTCATCCTCCTCATCCTCATCTCTGCCCTCTCTGCTGGGATGAAGGTCCCCCTCACTGCCATCCCATGTCAGACAACCTTGATCTGTAGTGAGGAGGAGGAAAGTCATGTCTTTACAAGTTAACGTACAGTACCGTGTCACTGCCAACTGTTAAAGTTCAGGATTAGAATGCCAGTTCTAAATATCAGATACTAATACTTGAACGATGACTATGTGCACAGGAAATGTAACTGTTATTACAAAAAGCTTAGTGACCGGACAACGTTCTATTCACAATCACAATCAAACCATCCATACCATGGCGGGGGCTGCTAGCACCACTTCCTATTTCATCTTTGATGTCCGTGTCCACATCCTTCCCCTCCTCTGTTTCTTCTCCGCCTCTGTCGGAGGGAGTCCCGGTAGTGGGGCTTGTGACTGACGGGTCTGGGCTCTTCACCTTGGACACGTCAGAGGCCTGGGGGACCATTTCAGAACACATTTGGCTCAATTCAAATATAGACCGACGTGACTGACATCAATCACTCTTTCACAAATCTGGTCCCCACACAATTAGGAAGGAAGTACTTGTAGTGCCCATCACATTAGATGGGGTGTAGTCACCTTGCTGCTGTGGCAGTGAGAACAGCCTTTTCTCCTGTGTTTCCGGAGTTTAGGGTCATGGACTGTGTCATGACAGGAACAGGGACAGTCTTTCTCTGGCCAATCACAAGCCTGCCATTGACAATATTGAGACAAGATATTAAATTCAGACTGTTTCTCACAGTTAGAGTCAATATAAAGTGGGTTGTCATTTAGAAGAAAAACTACCAAGGCCAAAACAAGACATCTAACCTTGTAATTCTCATGCCTTCCCAGCTCCTTCCTCCTTCTGCTTCGGGCCGTCATTGGTGCGATTTTGTGTACCTCATCCTCCTCCTCTAGATCAGGAAGAGTTACTTCCTCAAACCCGCTAATGGCCACGCCCCCCGAGCCCTGGCCGATGCCCTCCCCTCCATCGTCCTCTGGCCAATTAGCTTCCTCAAACTGTCCTGGGCGGGCTGGGGGTGGGCGGTGCTTGTCAAAAAATAAGCACAATTCTCCCTGCAGATGAGTGTGGCCCTTCAGCAGTGTGGCCATCTGTTGCTTAACCTGAGGGACAAAAGAGCAAACTGAGTTTATGTACAGGTGGCTCTTCTCTCGGTGTTCAGAAATATGCGCAAATATGCGTGTTTAAAGACAAAATTAACTCGACTGGACTTAAATCGACCACCCACCTCTGCACTGCTTTTATTGAGAAATGATTCATCTGCTAGATCTATACAAATGCATTTTCAATGCACTTTGCAAGCTTATTAGACAAATTTTAACAAATAGCCACACAGCCAATTTCCACATATAACGTAGTCTGCGTACATCTACACGAATCCGTGTCCAATCACATACCTCGTCTACAGCTGCGGGACTAAGGCCTGGCACACTCTGCAGCGCACGCACAATCTTCTGATAGTGGGAGGGATTCTCTCCAAAGCTGATCTCCAACTGCCTTAGGAAACGCCTGCTACGCTCAAATGCCTGCTGTTCCGTAAACTGTCAGCAAAAACAGAAAAACAAGGAGAGGCATCATGACACACATGCAGCACAACACTTAAAAGACAACAGCATCATACGGTATATAAGCAAGACAGTGCTGATATATCCTAGAAATCTAGACGCCCCTAGTGGCAGCAGATCTAATTTGCTGCAGGGGTAGACTAGCAACTCTCCGTGTGGACCAGGCAGCAGCACGCGAGACCCTTACCAGCCCACACTCGAGAGCCTGCTCTGGCAGCAGGAACGCAGCAAAGTCCTTCAGGAGGTCTGGCCATTCACGGAGCACAAGCTTGAGCTGGGAGAAGAGCTCGACGGCACTGCGGGTCTCGCCCGTCTTGGTTCTCTGCTCAAACTCATAGAGCAGGCCCAGGAACTCCTCCACCTTCCCTGGCACGTCCTGCAGGGTCTCACGCACCTGCAGAGTAGAGGAGGAGGATACAAAATCAGTATAGGAAATGATGAACTACGGGGTGTATAAATGCATATTTATACAACTTGTGTTCTTGACAGAAATGGTGATGCCTTTGATTACAAATGAAATTGTTCTAATCATACTATTTACTAGAGCCTTCATTCACTCACTTAGTACCTTTTAATATATTTAGCTGGATATTTTAAATAAGAATCCGCACACTTAAAGTCTTTGTGCAAAAAATACTTTTTTGCACAAAGACTTGAAGTGTGCGGATTCTTCTTTAAAATATCCAGTTTACTCTTAATCCTGCACCTCACACGGATGAGCGGTGATTTTTTACTTTTTTGCAATATATTTAGCTGCAAATATTTGATACAGAATATATTAAAGTGGTATGGAGCTAGTTGTTGTAGTGTTAGTGTAGCTTGATTCTTAGTGTAGCTAGCTCTTTACCCTGTTAAGATAGGCCTGAGCAAAGGCATAATCCTTGCTCTCCCTCATGGGATCGTTGTCAAGGATGCGGTTGTCATAGAGCAGCAGCAGCTTGGCCGTGTCCTTGCTGCACCTCTCCTGGCGACGGCTGCGCTTCAGACTCCGCGGCGGAGGCCGGCCACGGCCTGAGGGGTGACACACAACAGAGGGTCACATTCTCAACAGAGCACGAGCTTTCAAGTTCACATGAAAGTAAAGCTTATTTTTGGACTCTGCTACTGAGACTGTGGATAATGAAGCATGCTTAACACAGACTTTCACACCAAAAAAAACACTGGCATCATTTATTCAGGATTGGAGATTACATCTTACTCAATTGTTAATTTAGAATGTTCCTTTAAGCAACTTTGGTAAATGTTTGGTCTACAGCTGAGGTTATGTAATGTATCAGGACTCCTGATTCAGGAGATGAGGTCCATGCCAGGAAAGATCTAAATGATATAAAGATCTAAATCTATATCACTTCTGAACGGTCACCTCTTCCCCGTCCTGCTCCTTTCCCACTGGTCTGCGGTGGGCCGTCCTCCTCCTGGGGAGCGTCTCCTTCGGGGAGCTTGCTTGCGCCGCCGTCCCCAAGTTCCATCTCCTCTCCCTTCACAGCTCCCTCCTCCTCTTCCTCGGAGTTATCCTCCTGGGAGTTCTGGGACACTGGGGAGTTGGGCGAGGCGGGCGAGGTTGGAGAGTTGTCCTCCTCCGAATCACCTTCGCCACAGAGTCTTCTCTCCGACGCAAGCCACGTCAGTTTCTCCATGGTTTCCTTATCAGAGGAAAGAACAAGTTTGATTTGCATTAACATCTCTAAATTAAAAGGCATAGAGAAAAAGCATAATTTGCATTGCTTTTCATGAAAGACACATTGCCACAAAGCAGTGCAAAAGCACAGTAAGTTATAATAAACCGCTCACAAAAAGTAAGGAAACTTGACTTTGGCCCATTATATCTCCACTTTAATAATACCAATCACTAAAGTGTTTTATGTCATTTTCATCGTTTATTAGTCACCTTTCCAATGAGGTATAGCTTGTAAGCATTGGGCTCCCATGGAATGAGCAACACAAGCAAACATGTAAGTAGTGCCAACGAAAAATGTGCCAAAATGGCCTGTTATGCTGTTGGAATTCACCTTTAATACTTCAAGCATTGACGATTGCACTCTCCCACAGAAATGAGGAAAACAAAACATGTTAGGCATACATTCGTTCATTTTATACTCAGTATCAGGGTCCTCAGTAGCGTGTAAAGGATCCATATGCAGCCACAACAGCTTGGCACCTTCTTCTCATGCTGGTCACCAACCTGGCTACATTCTGCTGTGGGATGGCATTCGATTCCTCGATAAGGATCTGATCAGTCAGCCAACCTGGTTCTGTTGGTGACTCTGGTACGTACAGCACGCCCAAGCTGATCCCACAAGTGCTCAATTGGGTTGAGGTCTGGACTCACGTCACGGCAGGCCATTCTATCCTCTCCACTCCCAATTTCTGGAGGCACTCTCTGATGATCCCAGCTCTATGGGGGCGAGCGTTGTCATCCTGGAGGATGGCATTTGGTCCAATATTCTGTAGATATGGAATTGCCACTGGCTCCAGAATCTCATCCCGGTATCTAAACTCACCTGGTAGCACTTGAAGCCCAAAACGAGATGTCTGGCAGCAGAACCCTATTACTGGCCATTTTGGCACATTTTTGGTTGGCACTACTCAGACATTTGGCTGTATTGCTCATTCCATGATTGCCCTATGCCTATTAGCTATACCTCATTGTAAAGGTGACAAATCAACGATAAAAATGATATGAAACACTTTACTGGTTGGTATTACTAAAGGGGAGATATAATGGGCCAAAGTCAAGTTTCCTTACTTTTTGTGAGCAGTTTAGATATGATCAACAAAAATGGAATGCACGTATAACACTTAAGATTCCATTCACACATGTTTTTGAGGCCGACTAGAAATCATTTCTACCTGAAGTTCTGGAATGGAGAGAACCGATTCTTCCGAGGCTGACGACATCACTTCCTCTTCGTCTTCGTCCTGAGTGAGGTCATCAAAGTCCTCCTCTTCATCCTCCTCTCCTGTTCGATCCCTGTCTCCATCTCCATCTCCGTCGCCCCCTTCTCCACTCTTATCTCCACCGCCGTCCTGATCTCCCTCTTCACTCCTTTTCCCGCCATTCTGTTCTGCATCCTCATTTCCATCTTTCTCTCCTCCTTCTCCTCCACCACCTCCTTGACCGTTCTGTTGTTGTTCTTCTTCTTCTCCACCTCCATTTTCTCCTCCGCCACCATTTCCATTGCTTTCCCCTAAAGGTTTGTCCTCGGCTCCTGAAGTCAAGGTGAGTAGCTCTGGACGGCCGAGCCTCTCTTGTCTGTGGTCAGCCACGGGCGATCCCGACTCGCCACTCTCTTCTTCACTCTCCTCCATCCTTTCCATGCCATCAGAATGGCTGTCCAAGCTCCACGCTGGACTAGCGGAGGACTCTGAAAGTGTCAGGAGAGGGTTCCCTATACGTGCTCCACCGTCCTCCTCCTCATCATCTTCCCACTGACCGCTTTCAGTTTCTTCCGTCTCTTCTTCGGCCGGCGGCTGCTCTTCCTCCCAATCCTTAATCCCCTCAATAAGTTTAACCATTCCTTCACAGACTTCCTGCAGAGAGGCATTTGCAGATGGAACCTTTTTTGGAGATTGGACATCTTTTCCACAGTGATTATCACTATTAGTTTGGGGTTCTGGGGTCTTTGGTGGAGGAGGCATGTTTGGAACTTCTTTGGTAAGAGACGCACAATTTCCAATTGATTGTAGAACAGTTGGTCCATTTGCCAACAAGCAGTTCTGAGGAACCAGGAAGAACTTGGGTGCACTGCCAGACGTAGTCTTGACCAAAACCAACTGGGATCCCTGCTGTGATACACTATTCAAACAATTACCACAGTCAACGCTCATCGTGGAGGCCATTACAGTTGTGTTACTGTGGACTTGGGGCTCATGCGTTGCAAAACTGGCGGCATCAGTATTTGAGCCCTGATGACCAGAGCACTCAATGTTTTGCGATGAACCACCTGGAGGACTCTGGGCAGCAGCAGGGCTACATACAAACTCCCCTATTGACCCACCAGTGCTGCTCCTGATTAGTTCTCGGCCGTCTGCTTCGGGGACGTCGGGGCTCGCCTTGCCACTGGTGGATGCCACGAGAGGAGAAGAAGGGCGAGACAAGAACATTTGACCGGTCTTCAGCTGGGTGCCACTATTTGGGGGCGTGGGTGGCGCTATCTGGGAGGGATCCAAAGTAGACAGGATGGGCAGCAATGCTGTTGCCAGGTCTTCTGGTTGGTCACTTGCGGATTCACTGCCCGGTAGGGAGGCAGTGGTCTCAATGACTACTTCTGTGCTTGAGCCAAGGCTGATGCCGTCGGGATCTTGTAAAGAAATGGTTGTTACCGGCATAGCAGCCGAAGGGTTATGAACGACGTCCAGGCCTCCGTTAACCCTCTCCTCTCCAGTAAGTGGAGCAGCCTCCGCGTCCACGCTCTTAACACTTAGAACCGTAACTCCGTGTTCAGCGGTGATGGACAGCAGCTGAGGCAGCTGAGGGGCTTGCTTGAGGGGTGCAGGTAGCAATTTTCGAGGGAGTGTTTGCTTTGGGGGATTATGTTTCATGGGCTTCTGGCTTGGCTGTGCCATACATGGTGTAAGCACGCTCTGGCCAAAGACAGGTGCAGCCAGGGACGTTGTGTTGGGGACCTGGATGATGCCAGGTGAAAAGCCAATGTGTGCATTACCTGGCCCCATGCAGCCAGATGCCTGGACGATCCGCCGAGTGAAAGGTTGCAAACTCACAGGAGCATGCGAGTTCACTGGTACAGTACCATGGGCTGGAGTCAACATCGCCGTTGCCAGTGGGAGGGCCCCTTGAATGGGAGTGTAAGGGGCACTGGCTAATAAAATGAGGCCTTGTGACGAGGGCTGCCCTTGGATTCTTGCCAGGCTGGATATGCCAGTGGCACGGGTAGGAGCTTTAGCCAGGGGTGCCAAGGAAGAACACGAAAATGCACGGAAAGGTCGTGCCTTGGATTTGGAGTTTGCAGCACGATGTTTCCCTGAGGGATGCATGTGTAGGGTAAGATTTTCTGGTATGGTGCGAGGGTAGCGTATGCCTTCAGGGAAGATGTACGGAGGGGATAATCGGGTCTTTCCAGGGGTTGGCTCCAACAGTTTGTTGTACTCTAAGACAGCCCTGTGGAGATGTGGCAAGCTTTTCTGTGGGAAGAACATTTCAGGCATGAATGGCATAGTCACTTTAGGATTAGGTGATCTGAATTAAGTTATGTGCTCCTTCACTTGCAATTTGCTTGCATAATATGATAAAAGCTGAACAGAGGTACTACTGTACCTTGAGCCAATGAGGCAAAAGAGCCTCCTCTCTCTCCACCGGGGGGCGCTCTTCACCAGGTATCACCGGACGACAAGGCAGTTGCAACGGGGGCACCACATTATGCCTGAAGTAGTCCTGTACAAGAGAACAGGTCATAGCTCAGGCATTACTGCATCTGTTTTGTCAACACCGGCATTTGTCGCTCAACAAAAGAGCATGCAAAGACTTACAAAGGAGAATGTTTGATACAAAAATATGGCCGTTTACAGTAAAATGCTATGTTTTACCAGAGCCCAGTTACTTCAGATGAAGAAAAAGAATTCAGAACCACACGCTTTAAAATGCATGCACCCTACAGAGGGTGCATCCACAGTACTGACCTTGATGACATTGTCCATAGCACGTGGGACACACAAGTCCTGAATATGAGTCTGCAGGTTCTCGGTTTTCTTGTTTCTGAGCAAGTAGCGGCAGATCAACTGGTAAGGCACTTCTGTGGCTTTGAAGTGCTTCAGGCCCAGAACAATTAGACTGGGGGGGGCGTAGGGAAGGAGAGAAGTCAGTATGCTTCAGTGGGCTTCAGAGTGTTTACTCCCTATACACTTCAAGCTACTTAGCAGACTGTGACATTTGGTTCCTTTATGATAGCTGGGTGTTTTCATTGGGTTATTTTTGGGGCTCTCTCTCAGAAGGCAGACCAACTTAAAGAGGTTGTTTTGCTAGCTGACCTGCATTACGGCGATGAGTCACTCTAAAGTAGTGTCACATGGTATATTCGCTCATTGTTGTTTTTGAGCAATTATACTGAACTGTATGTGTGTGGCAGATGGGTTCATTACTCAAATGCACTACGAACAGAGATAAGATAGAAGCCCATAAAATACACAGGATGCTGAAAAGGGAAAAATGACGGTGAAGCCATCAGTGAGCACAGGTCAACAAAAAGCAGAGATAAATGTTTTAAAGGGAAACTATGCAGGTTTGGCGATTTCCTCGCCTGTTTCGCTTTTCATTTCCGCTCGTTTCACGCTTGCAGGTTACTCTGCAGATCATCCCCTACAGCTTTAGCGTGTATATTTTACAACACTCCTTGAATTTCCCCTTGGGGATCAAGAAAGGATCTATCTATCTATCTACCTATCTATCAAACGGTCAGTCTGCCTTTTCATGAGCATGATCGCAAGGCCGGAGACTTTCTGTTTGTTTTGTTTTTTCCGCTAAGAGGCCGTAGGGGGAAGCGAGACAGCAGTCATTCAACCCGAAATAAGTCAAATAACCATTCCAATGACTCCAAAGCTGATCAGTTACAGCAAATTAACTTGCTAAAAAACTTGCATAGTTCACCTTTAACAGCAACACAGACAGGGAGACGAGCACGGAAGTTAGACAGACATCCACATTAATTCATTTAGCTGACGATTTTGTCCAGGGTGACTAACAATGAGGTACAATACAACAGCAGACAAGGACACTTATTGCAACAGTAAATCTATTCAATACAAAATCAGGGGATGGCCATGCAGAGTTTAAATTACGCCAATGGGGAAATAGTCAAGAGAGATAGTGAAGTGACAACTGGAGAGAAAGACGACCAAAAGAATGACCTCTGTAGAGGGCGCTGTGGCGCATGTGGTCCAAATGTCCACAGGGTTCCAGGTTGGAGTCATGACTGAGGTTATTTCCTGATCCTACCCCATATCTCTCTCCCCCCCCCCCCCCCCCCACACACTCACTTCCTGTCACTCTCTTCACTGTCCTGTCTGATTAAAGCCATAAAAAGCCCCCAAAATATCCACATGTTTAAGCATGACGTCTGTGCGCCGCCCATACCTGTCCTCTCCCTTGGTGAAGGTGACCCTGCAGGGGGCAGTGTGGAGCGCAGGATCCAGGCTGCAGTGGGGCAGCAGCTCGGGGTACATGAACACCGGCCGCGTGGCCAGCAGCCAGGCCAGCTTTGGAGGAAGCACCGCTGGGGCAGGAGAGAGGAACACCACAGGAGGTCAAATAACACTGCCATCAATATAACTGACAAGGTGTCTCCGGCTCTCTGGGTGACATTTTGAACTCACAAGGTTAGATGAAACTCAAGTAAGAGTGAGTGTGTGTGTGTGTGTGTGTGTGTGTGTGTGTGTGTGTGTGTGTGTGTGTCTCACAGTCAATTCCTTTGAACCCTGTATCTTCATATTAGGTAAAGGATGACGCTGATATTAATCCGATTCACCCATAAAATCAGTATCTATTATTGGAGTGTAATTTAGTTAAATTGTAGTGTTTTAAGCTTTCATCTATGTTCACATCTACGCCATCTTCATTTAAAAAAATGTGGCACCTCTGAGCTGGCACCTCTGAGCTGTAACGTGACAAATACAGATATGAGCTGGGATTAGACCATCGTGAGACGATTAGTTTTACCCTTCTGATGATGTGTTCTTGCAATATAATAGTAATCCTTCTCAGTACGAGAGGAGCTGCAGGTTCCCTGGTTCTGAGGTCTCTGAGCGGACTTGTTTCTGCTCACCTGAGTGAGAGCGCAGGGGTTTGGCGGGAGGCTGGAGGATGGAGGGCGTGTTCTTCAGCTCCTCCAGCAGGTCCTGGGAGGGCTGCAGGTTGCAGGCCCGGAATGCACTCACAAAGCCCGGCTGCAGCGCTGCCTGCATCTGCTCTCCGCGCTCAGCAAACGACTGCAGCTCCGACTGTGGTAGCAGAGGATTTTAGAGTAATCTTTATTTGTAGAACACTTTCAGAAATCCAAGCTACAATAATAATAATAATAATAATAATAATAATACCGGTAATAATAATAATAATAATAATAATAGTAATAATAATAAATAGGTTTTATATAGCGCTTTTCTAGGTACCCAAAGACGCTTTACAAAAACACAGAACAAAAAGACAATACATACATGCATACAAAAACATAAAGATACTCAAAAACGACGAAGATACTCAAAAAATTGTCAGTTGGAAGTGATGTTGAAGAGATGGGTTTTGAGGTGATTTTTGACAAGGTGCTTAACAATGGCAAAGTAACAGAACACATGCAACACATACAAAAAAAATAAATAAATAAATGGTACAACTTTTTTTGTGTCCAATTTGAAGAGAGACGATATATTGGTTCAACATCACAGAAAAGCAGAGTAAAAATACGATGTTGGGAAGCGTGATCAAAGTGCGGAGATTCTGTCTGATACCCGGCAAGCAGAAACAAACATCTGTACCTTCCACTGGAAAACCGAGGGGCAAAAATAATATTTTCTAACTCAAGACATTTTTGTCCATTCTGAGTCCTGACAACACACACACACACACACACACACACACACACACACACACACACACACACACACACACACACACACACACACACACACACACGGTCTACCTCTGTAGCCCTCCCACTCTGAAACGTGCACTCAGTAAACTCACCAGGTACATCTTGGTGGTGACTGCTTCATTGTGTAGAGCTTTCACTGGGGCGCTTAGCATGTTTACTTGTGTGAGCAGCTGGATGTGCTGGGGGGAGTTACACAACGATAAAACACATTAAATACAAACAGACAATTTCTCATTCCAGTAACCCTATAACATATAATAACCCAAAGAGAGTAGGCTGCGTCGGAGCGAATGTTTGATCAGCAAAGATTAACTGAGACAAGTCAATAGAGCAGGTGTTAAAATGGGCACTTCATGACGTTTATAGGAAGTTAAAATTGCATTGAGTAGGTCTTCAGAAAATTAATTATGGTCTTGGTCTTGTTAGATTCAAATAATGTACACACACAAGTTATCTTGTCTTAACCAACAGTTTCGGTTCATGTACCCAAATCCAGCAAATGACGAATTAACGAATGAGCTGCACATTAATTTCTGTCGTGAAAACTGAACACACCTGGCTCAGTCAGCTAGGGGCTTTATAATTTGACAAAATCAGTCTAGTGTGTCTGCCAAAGGTCACCCATGGGTTCCCCAGGGTGGCACTGCCAATTAATCACTGCAAGTGGCCATGGCGCTAACAACTCAATGACAGACAGACAAACAAGTGCTTTGAATGCGAGTGTGTGTTGAGAGACGGAATGAACGATAACACCTCACCTGCTGAACCTGCTGTTGTAGCCGCAGCTTCTGTGCCGACGAGAGCACCAGAGTGCACGGTGGGGGGATCAGGACCACTTGCGGCACAGGTGCACTCTGGGATATCCTGGGCTGACTCTCTCTGCACTGAGGCGGCGAGTCCTGCTGACCCATGACTGTGCGCCGGCAAGCTGTGAGGATCTTGGCCAGAGGCTCCTCGAACCTGAGGTGGGACAGTAAGGCATTAGGGGTCAGTGGCACAGGACAGGTTCAATGGGATCCCACTTTCCAGCGGTATCAGAAATGCTATTGGCACCTTTTTTCAGGGGTGAAAATTACATTCATGACATATGAGCAGATGATGAAGACTATTCCTTACAGACACAAGGAGCCATTTCTAGCCATTTCTTATATATTAAGTTTTTTGGGGGAGATCCAGATAGGATAGTAGAGAGAGACAGGAAGTGAGTGGGAGAGAGTTGGGGTGGGATCCGGTAAGGACCACGGGGCGAGAATCGAACCCAGGTGTGGTGCAAGTGCATACTAGGTATGGTGCAAGTGCCCTTGCCAGTCGCGCCACAGCTGGGGCCCAGCCAGCCATTTCAATACCTTGCTACTCGACTTGACCAGCTGGAGGATGTTCTTCATGGCAACAACTTCAAAACTAGTTTTCTACGATATACAGTCACATGAAGGACAGATACACTCATTGCAACCAACCACCACAGCTATATACCACGAAGTTCTGCAGCTATGCTTCTTCAGTAGTGTTATTCTTTTGTTTAAGCAAAACTAATTGCTTTAATGTCACACTATGCAAGATTTTCTCTTTAATATAACCTTTACAGAGTCAAATTGATGGTAAACGTACTTGCAATAGGCAAACTGTGCTGTTTATGGCTACACTCACACACACTTATAATACACAGCTTTGTGAAATAGCAAAGCGGGATGAGAGCCGTTCGCCTCACAGTAAAAACAGGCCGCACCACACAATGGCCAAGACAACGGTACATTTTGTTTGTGTTCATCTCAAGTGTCCATCTGTGTGCCACAAGTATCTGGTCTCCAGCGGGTGCTGTGTTACATGAGGCCTCGGTCACCTCCATCACAGCTCGATCAGCCTCAGGGCAGCCACGCTCGCTCACACCACCCCGGCAGCAGCCGCTGACCAGGGCCCCATGGAAACAGGACCCTGGCACTGACGTCACGCACAACCTCGTTAACATTTACGGGCCCGCCGCAGGGTGCCCAGATCCCTATCTGTGCCCCGGACAACCGTTGTCGTGACGCCAGCAGCGGCGGCGGCCACTGCCTGTGTGGTGGCGGCCGAGCTTTGGCCCCAGCTCTGTGTACTAAACTAAACGAGGAGCTACATTTCAGATGAGAACGACCCTCTATTTATGACCACATCCATGCACCGCACTGGCAGAGCTTTGAAGCAAGGAACCTGTCTTTGCCTGAAGCTATTGGAAACTTTCAAAGCCCATGTACAATTAAGAACAAAATTGTTCACATCACTGGCATATATTGATTTAATGTGGATTTTCTCTTGACCAAAACATTTGCTATGACTGAAAATGACACTGCCACATACCAAAAGGCTGTAAGACAATCTTATTTTCACCTTTGTAATATTTCTATGTAGTCAGGTAGAACCCCAGGACAGGTGTGACATAGTTTAGGGGGTGTAGACTCAGAATCTGACGGGTGTCGCTCCGGCACCCTTGAGCAGCCCCCTTTTGTTGACCATAAAAAAAGAACTAGATGCACATTACTGTATAAACCCATCATGTATGGTATCAAATGAAAGCTCTTCTCAAACAGAAATCAATAATGTCTATAACAATGCGAAAAATGATTTCTAACTCCTCCAGAGGACATAATAACTGTAACATCTGGCAAGGTCACACCACTGAAATGGTAGGCTGAGCAACAACAAGACCTGACATGGGTTACTTTCAAGTGTCTATGAGTGACCAGTATAGAGAGAGGACAGCTGTCATTACCCTGTTTGGTGTCTTTTCTTAAAGCATTAAAAAAAATGATAGCATGAAAAACAATGCAGGAAACGTTTTCCTTCAATAACATGACGCTAGTGGCACTATCAGTATCATCAATAACGTCCATTGTGTCTTGAAGGCTTAAAATCTTGTCAATTTAGGGATTTTTTTGCAGGAGAATTTGATAGCTTTCTTTAGCTATTAGCCTTTTGTTTATGAGCCCCGCTCTCATACTTTCTTTACGACATTTTCATATTGAACTGTAACGTGAATGACGTATATTTTGAAAAAATAATCAGCTTCTTATTACTACTTTGAATATCTATTTTGGACCAATGAAGTTTAATGTTCATTCTCTTATGTGAATTTTAAGAAATTCTTGTTTTGTTATGGCCAATGGGGGCCCCCCTAACAGGCTGGCACACGTAGGGCCCCTAGGCTGCAGCCATATCTAGCCTATGTGATGATTCGCGCCTGGCCCTCTGGTTAAGAATCACTATCAAGTCTGGGCTGCGGCCCTGTGGTGAAGACTCATTTTGTTCTTAACTATATATGTAATTATCTTTTTCATATCTTAAATGTTCTGGCCCATACCTGAATCCAGGCACAGTGGCTGGGGCTTAAAGTACAGTATACTGTAAGCAGTCAACCCACATGGTTACCAATGCTGCAAGTCTTTACTTATTGTTTCCTTATCACTTCACACATACAAGCTAGAATCATTCAGATAGGTTCCAGTTATATTCCGTCCCCTTCCTTTCCATCAAAAAAATATTTTAGTGGCCTACTGGACAGCAAATTTCCTTCACAGATTACTTCTCTATTTCCCAGTCGACTTGGATTGATGGTCTTTATACGACAGTGCCTGTAAAACAAATCATCCCTGTAGGACATTAAATATTTACTTCAGCTGATGTTATTAAAAGTTGGATATAAGCTGTTTGACATAGAACCAGATTGTTAAATAACTAAGTCTGGGAACTGCACACAAACGCAGTCCCAAAGCTAATAAAAAAAGGCTTGAGCTTTATCAACATGCTCTTGATATATGCCAGATTCATAGAGTAATTGCTAAGCAGAGCTATTAGTTGTTTGCTGCCCTTGTCGTGCAAAGCCGCTTTCACAGCTGAACCAGGAGTATGACAGTAGGGTGATTTCCGTTTCAAGGAAGGTGAAGAGTTTAATGAAGTTGCTCACTGCCAGCTGAACTTTGTTACAGTGAGCAATGCCGCCAGAGGGGACAAACTAACTGCTCTCTGCCAATTCAATGATAAGAGATGGCTGAGAAGAGAGAAGAAGGATGAGAAAGAGAGGGAGAAAGAGAGAGGGAGAAAGAGAGAGGGAGAAGGGAGGGGAGGGTGGTGTAGAAAGATGGGATCGGTACATGAGGGATTTACGAGATACTGAGACCGAGATTGAGGGTGAGTGAGCGAGCCTGGGGGTGGGGAGATAGCAGAAACGGCAGGCAGCTGCTGGCTATTCCCGTATGCCTTCCCTATTCTTGGTTGGTCGCATTGACGTCTCCCCCAAAACACACACACACACACACACACCTTTCAACAGGAGAACTAATTTATTTTCTCAATCTGAGCCCGGATGCTGATGAATGCTTTGGCACCTGGACCAGCTTTGATGTGCTGCCAACAGAGTCCCACAACAGGTCTGCCAGATGAGAAAACACTAACGTCTCCGACTCCCAATCAGTAGGATAGAGAAACATGGACATTTAACGATCACTGCCTCTTGAAATATATTTTTGTCCATAACTTGTCAACAAACATACTCAAGCATGCTGAACAATTATTTTGGAATGGACATGGTCAGGTCTGACAAAAGTGTTATTGAATATGCATGAGTCTGTTGACAACAAATGAGACATCTTTGATGTCAATTACTGGCATGTTAGCTTGTTACGTGTCAATTATCCATAATTGCTCTACAAAATCGCATATGCTCCACAATTACTGAGAATACAGACACATTTCCAGGAAGTCAGTAATGCTTAGAAGGCCATTTGTCTGGTTTGGTGTGATGTTGATGAGGTGTCTTGTAGCTCTGTAGTGCAGGGGCTGCGACACTCATTCTTCAGAGTGGACAGGCTCCCGCACCCAAAGAGCATCTCTCTGCCTCCCTACCCAAACAGCCACAGCACCCCTCTGCTGCACTGTCCCGAAGGGAGGACTGTGTGTGTGTGTGTGTGTGTGTGTGTGTGTGTGTGTGTGTGTGTGTGTGTGTGTGTGTGTGTGTGTGTGTGTGTGTGTGTGAACATGTAATGTATTTTGTGTTATTAACAATGTTCCCAATTCCAATTCTACTGCATATAACTTAGCAACTCAGTATGACAAACGTTGTGTGTATCATCATGTTCTCTGTCAACAGAATGAACAGGTAAGTTCACTTAAAGGGATAATCCGGAGTGAAATGCATTTTAGATCAATTTTTCGGACTATTGGGGGTACATACGTTGAGTTGACACCAAAATCATGTCATTCGGATGTATTTTGAGAAAGTTCGAGCTCACCGTTTTTAGCCATAACTCGTTAGCCTGGAAGTGACCGGGGCGTGTCCTTTCGCCGCTACAAAACGCTATTTTTATACCTCTTCTACTGTTCCAAACAACACTACACTTACGTGGTAGTGAGTAGAGGGTCCCTAAAGCCAAACCGAAGTATCCCCACGTCTTTATGTGGTCGGATAGAGAGTCCAGAATGAATTTAATCGAGTCCGTACCTTTCCGGAAATGTCGCTGTTGCAGCTGGCAACGTTTTAACAACACTTTACTAACATTTCCGGAAAGGTACGGACTCGATTAAATTCATTCTGGACTCTCTATCCGACCACATAAAGACGTGGGGATACTTCGGTTTGGCTTTAGGGACCCTCTACTCACTACCACGTAAGTGTAGTGTTGTTTGGAACAGTAGAAGAGGTATAAAAATAGCATTTGTAGCGGCGAAAGGACACGCCCCGGTCACTTCCAGGCTAACGAGTTTTGGCTAAAAACGGTGAGCTCGAACTTTCTCAAAATACATCCGAATGACATGATTTTGGTGTCAACTCAACGTATGTACCCCCAATAGTCCGAAAAATTGATCTAAAGTGCATTTCACTCCGGATTATCCCTTTATAGTTTATTAGTCAGAAAATAATGGATGGTGTGTGTGTGGGGGTGTGTGTGTGTGTGTGTGTGTGTGTGTGTGTGTGTGTGTGTGTGCTCCTGCTAAATCCATTGTGTGTCCTGGACACACTACAAGTGTGGGTATTTCCAGATACGTGAGTCATTAGCAGCCATGAGGTAACATCTCCTACACCGCAAGTGAAGAGGCACAAATTGTTTTCCACAAGAGGGGCTAACATTCCGTCCTGAACTGCCACATGTGAGCACCTGGTCACGTAGCCATCCGCCGGCCAGCACTTACCCTTACACTGAGTAAACGATCTGCCGCGTATGCTGAGGGCGCTGACTAAGACATACTGTCAACAGCCAGACAGGCTTAGGCAGGGGATTTTTTTTTTTATCCGCCCGGCTCGGTTTTAGGTGAAAGGGTAGAACCCACGCTAACGAGGTGGCCACTGGCGAGAGGTGAAAAAGGTGGTAAAGATGGAGGGAGAGGTGCAGGCGTGTGTGGAGAAGAGAGGAGAAGAGAGGAGGAGAGAGGAGAGGAGACGACTGAAAAGAGGATTTGAGGGATGCTGTACCTTATGGCTTGAGGAACGTTGAAGTTGGGGGCAGTGGGAGGTGGTGGCTCTTCGTCCCTCTCCTCATCCTCCTCATGCCCTTCCCCATCCTGTTCACGGCAACCCAGCTCATCCTGGAACTGCGGAAGGGTGGGATAAATAGAGCAGCCAGCAGAAAGAGAACATCATTGATAAATCATGGCGCCACCACCTTGACAAAGTAGAGAGCGAGCAAAGGATTTACTCTGTGCCCTCCATAAATCAATCATTACTCCATCCATCTACCACACATCCAAGTAGTCTACAGGAAATGAGCACATGCACCCTCGTGGTGCCTATAAATCTCACATCTGAAAATTAATCAAACTCTTTTGAATTAACTGCTCCACTGAAAGAGAAGTATGTGGACTTTTGCTGTTGCTCGTACTTACCGTCTCAAACAACTCCTCCATCAGCTCATTCACTTCCCTTTCTAAAAAAGTGAAACAAGCCATATGCAGTTAGCCACCGTTAACAATTGTGTTACATGTATTATATTTTATGCAAATTACAATACAGTGAGTTACAATACAGTTGATCTAGTCCAACTTTTTAATTACACATCTTGAAGACCATTCATCCCTGCCAATAATGCAGCGAGGACTCCAATAGTTAATGTCTTAGTATCGGGGTTCCCACTCTGATTGCAATGTAAAATTCCATGACTGGAATCAGGGTTCCCACTCTAAATCAAATGTAAAATTCCATGACTTTTCCCCAACAAAAAAATGCATTTCCATGACTTACTACATAATGAATAGGTCAATATACCAACCAATGATTACATAGTGTTCAAGAATCTTTTACTTTTTTAGAGCAAGAGATGAATAAATAGGCATTGAATAAACGCAGTCGAGCAGATATACACAAGATGTGCATGGAAATATATGTATTTTGGGCAAGTACATGTTAAACTGGCACAACAGAATTCCCTGGGTATGACTTTGCCCCAAAAATGATCAAATTCCCTGACTTTCTATATCTGGAATAGACTTTCTAAAATTCCATGATATTCCAGAAATTCCATGACCCGTGGGAACCCTATAGAATAGACTTTCCAAAATTCCATGATATTCCAGAAATTCCATGGCCCATGGGGGCCCTATAGTATTTTCTATGTACCTGACGAGGAATAGCAAAAAGTGTACTGTACATCACAGGAGATGGGACCGTAACAACAACCATCCTCCAGAGACACTGGTCACAGATGAACTTACTGGTTATACGGACAGCCCGGTCAGTACGGTAGTCCTCCTGGTCGGGCTCATCCAGGTCGTCTAGGAAGTTATACTCAGGGTCATCCTCATCGTCACCCTCCTCTGCAGAGACAAGAGAGAGGGAGTCAGGGTGAAGTAGTCAGCCTGAAACCACCAGTGTGTTCGTGTCCAGACCTACAATCTGGCAAAATGATCCAGTGGACAAAGCTTGGCCTGTATTCACCTTCGAAAATTAATTAAGACAGGGGACAACAACACTTTCATGGTTTGTACGTGTGTGTGAGTAAAATTGTGAGTGAGTGTAAATGTGTGTGTGTGTGTGCGTGTGTGTGTATGTGTTTGTGCGTACGTGCAGGTCAGTGAGTGACTGAGCCACAGAGTGGACACATGGGCACAGTGATTCTGGACTACACGTTCTGGGAGCCCAGATGCAGTGATGAAAAGATGACGATGGAGACAAGGAGAGAAAGGGAAAGAAACACAGGGAGAGAGAGAGAGAAAGAGCTGTAAGGAGAGAGAGAGTTAGACTCAGGAAATGGGGAAAAGGTCAGCAGAACATAAACATGAGAAGGCAAACAGAGTGGGGGCCATTAAAGTGACCATCCACGAACAACACAGACGCAAATAGGAGGCCATTAGGACTTTTAAAGGCAGCCAACTGAGAGGTGCTGAGAGGGAGCAATATGGGCTGGGTGGGGGCCATTAGCAGTTTTAAAGGCAACCATCTGAGAGGGGCTGTGAGGGAGCAATCACACACACACACACACACACACACACACACACACACACACACACACACACACACACGTCTCACTTTTATTCACACACATTTAATCAGTTTCACTTACATCTAAAAAAGGTCAAAAACCAAAAATATGAAACGAGTTTGGTTGGTTTGGTCAATCAAACTGTTAAGCACTCAACTAATTCAATCTTTAGAAAAAGAATGAGTTTATCAATCTCATCAAGATGAAATCCTATACCTGGCTGAAGCCTGCTTCTTGGTGGCTCCTGAAGAGCCAGCTCCTCTGAGAGCACTTCCTCTCTGAGCACATCGAACAAACCAACACACCTATGACTTACCCATGCACTTGCCTTCTTCCCTCCTCTCTACTTCCTTCTACCACTGTGATCTTCCACCACACTTTGACTAGTACTTACTATTTACATATTAATACCATACTACTAACTGCCCCGTGCATTAACCTCATAGCTGAAAAAATGTTGCAAAATCAATGTATAAGCCACGGCTAAAGCAAAAAACATAACCACTTCCTGGATCCAGACGGTGATATGGATCACCCCCAAAATGTAATTGTTTCTTCCCTGGGTCATTTCAGACCTTACCTGAAAATTTCATTGAAATCCATCCATGACTTTTTGAGTTATCTTGCGAACAGACAGACAGACAAACAAACAAACAAACAAACAAACAAACAAACCCCAATGAAATCCTGAAAATCTGTCCGCTCACCTTCAATGCCGATGTCTGAGGCCATGAGGCCCTGCAGCCACTCGCTCCAGTCGCGGTCCTCCAGAGCCAGGACGCAGTCGTACATGTCCGGCGTGATGTCGGGGGCGTGGAGCTCTGCCTCCAGCATGCCCAGCGGGACGTCTCGGAGTGGCCGCTTGGAGCGGGTCCGGCACGCCACCAAGCTGTCATTGGCACAATCAGCCCCGCTGGCATTACTCAAGGCCTGAGGGCAAATGGTTAGTTAGATGATGTTAAAGGAATATTGACAGAAACTTTGTAATGAGACACTGCACTCAAGGAATCCTCCATACATGTTAGTTTGTAACAATGGCCAACATTTCACATCACTGTAAAATGACATACACAGTAGACCAGGGCTATTCAATTAGTTTGTAATGGGGGCCAGTTCATGAAAAGTATCACAACTGAGGGGCCAGAGAAATACCGCAAATATGAGTATCACGTACAAATGTAGATACAATAAACTACAACAGCACCAATATGGGTGTTCAAATGTTGCATTTTGTAAATGTACAATATTGTTGATTGGTGGTTATTTTGTTGTATTTGTGTTTTGGGAATATTTCTGCCACAGCCACAGGCCCAGACTTCCACAGTGGTAGGCCTGAGGCCAACATTGGGAAGGTGACACTGGATCTATATTGCTAATATGTTGCATTTTGTAAAAACATATCGTTTTTTTGGTGGTTATTTTGTTGTATTTGTGTTTTGGGAATATTTCTGCCACAGGCCCAGACTACCACAGTGGTAGGCATTGGGAAGGTGACACTGGATCTACATTGCTAATATGGCTAATATAAAATCTGTGATAACATTAACAGCAATGGAATCTGAGTTTTGCGCAGTAACTGCTAGGTCCATACAATTTTCAATGGGTACAAACAGGTTTCAAAACAGTGTTCAAATTAATTAAATGTGCGTAATCGGTCGCATAATAACTCTTCTCAACATACTTGTACATTTAACGTTCCCACCATTTAAATTGGATGAACGTGTTCACAAAGCAATGTTACTTAGGCTACAGTGGACATCAAGGCGATGGATGCGTATTAGTTTCACACTGAAAATATTTGCGTGGTGCAACCCGTTAAAATGTTAGTAGCTTATAAATATACCCCAACGTAGTGGCAATTTACGTTGAAACTAAGATGGAATTTATGTTCAACTCGTTCTAAACGTTGCGTGCAATTGGCTGAGGTGCAGTGGCTGCAGGATTACAGAGCGAGTGAGAGCATGCAACAGAACTGATATGCCACCAAAGTTAAACTTTTAAACCGACTCCTATTTGCTCCAATAGCTACATTACGAGTGGCGAATGTTTTCGCGAGGATGTGCTTGGACTGGAGAAGCACTACCGGTGAGATTTCATGCACCAAAAATGCTTCATGCTTTGAGGGGGAAACAACTTGGATTTGGCGCACGTCAACATGTTGGTGACGCTGCGTAAAAACAAAGCAAGGCACAAGTAACATCTTTGCATAATACACAGTAACATAGTAGCCTACAACGGCAACACACCACACCATTATTTATAGGCACTACTCGCAGTGTAGCCTATCGCTGTACCTCCATTATCGTGTTTTCCACCAGCTATTTACGTCTCCACCAAATATAACGATTTGCTCATATAACAACGTCAGCCAACACTTCAAGGGCCACTACAAAGTATCTCGGGGGCCGGATCCGGCCCGTGGGCCGCTAATTGCAGAGCCCTGCAGTAGACTCTATATAAGTGGAGTTAGTATGTGGCGCCAATATGGCAGTTATCTCTACACACATATCCCGCCCTGAATAGACAAATATCTGCTCGATGACTGTGTAGACGAAGTGCACTACCAAGATGGCCGCCAAGTGGGGGGACTGTGTGTGTGTGTGTGTGTGTGTGTGTGTGTGTGTCTGATTTGTCAGGTCAGGGCCAGATAAAACATATCTGGCCAACATTTCTCAGCACTGTAAAATATACACTGCCTGATATAAACACCACACACATACACTGTAAACTCTTATAGTCTTCTTATAGTCACTGTCTTCTCTATAAGACCAATATTTCATAAAAGTGTATACCTGATAAGGCTCCAAGCAGATGGGACTGAAAGCCAGCTCCTCATCCACAGCACAGAGCTTCTCCATGAAGGTGCAGTCTGGAGGCCCTGTGGAGCGCGGAGAGCTGCAGGACTGCGGAGGAGGAGGGGGGCCCATGGGCACAGCTGCCACTCGCAGGTGTCTGGAGGCCTTTGGCTTCTGGGGGGGGAAGAAGGAGATGAAATCAGTGTTGAAGGCGTCGTTGAAAGTATTAGGTGCTCCTATTGATATTCTGCCAACTATCTATTTCACGTAGACATAATCAATTTATATGTCAAACATATGTCAACGTCCATGGGGCTAGTAATTGTAATTAACTGTTCAAATTAATGTAAGTGTACATGGCAAAAGTGCACACAAATGTTTGAGATGCACTCTTAAGTCTAGGAGAAGCATTATATCACATCAACGCCAAGACTCTTTGGCTCTTACCGGTTTAGGGCTGAGGCACTGCTCATCACCACTCTTAGAATGTCCCCCGGGGGTTCTGGGTCGCCCTACTCGGCTAACCCGGGGTGACGAGGCTGTGCTGTCCACATCACTCTCCTGAAAAGTCTGACAGATAACAAGCCACAACCATGAATCACTATCTACTAGACTCAACTCCGCAAACACACATACTGACAGATGAGCGCAGGTTCTCACGCACATCTTCTGCTGTTTCGTCCTCCTCATCCTCGTCTGGACAGTACTCTTCATCAGAGGTGTCTTCATCTTCCTCCAGGGGGATGTCAACAAATTGTGGAGGCTAGGGGGATTAGAGGAGATGACAATGTCTGGATGAAACGGGAACTTTTTTTTGGGAAGTATACTGTATATTTTTGCCTTTAATTGCTGGGACAGTGAAAAGGCGGGCAGGAAGTGAGTGGGAGAGAGAGAGAGAGAGAGAGAGAGAGAGAGAGAGAGAGAGAGAGAGAGAGAGAGAGAGAGAGAGAGAGAGAGAGAGAGAGAGAGAGAGAGAGAGAGAGAGAGAGAGAGAGAGAGAGAGAGAGAGAGAGAGAGAGAGAGAGATGGGGGGTGGGATCGGGAAATGACCCAGGTCGGACTACAACCTGGGTCCTCATGGGCACTTTGACTCGAATATGGTACGAGCACTGTAGCCAGTTGCACCACAGCATCCCCTGAAACGGGAACTTCAAATCAAACAGAAAGCTCACTTTTAGTGAGGCGCACATACACACCTTGACTTCTTTAGGTGTTTTGGTCCAGATAGGAATTCCCTGTGACAAAAAAGCAGAATGGGTACTCAACCACTGCACAGCATATACTCATTTCCAATAGTGGCACTAAAAATAAACAAATCAAAATGTTACCTCTCCTTTCTCAACGACTTCTTTGAGCTTAGATCTCGTCATCTTGGGCTCCTGCGATTTAAAATAAGAACATTTCAGAAAATAAAGTTCTTGCAATAGACATATTTTAAAAACGGCAGAAGAAAATAAGTCAGGTAGTATATATTGGGGCAACTTACAAACAACGGCATGTCTTGTGTCTCTATGATGGCAGTTTTCATCATTGCCACAACATGCTCGTTAGTGATAACTTCCTGTAAGCAAATAATACAAAAAGTTTAGTTTTCATGAAATACTTCTAGAATATAAAAATAATTTCCAGGCCACCTGCAGTTTCCCTTTTGTTTCTTAAAAATAGCTTGAGATGTCTCCAGTGATTTTCACTTGTTATTTTTCTAACCCAAAGATGTAAAAAAAAGAAATGCTAAAATGCCCAAAACAAAGACAAAACATGCAAAGACAAAAAAAACACAAAAAAACACAGCTACACTCATGCAGCATGCTCTCATAAATATAACATTATTGTACTGTAGACCTAAAAGCATGTCAGCTTTTTGTCAACAATACACAGCACAACACACAATACAAGAACAGCAGTAACGCTATCATCAGAACTACCCAAAATCACACACAAACGGACGAGAAAACCAGTAGAATTATTTGAGCGAAATTAGATAAATTCATCTGTTCAGTTTGAACCTAATACAGAACGGCAAGGACTCTCTACTCTAAACGTACTATATCAACTATAATGTAATTACTACATCTGTAACTTTGATTAGAGAAAACCCTGTTTATTGCCTTTTGAGAGGACACAGAGCAAGTACGGGAGACC
Organism: Sardina pilchardus; assembly: GCF_963854185.1. NCBI lineage: Eukaryota > Metazoa > Chordata > Actinopteri > Clupeiformes > Clupeidae > Sardina > Sardina pilchardus. Next base: position 11,902,191 of record NC_084999.1, on the reverse strand, counting down.
TACATGAAGAATGTCCCTGACGTTGACAGCAGTCAAGTTATGCTGACGCGACTTCCTCTCCAGGTCTCTGTCCAGCTTCCCACAGTCATCTTCTGACAGGTCGTCACCACCTTCGTCTTCTGTGGTGGACTTACAGTCCTTCTCCAGCTCATCTTCCTTCTTCTTCTTCTCCTCCTTCTCCTCCCTTTCACTGTCTGTGCAGGTTGTCTTTGCTCTCCGGCCATTTTTCCTCCTCGTTTGTTTCTGAATCTTGCAAAGCTCCTCATCTAAACATGCATTAAACACAACAATAAGAATAGGAGGATGAGACTCCTGGGCACTGAAACATGTATCAACTATTCACAAAACAGATTCCTAACATCACACATAAGACAACATGACTCCTCTCAGAGAGACCAGAGACATTCACTGTGTGATTCACTGGACAGGAAGGGACCAGTAAGGAAGCAGAGTCAGACCAATGTTCTTATTTTCTTTCCTGAAAAGGAGTGCTCACCCAGAGTGATAACCAATCCTGGCTCTGTGTCCTCCTCTGACTGAAGGGAAGATGACAGCAGGCTGGAGGACTGGTTCTCTGACCCACTGTGGTCTAAAAACATAAAAATACAATGTGGATCTACATTGTATACAGACATTGTTTACTGTTATTTTCTGCACTTGGAAGATTAAATTACCTCATTTGCCACCTAGAGTTATAAAGGTAAGAAAAAGTAGAAATATTGACATTGATCTTTTTTTGCAGGATATATTAAATATAAATTGGAATAGGTTTCAACTGATTCCTTTTGTTGAGGAAGCTTGGCATTTTTTCCAAAGTGAGGTCAGTAAAATAATTGATAAACATGCTCCTTGGACTTCAATTAAAGTCAAAGGTAGACATCTACCATGGGTTAACGGAGAACTTATACACCTGTTCAAAGAGAGAGATAAGGCCTGGAAGAGATCTAGACTAACAAAAGATCCTACTGACTGGACTTACTATAAACAATTAAGGAATTCCTGCACAACCAAAACAAAAGATGCTAAAGCTAACTACTATAAAGATTCTTTATCTAATAACTTTAAAAATCCTAATCATTTTTGGAAAACCCTTAATAGTTTAATTAGTAAATCTGATAAAAGTCCTATTACAAAAATCAAAGGCAACAATGAGATTATTAGTGATTCTTCTATAATTGCAAACACATTTAATCAGTTTTTCTCTTCTATCTCTAATTCATGTATAGCTGACTTCCCTTATAGTGACAATAAGAGTACAACAAATACATCTTTACATAGAGGCTCCTTTTCTTTTAGAAAGATACATTCTACTGATGTACAACAGGCAATATCCAACCTAAAATCAGGCAATAGTACAGATCCTGATGGCCTTGACATTAAGTTTATCAAGCTGGCTTCTCACATCTTGGCTTATCCTTTATCTGATTTATTTAATTTATCTCTATCCACTTGCGTAGTACCTTCTATGTGGAAGGCTGCCAGAGTCACTCCTCTTTATAAAAGTGGTGACCCTCTTGATATTAATAACTATAGGCCTATCTCCATCATAAGCAGCATAGCAAAGGTTTTTGAAAAAATTGTATTTAATCAATTATCTAACTATGTCAATGATTTCTCTATCTTATCACCTCTCCAATCAGGTTTCAGACCAAACTTTTCTACTACCACTGCCCTTTTAAAATGTACTAATGATATTCTAGTTTCCTTTGACAAAAGTGAGTCTACTGGTGCAATATTCATTGATCTCACCAAGGCTTTCGATCTGGTTGACCACTACTTACTCCTTGATAAATTGTATGCTATAGGTCTCTCAAAACACACTGTTTTATGGTTTAACTCGTATCTTCATCACAGACCTCAACGTGTTTCTATTCATGGTTGTTTATCACAGTCTGCAGTAATGGCAAAAGGTATACCCCAAGGCTCATCGCTGGGTCCACTTTTATTTTCTATATTTATTAATGACCTGCCTTTAATATGCTCAGACTGCCATATTCACCTTTACGCTGATGATACTGTGATTTATACTTCTAATAGGTCTATTTCCCAAATCCAGCATACTCTTCAATATGAATTTAATAATATTCAAAAGTGGTTCCTCTACAATAAACTTTTATTAAATAAGACAAAATCGTACAGTATGCTATTTGCTACAAGGTCGGCCGCTAAGTATCAAGACACTAATTTACTTGTTAAATTTCTAGACAGCACATCTCTTCAGAAGGTAGAGGAATTCAAATACTTGGGTTTCTATCTTGACTCTCAATTGTCTTTCAAGGCACATATTGGTAGCATTGTTAAGAAGATTAACTGTAACCTAAAACTTCTGTATCGCTCAATCAATTGCTTTACTCTGCAGGTTAGGTTACGAATAGTCTCACAGTTACTTCTTCCTATTCTTGACTATGCTGATATTGTGTATCAGAATACATCAGATTCTAATCTCCTGCCTTTAAATGTTGTTTATAATAAACTTTGTAGATTTATTTTGCGGTGCCCTTACAGAACCCACCATTGCCATATGTATGCATTACTGAACTGGTTTACACCTAAGTCCAGAAGACAGTTCCACTGGCTACAGTTTATTTTCAAATGTATCACTTTGAATTATCCCTCATATCTAAAACAATACCTAATTCCATTTAGGCCATCATATAATTTAAGACATACTGAGCATCCCACATTTGTGGTCTCCACTATATCTAAGGAGAGCGGGCGCTTTGCCTTTAAGTTTAAAGCCCCCTCGGACTGGAACAACCTGCCGAGTTCTCTCTCTCAGATCTATTACATCTTTCCAAAGTTTCAAGTCATCTCTTTTTATGTATTTGCAAACAGCATGCTCATGTTACAGTTAATTTTGTTGTTGTTTTTGTTTTTGTTTTTGTTGTTTTCATACATATTTATCTATTTTCTACCGGCTAATACAAGCTGTCAAGGCTGCTCACTTATTTATATTGTGTATCCTACTAAGTACTTGTTATCTTACTGTATGTTACTTTACTATCCCATTTAACACGTTTATCTTTGGGAACTTGGGGATTTGAGTGTGGCCAGGTATAGGAGAGCTTTTGTGTGTGTGAGTGTATGTGTGATTTGTTTCTCTGTATTGTGTTTTGTATGTCTAAGGACCCCCTCGAAAATGAGATGAATCATCTCAAGGGGCTTATCCTAACAAATAAACATATGATGAATCCTGTTAACTGTTAGTTGTCAACTAACTTGTTCGTTTCCTACTATCAAGAATCAATGTCTTGTCATCTTTTAAGACAAGTTACCGGTACTTTTTCATTCGGCTAATCAATAACATACTCACCCGAATTAGATGTATTGTCTTGACATTTCAATCTGGGGGATTGTCTTCTGGGTGACTGAAGCAGTTTCGCATTCTTCCTCAACTTCTGTTTCTGCGGAGTGACGGCAAGCTTCTTCCCGGGACTGAGCCGCAATCTCTTTCTGGCCGGCGACCTCGACCTGACAACCCTTTTAAGTCTTTTCAAGCGAGTAGATCTTGGTTCTGGAGACTTCGTCTTCCGTTTCTGGCCCATTTTCACGGTGCTTGTTGATAAACAGGAACACACATGATGAAAACAACACGGTTACTTTACTAGTGCCTTAGCTCAAACGAGTAACAACACAAGGCGCGAAACTCCTGCACTGACGTTACTGTTGTTGATAACAAAGCTGTTAACCCCCTATCTCGAACAGAATGTATTGTATGTATCGAACACTTTCCTTTTCCTGCTCTCTGGTTCCGTTGTGATGATAAAACATGGTAAACTGGGTGACTGGTGACATTCAAATACATTAACGATGCAGTTTGCCATAGCTCATCCAACAGTAAGACCTGAGTTCACCTCAAGTTCCAAATAGATAACGTTCAGCTAACTTTGACATCATTGATGAGCTTGGCGGGTTGCATATTTAGCCGGCTTTAATGATAAACTAACGGAAAATTAATAAGAAGAATTTCTGCTAAAACCAATAAAATACTCGTCCTCGAAAAGAATGAAGGGAGAGAATGTCTTTGAACGTAGAAACTATTGGTAACATGATAACATCGCCGAAGCAAACAGTTCTCTCAGATCCAGTTAGCTAACGCTGGCTAGCTTAATTACACTAGCAAGCTATTGCTAACTGGTTGATAGCCAACTAGTTTTCTAGCAAAGATAAAGCAACGATTTGCAAACGGGTGCATTTTCAAAAAGACTGAAGTTTCCCTTTAATATGTACAGTGTTGATATACTCAATAGTACTTTTAAACACAATTAAACGAATGGCAAAAGGAAGCCCCTTACCCAGAACGGTTTGTTTGTAGCCATCAGTGGCTATGCCTAACCAGCTAATGATGCTACGATTCACTGGGTGTGACACTCATATTCGTCCCTAGTACATCTTTGGCCATATATTATGTTCCTCGTTTTTGCCTATGGATGCAAACAAAGTCAGCCAGGGAAAGTTAAAAGAAAGCAAACAACATGATCTGTCAAATATTTAGTAGTTACACATAATATAAATAACTAACCACGTGAATACGTTTAAAAACATTTGTCTAGGAGGTAGGCCTAGCCTTTTGTAGGCTATTTTTGTAGCTTAAATTTAGGTTTAGCCTAGGCCTATGATTTAGGCCTATGCCTCGATCGCCTAACCTGGAATTGATTTACCATATTTAGATAATCGTAGTAGGCCTATGTAGGCTATAATGGTGAAGTATATTGCACTGCAAGACTTTCACACAGATCAAACAGATAGCTTACACTGGGCGGAGTTAGGCTGGTCCTGATGACACAGGTCTAGGATGGGCTATATAACCTTGTCCCAGATTCAAAAGCCAGAGTTCCTAGAGTGGAACTGATTGCTGCCATGAAGAAAGGGAGAGTGTCAGGGATATGCCAACAGAAGAGGCGCAGATGGACAGCACAAAGTGCAATTTACAAAACTCCAAGCTGAACTTCTTATGACCTCATCTGCACATAAACCACTTTTGAAAATGGGGAAAGAAATTCAGTTCACCAAGAAGCTCAGCCAAGACAACGTTATCCGTCATATCAACTATCTTGACACACAGGCGTTTGCACTGAAACATCTTTCATTGCGCGACATGGTGGTGACACCCGACAGTGTTCCGAAATTTACAATTCCACCACTCTGCCAATCACGCCATCGAGGACTTGTTCAGAATCCGAGTGACCGGGAGGACACTGGTTTTGGGACCTTGCGACGGCACACAATGCCGTGGTTAGCGTGGTCGTCTGTCAGAGACAGGCCTTTTAAGTCAAATGCTGGTGCGGACTTCTTTTTGTCACAGTTTTCTAATGACATTTCAGCTGACCCGACCACCAGAGCAGCGATGTCTCTGCCTCACCTGACAAAAATCACCACTCCTTATGGATTTCTCGCGCTTGGAGAGAGCCCCTGCGTTCCACGACGTGAGTCATTATTCTTCGAGGGCCATGCACACAGTGAGTGCGCCACTGAGACCAAAGGCCTACAACATCCTGGGCATCCAACGTTGAGACGCCAGTCTTACTCCCTAACCGACATAGGAAACATTCCACGCGAAGTGAAAACGCCTGCACGTTCGTTGTCCTGTGGTACTACCATTCGTTGCGCGATCGGCCAGGCAGAAAAGTTTTGCCTCGCGGACTCTTGCCAACCCTCCCCTGTCCCACCATGCACTAAAGGACGGTTAAAGCATATACTCAAAAAGCGCTTGGCAGCGGTCAGGGCTTTGACTCCCGGACAGCGCTCCAAAAGAGAAGTTCCTGGGCGCGTTTTGGGGACTCCAAGAGACATTCAGTGAACAAGATGGGGAAACTATACATTTTATCGTTCCCATTAGTCATAATGCATTTTAAATTAAACTGTTCCATAAAGAGGTCAAACAAACTTGACTTGACACAGTCCCTTTGTCTCCATACACTACTTGGCGATGCCCCATAGGTGCCTATTTTGTAGAGCACACCGTCATCATTAACAACTTCTGCTGTAACAGAGATGATATTCTCTGATGAGATAAAATGTCTAGCCTAATAATACTTGCACCATTATGCTGCTTTTGTCTGATGTCCAGAACATCAGAGGTTTCAGCCCAACCTGTGACTTTACTGACCAATGTCTGTTTTGCAGATTTTGTTTAGTGACAATTGGAATGTCTAATGGTCTTTGCAACTCATTCGTCTTTAGTTGGCCTTTGTGTTTGTGAAAAGGGATGTGGTGAATACATGAATAATAAAACACATTTTCTGTAGCGATGCTGTCCATATCCATAATTGTATAAAGTAAAATGTTAAAGGTACACATTGTAGACCATGAATAGATTTAGATCTCCTAAAATAGTCCCTCATCCATTTCTTGGTCTAGCACATAATTACAGCAGATAAATTATGTTTGGGAAGAATGATAAATACGATGAGTCACATAAATCTGAATGGGAAAACAGGGTTATGATGGGTCCAGCTACGTAAGTAAGTTAATGCAGAATATTGAACAGGCCATTGGAAAGGGGGGAAATGGCACAGCCTATTGGTTATCACTCTCCAGAGAAAACACTTCAGGCATTTGATCTTTTAATTCTTAAAAAACAAAAGACACAGACAGGAAAACAGGTTAACGGATCCTGGAAAGCTACAATATTATGTAGGCTACAATGAACTACTTAAACAATGAACAACAAATCACATCAAAGGTAACATAGTCTTTAAACCACCATATGGCACATGTATGGAACATAAAATAAACAATCTCCTATAAGACATTCTTCCTGTAAATCTATTGCCAAAGGATCCATTATTAGAGACAATCTCAGTGTTTCACAATGATAAAGAGAGTAGCTTCATCCATAAACCATTTGAATGTCAGCTGAAGCAGAGTCCTTTCATCTGTGATTTCTGAGCAATGACCAAAACTAGAGTTCATTGTTTTCAGGTCATCGCTGACAGTCTTGCTGATGTACTATATTGTTGTGGCGAAGTACTCAATCCATTTCTCCCATAGGTCAGTTAAACACAGAATCGGGTGAGCTCCAAGACAGGTGGCTGACCTTACTGGCACAGGCAAAAACTTGAGTACCATCACCAAATGTCCAACTTATTGCCAGGTTGTGTGACATAAAAGATATACAATGATACAACTACAAAGAATCACATCTTGGCATGATATTTATACATAGCTGTCATTTTTGACATAATGATATTTCGTGTCAGTGAGCCAATGGTCTTCTGTTTCTATGCAGTTATTCTTTAGTGAGGTTTACTTAGTGTTGTAGGAGTACCAACATAGTTATGCACACACATTCTCTCTCTCTCTCTCACACACACACACACACACACACACACACGCACACGCACACGCACACACACGCACACGCACACGCACGCACACACACACACACACACACACACACACACACACACACACACACACACACACACACACACACACACACACACACACACACACACACACACAGTGTATTCAACATTTCATACCAAATAAGGCTCAGTTGTTTGTTTTTTTGAAGTGCTTGAATTTTCTCCAATGTGCCACGCTCGCCAGCCTAATTACATTACAGGACCACTAGATGGCAATGCTAGATCTCATTAACCATTTAACAAGACGAAGAAAGCCACTGCCACCGCTGGACTGAATTCTTCATTCTTGCAGAACCATATATGAGCGGTGTAAAAAACACTGAAACATCTACAAAGCAACAAAAGGCCAAATCCACACAATTGTGACAAGTGATAATATAAAGTGTTTTTTTTTTTTTCCTTTTTCTTTTTTGGTGGTGGTGGTGGTGGCACGAGGCGCGATCCAAGAGTATGCGTACTTCTAGAGTTTCTTTTGTGTCTCGGCCAACAGTGACCCTCATCCTCCCCCGTTTGTCCACTCTGTCACAGGCCGCAGCGAGTGTTCAGTCACTGTCGCTCGTGCTCTCCCCCAGTAGCCAATAGGTCCTCATCTTCCCCTTGCCTTTCATCTCCACGTCTCCTCTCAGCTCCAGCTGGAAACAGTTGAACTCTACCAGCACATTGTGCGTCGCCTCTGACAAATGGATTCTCAAGGCTAAAAGGTGGAGAGAGGAAGGAAAAGAGAAAGAGCGAATGAGAGAGAGAGAGAGAGAGCACAGGAGAGGCAAGAGATTGAGAGAGAGAGAAAGAGAGAGTGAGAGAGAGTCATTAATTCGTCAGTTAGTAAGAATTAATACATTGCTATGCTAGCTGTGAGATGGCAACATGCAAACATTAGAGTCACCTCTGATGCCAGGTGTGAATGAGCTGTTTGAAGATCATCCACCAGAACCTCAGAAGCCCACCCTTAACTGTTAACCTCACTTTTTAAACACTCTTTTAACTGAAACTGGCCAGCACAGAGCACAGCCCACTGTGGAGCATGATGAGATGTCTATGTTATGCAGACGCATTAATTAGGTGATCTCTAATTTGATTCCAGCCTCACCCAGACCTTTCCTCTTCCATCCCTGGCAATTATACTGCCTTTGATCCATATTGAATGAGGCTGGATCTTTCCCTGGGTGGAGGGTATCAGTTACCTTGTGCCATCTATACTTGCTCCTGTCGTTGTCATTTCTCTAGCAGCCACCGTCAGCTGAATTCTATTCCATTCTCTTATGTTACTGCACAGGGATAAAAATGGAAAGAGCCACCTCAGTGCATAATGATGCGCTGATTGTTCAACGTGGAGAGGAGCACAGAGGATGGGACTGAGAATAAAGTGAGACAATGACTTTGGTGAAAAATGGAAACGAGTCCTATCCTGTAGTTTAAACTTAGGGATTTAAGTGTTACCTTCGCCAGTGGATTCCATGCGAGAGGATGTGTTGACTGTGTCTCCAAAGAGACAATACCGAGGCATTTTCAATCCAACCACACCGGCGCAGACAGGACCTGTACACACACACACACACACACACACACACACACACACACACACATCCAAACAAAGAACATTGACGCTCATCTGGTGCAGAGATCGATGGGAGGGACAGCTGCACAATGCAGATAAAAACACTTCGCTGCTTTCAGCATTTCCTCTTCAGGCTCAGTGGACAAAATCTCTGTAGACAGATAACCTCCTCTTTTAGGGCCAGCGGTCTGATGGTTATTGGCCAAACTAGTAACTCATCATCAGTATCTTCAAACATTAATGATATGGGTTTCATCAGGTCCCTTTCCACCGGTGTATTAATCAAACACCATGCAGTCTGCATTCAAAATCTACAGTATATGTGCTTGATTTGATACACCTGTGCAAAGGGACCTGATGAAACCCATGAATACATACACATGCCTTTTTGCCACTGTATACAGAAAATGGGCAATTCATAGCATTTAAACTACAGGTGTTTTATTGTGAAATATTTGTATGCTATTAACGTGACATTCAATGCATTAGCATGTCCAGCCACGCGATAAAGATTGATACAACCGATATGGATGCTGAATAACGCGTGTGGAAAAACAGTAATGGCAGCATGAAGGCTACACTCACCGCTGTGGAGTCCTATACGCAGCTTGAGCTGCTGATCCGGCCGGTGGCGTATCTTGAATGTTCGCACAGCCTCCAGTAAAGCTAATGACATGCGGGCAATCTCCCGACCATGCATCTTCCCGTTGCGAACTGGGAGGCCGGATACCACCATGTAGGCATCTCCAATAGTCTCCACCTGGTGAATAACCAGGAGAACAGGTATGCAGTTATGAGACTTTTTTAAACAAGGAATGGATTACATTTATATCAATGTGGTTTTTTAAGTGCTTCAGTAGATTTCTTCATCATAAACTCTATCATCCTACATAATAAAAAGAATACTTTTTATTTAAAGTGCATAAAAGGTTGTTAAAATTATAGTCATCTCATAAAAATGAAAATGAAAATAAAAGTCAGTCAGTCAGTCCATAAGCTATCTTGAAGAGATAAGTTTTAAGAGAGTTTTAAGTCTGCTTTTAAAGTCTGGCAGTGAATTCCACAGCTTGTGGGCGATGTAGTTGAAGGCCCTCTCTCACAGGGTGCTCAGGTTCACACTTGGGACAAACAGATGCCTGCTGAGGAGCGGGCAGGGGTGTAAACTTCCAGGGGATCAGTGAGGTAGGTGGGGGTATAATTGTGTAGGGACTTGTATGCCAGGAGCAGGATTTTTAAATGTGTTTTGTAGGCAACTGGAAGCTAGTGCAATTGCATAAGCAATGGTGTTACATGGCTAGTTGATTGGGAGCATGTTATAATCCTTGCTGCAAAATCCTGGATGAGTTGGAGCCAGTGGAGTAGTTTATTAGGATTCCAGACAAGATGAAATTACAGTAGTCAAGGCGGGAGGTCAGGTCACACACATTGACAAGGACTTCTGCACTCTGGTGAGTGCTGGACGAAGCCGTGCAATGTTCCTTTGATGGGAAAAAGCACTTTGAGACACACTGTTTATGTGTGCACTGAACGAGAGTGTATTGTCCAGTATGACACCAAGGCTCTTGACTTGGTTGGAGCAAGGGATGGTGCTGCCATCTACAGAAATGGTGAAAGGTTCCATCTTAGCAAGAGCTGATCTGGAGCCAACCACTAGAAGCTGATACATCATCATGCACTTGTACTCTGCACAATGACAATAAAGTTGAATCTAATCTAATCTAATATACCGGCATCATCAGGACTAAGTGGGTGTCAATAGAATGGTTGAAAATTGACTGCATACCTTGTAAACATCGAAGTTATCAATGATGGCATCAAAGCAGGTGTAGAGATCATTGAGGAGAGTCACAACCTGAGTTATAAACAAACAAAGCGGCAAAGCTGTCAGAGAGAGCCCACAGGAGAATAGACAGATAGACGGAAAGAAACAGAGAAAGAGACAAATGGAGAGAGACAGAGAGAAAGACATGGAGAGAAATAGGTTGACTGGGAATCAAATCAAGTCACTTTATTTGTATAGCACATTTTAAAGAGAAAATATCACTTCACAGGTATGGCAGAGAAGTAATTGCCTGTACATAGAAATGGAGCCCAGGTTTCATTCAAGAGGTAATTCAAGTAAAAGACATGAAAAATAGGGATGAAATAAACAAATAAAGAAAGAAAATAAAACAAAACAAAAACAACAGGCAATAAAGGCATAATCATGATGCAGTTAAAAGAAGAAATATAGCAGCATGTGGGGGCCAAGCTTTGGAAATTTGGAAAGACAACCCCCACCCCCCCCCCCCACCTCCCCCCGTGACCACCATAGAGGAGTATTTGTGTGCTTGTGTCTGGGTTTGAGAGAGAGAGAGAGAGAGATGAAAGCATTACTGAAAAATGAGCTGACTTCCTGTAATGATAGCGCCCCCCCAGCGGTCAAAAGACATGACATGGGAGAGTTGGCGTGTGCAAATGGAACACCCCCCCCCCCCCCCCCCCCCCCCACGACCACCATAGAGGAGGGTTTGTGTGCTTGTGTCTGGGTTTGAGAGAGAGAGATGAAAGAATTACTGAAAAATGAGCTGACTTCCTGTGATTATAGCGCCCCCTTGGTGATCAAAAGATATGACATGTGTTGTGCGTTCTCAGGATGGTGTCTTGAGTCTATATACCAAGTTTGGTTTTGATACTTGAAACCGTTGCTGAGATATGAGCCTACTTCCTGTGATTATAGCGCCCCCTTAGTAGTCAAAAGACATGACATGGGAGAGTGGGCGGGTGCAAATGGAACCCCCCCCCCCCCCCCCCACGACCACCATAGAGGAGGATGTGTTTGTTTGTGTTACATTAATGTTGAAATATGAGCCTACTTTCTTTGAATACAGCGCCACATAGTGGTCAAAATTTGCCAAACTTATTGAGACTCCTCTTCATTGGGTCCTGAGCCCATGTACTAAGTTTGGTCTTGATACGTGAAAGCCTTCCTGAGATATAGGTTCTCTTCCTGTGTGGCGGCTTCGCCGCCAATTTGGATTGGCTATTACAGGCGAGCACTTCCGTCAATTGTTCCACAAAGCAATGCAATAATAAGTCATGGTCTGAAGATGGTGTGTGCAAATTTTGGTGAGTATCGAATGAAATATGTGACCTGTGAAACTTTTTGAAAGTTTTTGACCTTGTCCTGTTGGTGGCACTAAAGCCTGAATGGTAAAGTCTTGTTAATAAGTGGGTGGGGTCATTACTTTTGCCTTAATGCACTGAGCAAGTTTCAGCTTGATAGGTCAAAGCATTGTAGAGCTACTTGCATTATTGTTGTTGAAAAATGTATAAAATTTGACCTGTTGGTGGCGCTGGAGTTTTGGGGTCTGGCGTCTGTAAATTGGGGAAAGTGGTCATTGGCCATAGAGGAATATGTGTATTAAATTTCAAAACGTTTTACTGTATGGTTCTATGGCTTCCATAGAGATATAGGTTTAATGTCTGTGTGGCGGCTTCGCCGCCGATTTTGATTGGCTGTTAAGGGCAAATAATTTTGTCAATTCTTCCAAAAAGCAATGCAATAAGAAGGCATGGTCTGAAGATGGTGTGTGCAAATTTTGGTGAGAATCAGATGAAATGTGTGACCTGTGAAACTTTTTGAAAGTTTTGACCTTGGTCTATTGGTGGCGCTACAGCGTTTGTGGAAAAGTCTTGTTAATTGGTGGGTGGGGCTATACCTCTTGTGTTAATACACTGAGCAAGTTTCAGCTTGATAGGTCTAAGCATTTGAGAGTTATTTGCATTAATGTTGTTGAGAAATTGATGAATTTTGACCTGTTGGTGGCGCTAGAGGTTTGAGGTCTGGAGTCTGTAAATTGGTGAAAGTTCTTAGATTTGTGAGTAGAATAAGTGTGCCAAATTTCAGAACTTTTTACTGTATGGATCTATGGGCTGCCATAGACTTCCACTGGAGAAGAATAATAATAGGAAAAGGTACAATCACTATGGGTTGCCTCGCAGCTTCGCTGCTTGGCCCCCAATAAAAGAGCAAAATTCTTCAGGTGCTCTTTTTTTTAATTTTTTTTTTATTGGGTTTTCAGATTGGACTTGCAACTGTAAGACAGGACTTGATGTAAAAAGGAAACGTGTTCCAAAGCCTAGGCGCAGTGAAAGTCAAATGAAAGAACTAAGTAGAAACAAATCCTAATTGTGTGACTTCCTAACATCAACATTCTTGTTCAAGCCTGTGTGGTGGTTTAAAGATGGAACTGCTGGATTGCACATCTGGTCAAACGGGACAGAGAGAGGGAATGTGCTTGTTGATTTTGGCCTTCCTACCTGCATGGGAGTGCTGGCTGCTGAGAGGGCAGTGAACCCGACTATATCGCTGAAGTAGATGGTGACCGAGTCAAAGGCCTCAGCCTGGACTGTCTCCCCCCTCTTCAACTGCTCTGCAACTGAGCTGCAGACCAGGCAATAAGAATGAGTCAGTGTGTAGGCTCTGTAACTCTGGAAAAATTAATGCAGGGCAGACTTCAATTAACCTTTATTTTTTTATGATGATTACACCATGAGCTCATACCAAGATGTTTACATTGCACAGCGCATTATCTAAATTACACAGTGACGTACACACAGTGACGTACACACAGTGACGTACACACAGTGACGTATTATTGACCCAATCTGCCCTGTCCAAGACACTGCACTGTGCTTGAAACCCAGAGACTGTGGGGGTGAATATGTGACTCACTGTGGAAGGATCTGGTAGAGAAGAGCTTCCGCTTTGCGCTTCTCCTCCAGGTAAGCCTGTGTCCTCTCCTCCACTAACTCCTCCAAGTTGTTGGCATACTGCTCCATTCGCGAGAGCAGGTTGTCCAGGATATTACTGCTGTGCTCCCTGCAGTCAGACACGTGGGAGGGAAGGCGAATGGATGATTAGCGCCACTAATACACACACACACACACACACACACACACACACACACATAGAGAGAGAGAGGGACCAGGGCAGGAGCCTGCATGTCTGCAGATGCTGTTTTCCATGCACGCAATAGAATACACAAGTTACAAATGAGCACAGGTATATGGTCTGACATTGCAGGTCCACATCCAAAATGGTAAATAAAAGTAAATTAGGAAAAATGTATTTAATTGTCACAAACAATTTAATGCAGAAGCCCAAGTCAGTCGACAAGTGGTAAGAACTTCCAGGACATACTATGAGCTTCAGAGCTAATTGGCACAAATGAACTGTGCCGAACTCGGTCGGAATGCACTAATGAAATGATGTGGCTCAGTGAAGCACTTCTCATCCCTTCCCCGGGCCTAAACATTGTGTACAGGCAGCCCACACACCTGTTCTGCTTGCGCAACTGCATTTTGATCTGGTTGAACTCCAGCCTCTCGCAGGGGTCCTCGGCCCAGCAGCGCTGCATCAGCTGGCCCAGCTCCTCGCTGTGCATCTGGGGGTTGACAGTGGGACGCAGGTGCGGCCACTCGCCCAGGGCCAGGCGGTCAATGATCTCTGTGGAGGAGCACAGAGGAGGAGGAGGAGGAGGAGGAGGAGGAGAGGTTAAAAAAGAGAGATCTGTGGCAGAGGGGGCAGCATCCTCCTCTCTCTCCTGGGACTAGGAGACTGGGACCCACACACACACACACCCTTGTCTGACCTGTTCTCCCTTTGTCCTGTCTTATTTGTCTTATATGTTGTGCGTCTTATATGTAACTATATGCCTGCATGGAGAAATTGCCCCTCGGGGATAAACAAAGTTTGTTTCAATTGAATTTAATTGAATCCTATACCACAGTGTTTCACAACCTTTTTTCCTTGAAGACCCCTTGCCTGTGTCTAAGACAAGCAAGGGTCCCCTACCCTACTCCTACCCGCATACACACACAAACTACCCACATACACAAAAGACATTGTCTTACTCAACAATCAGGGTCCGGGGAAGAATTACCCATGCTTAGCTTAGCTCGACCTGAAGGTTGCTTACACAAGTTCAGAGGTCAGAAATAATAAATAGCTACATGAATTTAAATGTGGAACAAAAATATGTTTTAATTTGGATTATGGAGTTTTGATTATCCAACTGGGTGTGTTATGGGGATTCTATACATTTAACGTGTGCAAATATAATTGTGGTAACCTTACAACCTCAACATTGTGCGGACCCCCTGCAATCTTTGGCGGTCCCTAGTGGGGTCCCCGGGCCCCAGGTTGGGAACCACTGCTATACCGTACATATAATGAGGGTCTAGCGCCAACAAGGTCGTATAGGTTCTAGTCTGGCCTGAGATCATTCATTTCTCAGTTCTACTCCTCTACGTCTCTTAGGCTGGGTGAGCCCTGCCTGACCTGCCAGCGAATTTGGATATCGCCTGGCAGCTCAGGCTGGAAAGCTGCACATCTATCTCCCCTGCTTCCTCTCCACAACCTTTGGGTCCAATCACAAACTAGCTTACCCAGAAGACACACCCAGATCGTTGGTCTGATTGGTTGAATGGCTATCCAAGCGTATGGAGTCATCTGAACTACACCCATTGATCACGCCTCTTGTCCAGAAGAAATAAAGCGCAGACTCCCCAGACTAATGTTCAATCTTAAAAGACTGAGCTTAGGATGGTGATTGCCAGACTACAAGTCTCTCCCACTCATCTCCTGTCTTCTGCCCTATCAATCTAAGGGTAGAAAAGCCAAGAAATGAATCTTTTCAAAAATAAGAGAAAGAGAAAACGGATAGCATTAGTTAAGATGCATTAATTGTACATTATTATTATTATTATTATTATTATTCAAAGCTGGTTTGTTTGTCAATCAGAAATTTGTCTCATCCTCTCACCGAGTCTGAGTCAGGAAATAATGTTATCCCATCCCATATCCCATCTCATTTGATGAGAGAAGCCAAACATAAATGAGGTCAAGGACATTTATGATCAAGATCAAGGTCGTATTTTCAATCACGAGTGACTGTCTCTGCCTCTTATCTATTCAGGAAATACACCTATTCTGATTGCTCATTTGCTTGGCTTTGTCTGACTCTTCACCTCACCTATTGTACTGTATATGCATATCCCTTCATCTTTTAAACCCCTTTCATATATTTTTTGCCTGTGTTAGCCTTCATATACATTGTTTGTTTGCATTTTCATCTCATAATGAAAGGCTTTGCAAAGGCTCCAAACAAAATTAAAAGTGTTTTTGGTTTTCTGCATATAATATTTTTCTCTCAGTCTTTTTTTATGCAAATTATTTTCTGGGGGTCATTTACACTTTCTTACATATTCAAACTTCCTACAAGCACACAAAAAATGAAAAAATGCTCAAAGACCCCCCCCCCCCCCCCCCCCCCAATTGCAACTAACACTAACAGCCTGGAAAAGGCTTTTCTACTGTATATCAAATATTATACATTAATCATACAGCCATAGCAACATAGTGCTTTTCCATATAGCTGTAAGTACAGAATCTCAACCTCAGACTGCAACTGACCACATCTGAGCACACTAGCTAAATGATACGGACATTTTCCAGGGCTAGGCATAGGACTATGCACAGAATGTCCTCAAACAGGGAAGTACTGAGGAATCTGTGTTTGTGTTGACAGAGCTTTGTGTTTTTGTGTCCTCAATGAGCTCCAACAGATGGTCCGCTAATGTAATGTTGGAATGTTCAGCACTAGTGCAATTCTGTTACACTCATTTCATTCTACACTCACTCCCTGTCTGTCACCTTTGCTGCAGTGGGTGTCTCAGGCATCCGGACCGGTGCACAACTAATTCTGTGCTACAAGTCTCAGTAAAAACACAAGGCCTATTTCAGAGTACCAAGCTGTTGTTGCACAACATTTTAATAAATCCTGTCAAAGTTGTAGGTATCAATCATATATCAAACATATGTTTACTGTCCTGGTGTTCACTTGCAGCACAATGCACACATACTAACATGCTACCCTGGTTTTATCTCCTTGCTTGCTTGCTCCTGGGGGTGGACAGAGAGTCTATATTGCGAGAGGACATGATCGATGTGAGTGGTCAGCCCATCTTAATGGGGATCTACTCGGATGGTGTGCATTAAAAGCAGGATGTAGCACTGTTAGCGGTGGCTAATGAGTTTAGTGAAACAGAAATAGCCAAGCCAGCTGCACAAAGAAACCTCTCCTCACCGCCTGGTTCGGCTTTTACCAGCCTACTCTCAGCAGGATAAATCGCAAGTCACTTAGAGAGTTTTCCAGCCTAGCCACTCACTCTAATTTTCTCCTCAAACCCGCAACCCCCACCAGTTCTGCAGTTAGTCTGTAAACTGTTATGCTAACACTCAACATCTGCTCAGCACATGATGTCATATATTTGCACATTATGCCTCATCCATTTTTCCATCAACAGGGTTCTCATATTTTGACAGTGATGACATTTGGGTGTGACAGATTACAATGCATTTGGTATTAGGCCTAAATAAGCATAAGCATAATAAGGTCATTGGTTGCCATGGACTATACTAACATGTACGGAATATGCAAAGAGACAAGCAACAATAATTGTGAAAGAGGACAAAGTGTGAGGGCAAACCTTTGAAAAGGCAGATTTTCAGTGGGGTTCTGGGTAGAGAGACTGCAGCAGAGTACAACGACGAAAATAACTCCACATCTAGCCTACCAGTTCAGCACACACTTGAGAACATGAACCATGCTAGTGTGCCCTCCGCATCATCTTCATTGGCAACAATTGGCTGATCTCACAGCAAGGTTATACGATTCAATCAACCCAGAGACTGGGAGCTTCACATAATTGGCCAGACTCACAAGAAAACCACTGCTCCTGTTCTGCACAGGTGCAGTGGGATGGATGCCCATCATGAAAAAAAATTGCTCAATTTCACCAGTTAATGTCAAGAGTGTTTAGTAGTGAGACAGTGAGAACCTGGGGCAGCCCTGCAGTGCTGAGAATGGGAGGGCTGGAGCAAGACAACACGTGGAGCTTGGGGGCCTGTGTGTGATGTGGAGCTCATCTCATCTCTCCACGCAGAGTAACGCAGGAGGAAGGACATGTGCATCTCTCCTCTCAGGCGGTGAAGTGGCCCCTTTGTGATAATTGGTGGAGGAGGGGGGGGGGGGCGGCTCGCCTGGCCACCAGAGAGCCTGAGATGATGCATGGGTTGCTTGCCAAGAATGATCAAATAACTTAATGGATCAGATAGAAATGGGCTTCCCCATCTATAATCTCATTGCCAGAGTGCTTGTTCAGAGCACATCACAAGAGGGAGGGCATGTGCCTGTGAGCTTTATGAAGGAGGAAATTGTATTTGTGTGTGTGTGTCGTTATGTGTTGCTGTTGTTGTTAGGAGTGACAGGAAGTAGTGTTTTTGTTGAATTCTGTGACATATAGCGTTTATTGGCACCCCTGGGAAGGATGACTGAAAAAAGTGATACAAAGAAAATCAATGAACGTATGGTGTTATATCTTAATAGGCTTCCACACTGGACAGCTATGGTGTGCGATGGGCGGAGGAGGTGAGGTGTCGATGACACTACATTGTGTCCGACGCACCACAGGAGATTTCAAATCTGATTGATTTATTGGGGGTCAATTTTACCCCACCGATATCCCTCCTGTAAGGATACCACCTCCATTGCAGTGTGGGCAGAGGTGTCAATGACACTACGCTATGTCCAACCCACCCCAGGAGATTGATCAGCTCCATAGAAAACAAGTGTAGTGAGCCTGAGAAAAGAGGACCTTGGAATTTAAGTCTGAATTTCCCTCACGGGATCAAAAAAGTATCTATTCTTCTGGAGATATTCCGTGAGGAGGAAAGCTCAGAGATTCCTTGCTTTGTGTTCTCTAACTTTATGAGATGTTGTAGGAGAAGGCTAACGCTCTTTTATTGGAAAAGTAAGGCTTTAAAAAGAATACAATACAGGACTGCTAATAATTGTGGCTTGTGTGTGTGTTTTGTTAAAAAATATGTGTTTCTTTAAATTATGAAAAAAAGAAAAAAAACAAAGCAAACGTTAAAAAAAAAAAAAGTTTTGAAATAAGCCTTTAATAAAGCATGGGAATTTGTTAAAAGCCCATGGGCCTTTATCAAAGGCTTTTGAAAATATTTTTTTCTGATCAAAGTTCCTTTGTTTGTTTAATTTTTCATAAACTCACTCACACTCATACAGAAGAGCACATGTTTGATGCGAATGCCTGCATTAGACTATCTGTTTATGATGAGGATTTCTCTTCTCAGAATAGATCAGATTTCCCTCAGGGTTGGATTTTACCTCATTTATTTAAACGTGAAACTAAAACAAAAAAAAAATCTTCCTCATTTACTCATCTCGACCAGGCCACACCTGGTCGAGATTGCTATAATAATACCACTGTAAAAACACCCACAGGTGCAAAGAACTTTGAAGCCGAACATATTTGGATTATGAACCATGAGCTTTCAAGAAGTCTGCCTTTCTGAGTAGCAGTACAATAGACTGTTCTCGTGTTCAAATAAATTCTAGGAGAGAGTTGATTATAGCAGTATTTGAGCTCCGCGTTAGGCTATTACTTGCAGGGCAATGAGGCATGACACCCATTGAGACAGCGGCTCTGCCCAGTTTGTTTTTGTTATTAAGGTGTCATCACATAATTGCAGTTGCTGAGGGTTAAGGATTAATGTTGCTGACAATAAGCTTGGCTTACAGACACCTTCAAGAGATTTCGCAACAAAATAAAAAATCAATCCAAGTCCTTTATCTGCCTCACATTTCTCTCTGGTTCACTCGGCCAAAGTGGTTGCTGATATGTGGCTGTCTCGTGAAATGTTATCATTCCCCTGTGTTGAATTCTAATTAAACAGTCATGTAAAATACAGATACAGAATCATCCAAGCTGTTATGCTCCCTATATGCCAAAACCAGTGTAAAAACACATAAGTTAGTCTGTGTTGGCCCCTGGTTAGAGATCAGCATGGTCAGTGGTCTGCAGTTTGTCAAAACACAATCCTCTTCAAAACTACTGATCTCCTGCATCAATCCAGTGACAGGCAAAAAACATGTGCATGAGTTATGAACAAGGAAAAAGGAAGATTTCACAGTAGATAATGATAAATGCATCAGAGCACCACTGCCCTGCCATATTCCAAAGTTCATGAAAAAGTAATGCATTGTTTTATGTTCTTTTGTTGGTGGGAGACTGCCAAGAAGGTAATGGGGTTATGGATTATACTGGCATTGCAGTTTTAATATTGATAGTCTTTAGTTGCGCTGAAATTGTTTGCTAAGCACACAATTCTGTAAATATTGCATTTTGTCAATAAATCACACTGAAGTGTACACTTTATAACATTATCAGTTAGTATAGTCTGACAAAAAAAAGTGCAATCAAACAATCAGTGCTTAACAAATAAGAATAATTACACATGGTGTGTGTTTGATTAGCCTTTGATGAAAAACTGTAATTGAGTGATTCGTCATTGCCCTATTAATCTGAAATTAGACCATCAATTTGTGTTATTTGGATATTTCTTCATTGTTGTCATTGTAAAACTAAGATAGCACGCTAAAAGACTGTTTTTATAATAATGGAAGTTTCACAAAAGGAACTATATGGATGTAGCACAAAAAGGACCACATCTCCAGGTCAATAACCATGCTCCACAAACAATTAGGCCCTGATTGCTGTATGGCTCCAAAGATTATCCAATCAGTGGAAGTGCTCACAGCGCCATTAAAGACACTAACTGCTCAGCACGACACTGAATTGATCAGTCTGTGTTCCTCTACAAAAAAAACAGGATAATGCTAAGAACTCCGGCCATGTACATGTATGTAAATACTGTGCCCCTCCTCAATTGGCAGAGTATGCTGCCGCTATATACGTAAATGGATAAAATGGAACCAGTAATGAAATGCTAATAAATTCACTGGAGAGAGCCAAGGTGAACATAAACCATGGACTGCGTTTATACAGCATTTTTTAAACTCCTGGGAGCACCCAAAGTGCATTACAATGTCATGCCTCACATTCACCCATTCATAAACACACTCACGGCGGAAGCTGCCATGCAAGGCACCACCAAACTGCTCATCAAAAGCACTGGGGCTAACAGTCTTGCTTATGGTCACTTTGACAGGGTCAGGAGGAGTTGGGCACGAACCAGCGACCTTGCAGTTGCTGGATGACCTCTCAATCCTGAGCCATTGTGACCGCTGTCAAGCACTAGTTTTGAGGATTAGCTAGCATTAGCTAGACATTGTGAATTAATTACCTTAATTGTGAAGCCTACCTTGATCTGAGAGTCTGGTGTGTGACGATGGCAGGCCAGGGCCTTACTAAAGAGGCATTGTTAATCAAACAATAAGCTATCAGTACACTGGATTTGGATTTGAACAAGAGTGCACAGGAGCTGTGACCCTAATCGAAGTAACCTGCCATCTGCCACACATCCAAGCTGCACTACACCATATTTACATGAAAATGATTGTGTTTATTTTCTCGCATTCATCTAAAATGATTTGATCCTTCTGACATTGTCTCAGAGTTTGTGTGATTACGTGATTGTGTGTATGTGTGTGTGTGTGTGTGTGTGTGTGTGTGTGTGTGTGTGTGTGTGTGTGTGTGTGTGTGTGTGTGTGTGTGTGTGTGTGTGTGTGTGTGCGTGCGTGCGTGCGTTATTAATATTTGAGCACTTTCTGGCAGTCTTGTTTTGGCATGTGAACACTGACCCTTCGGACTCAGGGAGTCCCCGTCCAGGTAGAAGACTCCGCAGCGCAGTGCCACTTCCTGCAGGATGATGCCAAAGCTGTAGACGTCGCCTTTCTGGGTGCCTGCCGGTGGAGGGGATTCCATCCTCAACAGCTCTGGAGCCGTCCACAGCCTTCCTGTTTTGAGTGGAAAGGAGGAGGCAAAGTTTACACAGAAGTGTCTGTAGCTAGCTACACTTTTACCCAAACATGCAATGTTATAAACTGTAATTGAGTTGATTGCAACAGAAAAACATTTTTCGCCACTCTGTTGGAGATGAAATGGTTAATCAACAGGAGTAGATGAACCGACAAGCTAATCAAAGATTTAGAGAGTTACTTCACATCAGATGGAGTTGTGGAGGAAGAACTAGCTACAGTATTTACTCCAAAAGCGTCAGAGCAGAGCAGAGTACTCTCTGATTAGGATGCAACCAAAACCATTTAGAATGCAACCAAAAGAGACTATTTTCAAGGATAATCGAGACAGAAGCTTTTCGTCACTGGCTGATAGAGGAAAAGCGAGACTGACGTGCGTAGAAGGAATGGGCATCCTTGATGTCAGAATCAGTTCGGAAGCTGGAGAGGCCATAGTCGGTGATTTTAAGCACGAAGCGATTATCCACCACACAGTTGGAGGACTTGAGGTTGCCATGGGAGACGATCACACTATTATGCAGGAAAGCCATGCCCTGCAGAAGTGATTCAGAAAGCCCTAGTTAGATATGAGCTCCAGACAATGCAAATGCCTATTACAGGAGGAAAAAAAGTTAAGACAGAACTTCACACACACACACTCACGCACACACACACACGCACGCACGCACGCACGCACAGAGAAAAAGAGAGAAAGAGATAGAGAAAGACAGGTACATATAGATGGATAGATAGCTAGATAGACAGAGATAAAGGAAGAGAGAGAGAGAGAGCGAGAGAGAGAGACTTTAACAGCACAGTATCTCCATGCCTTTGATCCATAATGACCATGCTCACAATGGGACCTGTGCACCAATTAAGGTGATATACAGACAGGACCAAAGGAGAAATTTACAAAATGTGGATGTATGAAGGAAAGACACATACACCACCACACCATTGGAGGGATTAATTAGCTGGAGATGGAGATGGCTGTGCAAATCAAATATTTAATTCCTGACAGCACGGTAGACATGGGTTAATGAGAGAGAGTGGCAGAGAGAGAGACAGAGAGAGAGGGAGAGAGACAAAGATGAAAAAGAGCAAAAGAAAGAGGGTAGAGTGTTTTTTTTATTTAAAATGTTGTTCCTGTGTCAAGAGTTTACTTTATTATGCCATAAGAAAATAGTAGCCTACCTTAACAATATCACTGATGAGAGAATACTTGAACATCCAATCCAGCGTGATACTTTCATTCTCCATGATGTCCTAAAGAGGATACAGACACACACACACACACACACACACACACACACACACACACACACACACACACACACACACACACACACACACACACACACACACGCACGCACACACACACACACACACACACACACACACTGTCAACATCCTTCATAGCATGCAGGATGCCTTATTTAGTACAGACCCTCCTTCCATCACTGCATGCTGTTTTCCACTGATATGCAAATCACATCAAGGCACGTGGTCCATGTTAAATTGATAAGAAGCTTTAGCAAGGCTTTTATTCATAAATTCAATTTTTTTCTACCATGATGACAGGTCTCGTACAACATCATGCAAATCAAGTGAAAATGCAATACACCAACAAAGTGAAACAGGCTCAAAAGCAAGCAACTGTCAATCTTACTGACAGTAAAACAAATACAAACAACTAACACATTCTTCAGCCATTCCTCTTTGTTGCTGTGGCCGAATATGATCCACAAGCCCTTGATGTGGGCGCCAACGAATGCCAACAAATTCTTTAGTCATTCTTCTTCGCTGAACATTTTAGAACTTCATAAGTGCACTGACACACCTGAGCGTTGTGCTATCCCACCTGTACAGTACATCACCTGCATGTCGGGTCATGCACGTGTTATTTAATTAGCCTAATGCTTTTTGCCCAGTAATTAAGTTAGCTGTCCTCCATGTGCCAACAGCTTAAGCCTACCTTACACTGACAGACTTTTTACAAGATTTGAGAAAGATTCTTGAAAGATTGTAGTCTTTTTGAGTAAAGCTTGAATGAGGGGCATTTGTTAAAAGACTACAATCTTGTCAAAGTCTGCCAGTGTAAGGTACTGTAGGCTTTAGGCGCATTAACCGCCTTGTTGCCGACCGTTGTACAAATCGCCGTTGTACAAATCAGAGCCCAGTGTGAAGTGGCAAGGTGTGTTGACCTCTGTGGCTCTGAGTCTGGAGTGTGGTGACTGTGAATATTACCTGCAGGCTGCCGCGTGGACAGTACTCAGTGATGATGCAGATGTTGGGAGAATCGATGCAAGAACCGATGAAGCGCGTCAGATGCTCATTCTGGACATCCCTCATCTGGAGTTCAAAGGGAGAGATGAAGGACACAGGAACAGGGATGTACTATAACACTTACATATGCAACCGGAATTTTGAGATTTTGAGACGCTTTGCAAAATGTGAATAAAAAAAAAAGTTGATGTTAAAATTTTACAGAGTGTACCAACCTTTTTGGAATTCGAGTTGTACAAGAACTTATGCAAATACAATTGCACAAAACTCAGACACACACACACACACACACACACACATCTTTTTTACAGGCACTCACGTGTTTCAGCTCAAAGAGCACTTTTCTTGTCAGCTCAATGCGTTTCCTGTCGATATATTTGATTGCGACGATGTTACCCTGAGGAAAACACAAAGCACACTGTCAGCACTCCTCTGACTTCCCAGTCCAGACACTAGATCCTTTCCTGTCAAACACACCTTATCAAACCTACCTTAAAGTAGCCAGTCTTGGCAAACACCTGGAAGTTGCCATCTCCCGTAAGCAGGGAGCCATAGTTGGAGCCTCTCTAGATTGCACAAGAAAAGATAATTTTTTCCCAGAGCACCATAGGTCATGAGTATTTATAAATACCAATATATCAGCAGCACGAATTTGACATTTCAGGCATCTGTTGGAGTGCTGGTGGGGGGTAGTGGACGGCTCACCAGGGAGAGGGTGAGCTTGCTGCCTGCGCTACGCAACACCTTCTCCAGGTTGCTCATCTGAATGTCCTCCCAGGAGATCCTCCAGAGCTGGGCTACCAGCTCATTCTCCAGCTTCAGCTTCCTGTACAGAGGCGATTAAGTGTGTGTGTGTGTGTGTGTGTGTGTGTGTGTGTGTGTGTGTGTGTGTGTTTCAGTGTGTGTTGTGTGTTGTGTGAGTGTGGGGTGGGGGGGGTGTGAATGTGCATGACAGAAATAGAAGAATTAATATTCATGTGACAGAAAATTGATGGAGAATAAGAGGCTCGTTTCTACATACTGCAGGGTTATGAGTGCCGTGTGTGAGTGAATGTAATCATGTGCAGCCCACACTCACCTGTAGACGAACACTGTGAC
Organism: Sardina pilchardus; assembly: GCF_963854185.1. NCBI lineage: Eukaryota > Metazoa > Chordata > Actinopteri > Clupeiformes > Clupeidae > Sardina > Sardina pilchardus. The sequence goes on along the minus strand of NC_084999.1, from coordinate 11,877,055 downwards.
CGTGAGGATAATGATGATGACAAAAAATACCACAATGGTGACCATCTGCTGCATTGTGATAGTTCCTGAAAGACCGGGAGGACAAGGAGGAACTGAATACACATGCGTTTCAGGGACATTTAAAGAAAGCACACCGAGAACTATAAGAACCCCAAACACCTGAAAAAGTGTCTACCAAATATACCATTAACTCAAGAACCAGCAGGGATTTGACAACCAGTGAAAGAGACACAGAACTTGCTCTTAATCTTTCACTGAATTACCTGTCCCAAACACCTCAAATAAACGCCCAACAATGAACACGGCACTTTTAAATGCTTGCTCATCATCACTGAGTTGATGGCTGACCATCGTCTCAATTTTAACAGAAACCAGATTAAATAGCAATGGACTGGCAATTCTCCTGAATATAGCTCTGAAAAATTCTTCAGGGACTGAGAAAAAAGATTGTGAGATTGTTTCTTAATTTGCAGATCTTACCTACAGTGTTGCTTGCATCAAAATCAAAAGGAACAACATTTTCCAAAAAAAACAATACAATCTCTCTTTCAACATGTTGTCTTCGCACTACTTCCGATGAAGTAATGGGTTCACATGATCAATCAATCATTGCATTCTGATTGTACTAATAGTGCTGTGCTGTAATCAAGTTAAAATGAGCATACATTTTTCATGATACAGTCAAAGGATAGTCTGTGGTCTTTAATTATAATTTTCCCTACTGGCCACTATAATTTCTCTATGCACAGGTGTCTACTGTTTAGCACTTTGTATTGCAAATTTGCACAAAAGGTAGGCCTACTTTATGTAATTCAATGTAATTGACTGATTGATTGATAAAGCGGCTGTGGTTCAGGAGGTACAGAAGTTACCCAGCAACCTTGTCACAGTGTCCATAATGATACACTGCTCTGGATGTGCAGGTTAGTGTCTTCTATGACAGCTAGCCTCTGCCACCAGTGTATGGATGTGAGTGAATGTGAGGCATAAGTCTCAAAACTAGAAAAGACATAAAAATGCTGTACTTTTACCATTGACAATAAAGACCAAAGAAAGTAAAAAATTAAGTGATAGTTCTATAGCTTCTCAAGGATGGAAGGGCACAGAAAATGAGGTTGAAGTTGTTAAGCAACTCAAAGCATTACCAAGCCAGACTTAACAATACTCTGGGTAAAATAGCAACTGGAAGAATGAATATAAGTCAGTGGATATCAGGCACACATACTGTCAAGACAGACTGGACTGTCGTTCTTAAAGCCGCATTCGGGCACGTCAGGTGGGATGGAGCCGCCTGGCCACTGGACTACCATCCCTGGAACAGGGAACATCTGCTTCTGAGTGCCATTGTACACCATCACAATCTACAAATCAACCAACAACATCATGTGCATTAGACAGAGAATGGGAAAAGACATAGGAGAGAGAATCAAAAGACGACGCCGTTAAAGTGAGGGGGAGAAGGGCACTTCAAATACTGCCAAATAACACAAGCACACAAGTAAATGCTGCACACACAGTATGTCTCTTTGTACAGCAGCACGGTTCTACTTTGAAATTCCAATTCTCGGCCATTCACATTGACACAACATGTGATGCAAAAAAAGCTTTTTGGGGAATAATTGGCAAAAACGGAGAGCAATCAAACTGCACCAACTTGGAAACATTTCGCGTTTGCAAAGGTATAAGTGGATAATGGAGGTGTAAATCACCTTTAATTTGAGGAGAAAAAAATCTGTAACAACAGACAAAAACATGCTGCTAATCATTGAATTGAAGAGCCTCCGACAAGTAACAAATCAGAGGGCACGCTAGGGCGCAACCTTTGCCCAGATATGGTAGAAACCAATTTTGTAAACCACACTTGACGCTACTCAGCAGCTGACAAACACAGCCTCTCATTACCCTTCCACCAGCGGCTCTCCAAATAGCTGATCAAGTGTCTCGGTGCTGCTACCATCCACCCTGTATACAGTACAGTATTGATTTCTGGCAGCCAGACTCAAGGCCCACAGGAGACAGGTATGTCTATAGGCGGGCGTGTTGTTTCTGCTGTGATGTCTGTGTTAGACAAGCACGTTGACGGAAATGTATCAGTGTATGTCAGCAACGTGCCAAACAACGGAAGCATACATAGGGACATGCCAAGCAGACACACAAACACACACACACACACACACACACACACACATACACACACACACACACACACATACACACACACACACACACACACACACACACACACACACACACACACACAGACCTCATACTGTAGGTACACCATACATGTATGCTGCTTTGAATATGTTTTTCTATTTACCACAATGTAAGTTCTCTCGACATGCATACTCCTCAATATACAGTATGTAGATGTAGTCATATACAAGCTGTATGCAAAACTGATGGAGAGAACATAGCCTATATTCATTGCAATATTCTTGGACAAATCTCAGGCTCAGTGTGCAAGATTACAAAATGATGCTTTCGTTGAATACATCTGTTTTTCTCATTTGCCCATATGTAAGAGGATTAAAAATTATAAGTAAGGCTCTGTTCAGTATGTTTTGTAGCATCTGATTTCGTGTCCACCAAGATAAAGCATTGGAGCACATGTTGTAAGAGTGCATTTTTCCTGTTTGTGCTCAGCTGCACACGTGTCTGTGCATGTGTTTGTAAACGTGTGTTTTGTAAACGTGTGTCTGACTGACATCAAACCCATGTGAGTCCCGTAACCCATGAGACAATATGTGGGAAGACACACTTCAATACCTGGAATACACTCGAGTTGGTGTCCGTCATGTCCCAGAGGGCGAAGTCAGTCTCACGGTCACCGTTCTCATCAATCTGCACTAATCCTGTCACTCCTGCGGGGGAGACGAGACAGTTTGCTCAGATGAGAGGGAGGCACAGACACATCAAGAGGATACAAACCAACCCCATTTAGACTTCAGTATCACAACAACAACAACAACAACAGCAGCAAACGCAATCCTAACTGTTGCTCTCTACCTCTCATGTTAGTGATTGTTTTGATGGTTTCCTGCCATTTACAAGAGCCACATAGAGTACTCATTGTTCAATCTTTACTGAAAGGCGGATCACTGTGAACCACAAGTGTTAAAGTGTTTTCAGCTAGAAAACTCTCAGGATGTGTTGTTGAATTTATGCAAATTACCTGCTGGTCGTGGTGGACTAGACATGCTTAATGCTGCTGTAGTTAAACACTGCTGCAGCCAGTATTGTGGCTACTGCCACAGAAGTACTTCAGCTACTGCCAAGAAAACAAGGCTAAAATTAAATAAACCAAAGACCTGTTTGGTACTTAATCTGCAGATGCGGATTCCTTAACAATATAGTGTTGGGGCTTAGAGAGAACATGACTGTCAAATCAGTTGTAGCCCTTGCGGGATTTGAACACCATTTTGTGTCAGGAAAAAAATTGAGAGAATACCGGTACTTTACTTACAGTATATCCAATTGTTACAGCCTTAAGATATAGGTAAAGTATACAGATCATATGGGGCAACAGGTTATCTCAGCGTATCAAATCCACTCTCCAAAATAAGGCAGTTATGACAGTTGCTCCATAGCAATTCCATTTGGAACACAAATACGTGTTTTTGTAAAATGCACATGTCAAACTCAGCATGAGCAAAGAAGCCAGCTTTACCTTATTCCCTAAAGATTACAATTTCCCACTATGCATCAGTTGAACAAATGTATCAAGCCTGACCAGATTTGACTGAAAAAAAGAAAAAAAGACACAAAATACACAAAAAGACTTGACAATCCCAATGCAATGTGCCCCCCTCAATGTTGTCAAAAAACAGTAAAAACATGTCTATTGTGTTACTTGGATGAAAAAAAAACACTGAATATAAAATGAAAAACCTAAAAGAATAAGAGGCATTTAAAATATCTGGAAATACACAACATCCCAAGACTGACAGCCATTGTAAGGGTTCTATTCACTCTTTCAGTGATTGTAGTCTTTCACTTCATTGCAGAAGCAATCTGGCCATGATTTTAATTTCCTGTCCAGATATGACCAGGCCTCTCATCATTCCCCCCAGGTACAAAAGGACACGGGCAATCATGTGACAAGTAGGTGAGACACAGATCACAATGTATTGAGGAAATGACTTCTGACATTTAGTCCCGTATGAAATGCTAAGCTATTAGCGCCAAGGGAAATGTCAAATCCCGTGCACAAGATAGGGGGTGAGGGGGCTGTGAGAGGGTCAGTGTGACAGGTCCCCTAGTCTTGATAGACAAGGTTTGCGTGGCTAAAAACTGATTAACTGTTAAGGGGGAGAGGACACACTACAGAGGAGCAAGTTGAATGACTTGGCACTGCGATGGCTCTGCAAATGAATGAATTACCTGGGTTTCCAGGAGGAGGGGGTGGGGGGGGAGGGGATGGTGTCTCATGATGAAATGGATATGAAAGGGCGTTGGTTGGGGAGCTGAAGTGTTGTGGAAAGACACTGGGTGGGGGATGGAGACGGGTCAAGGTTAGTGCCATCTGCGTCACGCTCACGCAGCCATTATCTTGGCATCTGCAGCCCTTTGTTTAGTCTGATTTTAATCACAACTCTGACTCATTCGAGTCTTTACAACACAGAGATTGGTAGCGCAAAAAGAGAGCCCTGTACTGTCTTCAGCGATCACATCACTACATCTGAATCCAGCTGTTATTGCTCTCCTAATGGCGTCTCTGTGCAAATTGACAGGAATACATTTTTATCACCAAGACACATCATGCGTGCATTTGCAGAAAGTAATTTATATGTAAATATCGATATAACACTCAGCAGGGAGAAGGGGTCAGATGGCTCCTATTAAAGTAAAACTAAATATGCTGAGTAACTCCAGGAGTGAGGCTGACAAGTTGCATTTGGAATGCTCACGGAGCCCTTCAAAGCCACACCAGAGAGGCTGTTCATTCGTTAATGGAGCAGAACCCAAGGGAAACATGTTGCAACTTGATCTCATCTAACCCACCGTCTCCCAACTTGGTTCTCATCTCAAATCCATCATTGACCCTCTTTTTCCACCCCCCCCCCCCCTCTCCTCATCCTGTCCTCCTCAGATGGGTGTTCTTCTGACTTCATTTCATACTCATTTGGAAACTTTGTTGCCGATAATTATGTGATGCTGAGTTACAATCTTCATCTGAATGTGAACTTTGTGACACTGTCTTTAAACTACTAAACACCATTTTCTAGGCTGCTCTACTGACAGAAAACACTTTGAAACATGTAAAATTATGTAAATAAGTCAAACTTTTCATTGGCTACAGTCTATATCCACTCTAGTGCATAATAATTTATTTACAAAAAGGACCCTGTATGCATTATATTTCAAAATGCCAGCAAATGAAAGGAACAGAGCAGGAGTCTGCAATGGACTGTCATAGTGGTCAAGTGCAAAGCCATTAAGCAAGGGTAAAACATGGGAAGGTCAGCATGAAGACAATGAGAAATGAGGCTGGAAAGCTGAGTCAAGTGGACAAGGATGCCCCTGTTGCAAGGGTCACATATTTATCTATAAATTGCGGGAATGTCTGTCAGTGTCTGTGTGTGTGTCTGTCTGTTTTTCGCATATCTCTCATCTGATGGTCCGATTGATTTCAAACTTGACAGGTGTTTTGCTACTGGCACAAGTAGGTGCAGTGCCAAGTTTGATGTTGTTTGGATAATGAAAGCAAAAGATATATTGGTAAATATAGGCTATTGGTAAAATAGGCACAGGTTGGCTTTCGCCACTCTAGCCACTCCCTAATCTGCGTGTTTGTGTGTTAACTGCATCTGCCAACCGTTCGTGGGATTGATTTCAGACTTGGCAGGTGCTGCTTGCTACGAGTACCAGTAAGTGCAGTGTCAAGTTTGATGGTGTTTGGATAAGAAATGCAAGAAATTGGCATTGAATATATTGACATAGCCTTAGAAACAAATGTTGGGTTTCTCCACTCTACTGTAGCCACTCTCCCACACAGCACAGCGTGGGATCATAGACAGGGAGCATAGCAGCGGAGCTTTGTAGCACTAAATCAGGGCACGGGTCAAGATGTTTGGATGATTATCATGTCTGACGTCAACAATAAAGATTGCATAAAATGATTCCACAGATTTTGCAACAACATACAGTAGGTATGCTGTGGTTATTCAATGTGATGTACAATAAACTGACACGTTGAATAGCAGGCTACTTTGGACTTGAGACTTTGAATAAGCTAACAACAATTCCGACTGCAAAGTTCCAAATTGAAATTAACGATAGGTTATGGTACAGAATTCATAGATTTAAAGATGAGTGTCGTCCGCATAGTCAAATCCACGAGTGCGAATTATCTCACACCTAAGGAAGTGTGTAAACTGGGAAAAGCAGGGTCCTAATACAGATCCCAGAGGCACTCCTGTAGTGAGGTCATGAGACTTTGATACATGTCCCTGCCAAGACACACAGAAAGAACGGCCTTTAAGGTAAGATTTGAACCAATCAAGAGCTTTCCCAGAAATTTCCTTCGCTGAAGCAGTTCAGAGACTTCCTCATCAAGAGGAGTGAAAGAGTCCAGTGATGCCATCATGCTAACACAAGGCAAAGTTCTCCATAGGATCATTAAACTGAGCACTTATTTGAGCAGCTTTCTCAATGAAAAATGTTGCAAAGTCATCTTATGACAGTGAAGTAGCTGATGGGAGTGGTGGAGGATTGAGAAGAGACTTAAGAAGGATTGAGAGGAGGCTCTCAATCTTACTCTAATAGAATGCCTTTTTTGCAAGTGTAACAGTGGATGAAAAAGATGATAGTATTATAGACTGTTTTTTACCAAGGTAATTTCCATCTCTAGACTTACTTATGCTACCAATGTTTTTGAGTCACATCTTTGCAATTCTCATAGGTTGATGCATATTTCTACAAAATGGTTTGTCTTTTATAGCTATTCAATAGGCTAAACAGATAGCCTTACATCAACGCTTTGGGCTAATGACATTTCAATCAGCTATAGAAAACAAGTGGCAGACAGAGCATGTCACTTACTGTTGAGTCACATTTCATTCAATCATGCATCTTTCTACAAAATGTTTTGTCTTCTCTATCAGGAAGTTATTCAATAAGCTTAACAATAAACATGTACAGTAGCCTTAACTCAAAACAGTACAAAAACAATAGGCTAATATATTAGAATATTCAGTATTCATCATTGAATGCTTAGCTGGAATTATGTTTTGCCTATTTCTACAGCAGGTGTACCTGCAGGCATGTAAGTACGGGTTTTCTACAGGAATGGCATGTTTGCATGGGTATTGCACTAGTTACAATTCAAAAGAGGCTCGACTGGCAAAAACCTCATTTGTCGCACACTGTGTGCACTTGCTTCAGTCTTACAGTCAGAGTCAGAGTGCTGTCAAATGAATGTAATGTGCAGCTATGCTCCACATCATCAAAGCATAGAAACCTGAATATGATGGCAATTACGTCAATCAGATGAAGCCATGAGCAAAGGAAGGGAACGTGAAGAACGAACAACGCTGCGGGAGTGGATTAAGGACAAAAGGTTAATATATTTTCAGCATTCTACAGCACATGTAGGGATGTAAGACCCACACCTGCCATTCCTGGTCAATAGATTGACACTATTCCGTTTTCATAAGAAACACCAGGGACAAAATCCTCAGACAAAGCTCCTTCACGCAGTAAAGCAGCCACCCTGACACACGGATATTGAGTTTTACAAAGCCCTCCAACATGTTGCTTTTCGCGCCTTTATACATTATCACATAAGATAACAGAGAAGAAAATCTGTACAAATCGGTATGTGTCAGTGTCCTTCCTGTGTGTCTATATGGGCAATTTCAAACTAAGAAGGTAAGCAAACAGTAAGGACGCTTGTTATTATTTAGCCCACATTAGATAGCCTAGTAGGGATTTTTAAGATATCAGTCTGATCCTTTTTGCACTGTATGTGTGTCTGGAGTGATAGGAAGAGACCTGTTTGATCTGAGTGTGGATGGGATTTATGAAAAACAATGATGAAGGGATATATGATTGTGAAATACCTTAAGTCAAATTCCTACATAATTAAAGTTCAGATAGAATAAATGAGTAGCAGACTTGTATTTTCAATGATGTATCAGTGTGGAGAGATTCAGCCATCATGCACCTATTGGGAAGTGCACCTCACTGCATGGATTCACGTCAGAATTTTTATGTAACCAAGGCGATAAGCCTCAGGAAAAGCCAGAGAACGGTTACCATGCCAAACAAAGCTTTGGCCATGCTGGAGCGGGGGGCTGAGAGGAGAGCCAGTGGTTTCTGGTGAGAACACATCAGGATCAGCGTCCCCCTCCTCCGTCACCACCACCGCACGCCAAGATAAAGCCGCGAATCCAATGCACTCTGGCCAGTGGCACAGAGAGAGATACAGGTACAGAGGAGGAGAGATCGGAGCTGTGACTGGAGTGATGACTGACAAAGACGAGGAGGAGAGGAAGGGGATGAGGGAGGATGAGCCAGATGGACAGAGGGAGATAGGAAGAACGAGAGGAGGCCGGGCGGCTGGAGGAAACGGAGGGAGGGAGGGCTGACAAGAGCATTTTCCAGCAGTGACAGGTCTGGGTGAGCCTGATAGGCTTCGGGAGGTCTGGCTTAATAATAATGTCCTTCACGCCAACTCTGACAAGGCCCTCACAGGGTCTGGCTGTACACTGGTTATTCGAGGGCTTCAGGTGCATGCTTGTAGCAAGAGGGGAAAGGAGAACGATTTCAAAAGGAGAGAGAGAACGACAAGATGTGTGTGAGGGAAATACAGTATCTCTGAAGAGGGAAAAAAAACGATTGACCTGTAGAGCACAAAAGGAGACGGCAAGGAAGGTGACAGGTGACAGGTGACAGGTGAGGAGGGAAACAGGGCATGACGGACACACAATTGACACATTGGTGTGACTACGGCGACCAAATTCTGTAGAGGGGACAACTGAGCGGTCAACGTGACAAAATGCTGGAGCACTCACTAACCACTTTCCAAAAATAAAATGCATTAAAATGCCTGTGGAAGCCTCTCATCTCCTCCCCCTCATCCTAATGAAGTGATTGCATTCATTACGCTCCTGTGATTGGTCCAGCCTGGCATTCCCATTACGGGGACAACAGCTATTCCATAGTGGGGGGCGAATCTCTGCACGTAAGGGACCCAGCTGAGAGGAACAGGGAGCAGGTGGTTGAAATATATGAGCTAGCTAGGAGATAAGAGAGACAACTATGGAGAGCAAAACAAACACTTGTTCAAAGAGATGTTGCAAACATGCACTGTTTGCAATATAAACACCAGAGATGGAGAGGGGGAAGGAGAGACGGAAAGAGAGAAAGAGAGAGAGAGAGACTGAGAAAGAGCGTATACATTAAAGGACCAACCGCTGGTGGTCACAAATCTTTTCTATTACAGGAAGATTTATTTCTTGTCCCCTACCTCAGTCTTTGATAAACAAGTGGTTCTTACAACCGCAATAAAAGACACGCAACAACATGTCACTTAAGATGTCTTCAACCGAGCAATGGGAGTGGGATCCACATTAAAGAAGCGTTGTTTGCTGTGCATTAAGCACAAATTCATATAGTATTGTGTAGAATACATTCACACGGACAAAGAATAAGAGCTAGATATCAGCTTGATGAGAGGGTAAACTAGTCTTGTGTTGACGACAGATTGTGGCGGAGAACTCTGAGGCAGACATTATCACACCGAGATGATTGAAGACTCTGGCTTCTGCCATTGAAGAGTAATTTTCAGAACTTTCAAGAGGCCTTATTTGTAAGGATAATTATTTCAAATTGCAGTATGATCATTATATAAAAGTATTGCCATGTGGGACACTCCAGGACAAAATAGGCCATAATAGACACATAAAAACAGTCATTTGTAGAGTGGAAGCATGATTTGTGCTTTGAAAATAAGTGAGCAGACCAATTACATTAGGTAAAAGCTAAGATGGATCCCTGTACCTACTCCTATTTTTGTTTTGAGTAATTTGGTGAAACTTCCAGCAAAGAGGCCCACAGGCTTTAGTTTGGGATAATTACTCACCCAGCAGAGAGGCACCCAGATAAGAGATTAAACTTGGTGTCGCACTCGACATTTCAGTAAGAACATTGGTTCTTTCCTAATAGTAATGTTAGGAAAAGGTAGTGAGGGTTCGCACTCTGTAAAATATAGACAACGAGCATTGAGAATAGCCGAATGGCTGAAACGTCTGCTCACCCAGTAAAAGAGTTTTTTTCTTCAGCAAAGACTTTGTCTATATTTTACAGAGTGCGAACCCTCACTACCTTTTCCTGATATCTTTTGGTTTAACGCACCTGACTAAAAATAATCTCATCAAGAGCGCAAAGGTATCCCACCTTCTAATAGTAATGTTATACTAGCGATTATTCTTTTCTTAATTAAGTAAGGTATAATATATATATAACGTGGTCATTATCGGGAAAATAAGTCCCGGCAAGGCGAACAGGACCTGAAAGGACAAAGCATAATGGCTGGTGTTCTATACATTATCCCTTACATATTGTAAAGTAGGGTTCAGACCAAAGCGTCCCGACGAGACGAGCCGCGACGTTCTAAAACCTTGCGACTGCGACTCAACGTGTTTAATGCTCTGCGACGGCTTGCGACTGCTTGCAACTACGTGCAACTTCTAATTCACACTGCTGCAACTCAGTCTCGTCGCGTCGGGAATCTTTGGTGTGAATTGGGCTTAAGAGTTACTGTCTTTAAAAATGCATGGCAAATATACTCCACAAATTGCACAAATATGCACTCAAGATAATGATTTTTTTCAGGAAACGTCATTGACTCCCAGGTTTCAACAGCCTATAGATTTTACCATATTAGTCTATAATGACCTTCTATATCCAACCAATTTGTACAGATAAATAAATGCACATATAAGGCCTTGAACAAGCATTATCAGGGTTAAGAGCACATCTTTCCATAATGTCACATCTCATTATTGATCCCTGCAAATTTATCCTGTCTGTTCTGTGTGTGTGTGTGTGTGTGTGTGTGTGTGTGTGTGTGTGTGTGCGTGCGTGCGTGCGTGCGTGCGTGCGTGCGTGCGTGCGTGCGTGCGTGCGTGCGTGTGTGTGTGCGTGTGCGCGTTCAGCTCTCACACACATCACGTTATCTGGACCGGAGCTGCTCTCAGTGGCTCTGACTTTTAGAGATTTTGAGATTAACTGGAGTCAAATTCCTTGTTTCCAAATTCGCAAACCAAGCCAACAAAGCTGATTCTGATTCTGATGATGTCTGAAATCAAAGCATAATGAATCAACACCACTACCTGTAGGCCAAATAATTTTCTTGTTCTCTCTCTCCAAAAATAACAACAACAACTACAAAATCAGTATGTATATTTTCAAGGTTCAGTTTAGTCTCTGAATGCAACCTCGCATTTCATCAATATCTACTTAACCAATACCCCCCCATAAACCTATTCAGACTCACAAGAACGACTCTGTTTACCTTCTGTTTACCTTCAATTCAAAAGTAAATGATCTTGTAATGTTATAATGTGGGTTTTTTTTTGTTTTTTTTTAAACAGTCTCATCTGATAGCAGTTCCTGTCCTATGCTACATCCAAGCTGTTGCTTGGATTGCTTTTAAGGCTTCACTTGCCAACATTGGTCCCTCCACTCCATCTCAAGGCCATGAGCTGCAAGTGAGACTGCAAAACCACTCTACAGCTCAATCGTATCCAGCAACACTCAATAATTCATTCGTCTACACAGGGACACTTTGACTTTGATGAAGAAAGTCAAATCAATAGTTCCAAGAAAAAATAACGCTGAGAGAGAATGAGATTTCTGTAATCACTCCACTATCAACCTCAAATAGGAGTGAAATATCAGACATGGAGGAGTGTTGACACAGGAGGCGCCTTGCATTTGGCAGTTATATGCTATCGACACATGGGAAAGAAGCTTGACAGCTTCTGTACATGTGAAAGTCTTAAATTATGTCTGTGTTTGGGCAGTGGAAAAAAGTGAAGGGAGACATTGGTTGAAAATGCTCCAAACAGGCTTGAAACATGATTTGAGCAAAATTAGATTTCTATCCACTAATCCTGGATTCTTTTGCCTTCTGGTTCCAATCAGCACCCACAATTCACATCAGGACACAATGTCATTCAAAACAGAAAAACAGAGCTCACTGAAAGAGACCACAGCAAACCAGGGCCACAGCAAACAAGGCCGCAGAAAATAAATCCTTAAGGGGGGGTACACACATAAAGATTTTATAAATCGTCCAAACTCACCGTGGAAAGTGCGGTTCCACATCCTCTTGGTGATGTTCTCAGCCACAGGCATCATGCCCTCTCCTCCCGCCATGGACTCATGAAGAGCATGGGCGTACAGCATCAGACCATCATAGAACCCTCCAGAGATGATATTCATCTGTAGGGCAGAGACAAATTACACTTACATACAGTATAGACCATAGACATATATACATATATATATACAGTATAGACCTATGTACCTATATATATCTATGGTATAGACGGTGTGGTGGAACGTTCGGGGTTGCTACGGTAATGCATCTGGCCCTAAATTAACTAGGGCCATAGAACGTTGCTCGATTGTTTATGTTGCTACCGTTAAAAACCGTCTATACTGACCATAGGAAAGATTTAGTTCTCTCGATAGGTCAGGAGACCTTGGTGTGATCTCATTACTAATTCAATAATGTATTGATTTAATCACAGATATTTCTCTAAAAACTTCCTAGGAGAGTAGGAGATTGGAACAGATGTGAGATGAAGCGCTTCATATGCTCCTAAGAGAAACAGAGGATGTAAGAAGGGTGACAGTCAGGCCGACACAGGAGCGTAATGCAGGCAAGGAGTCATCCACAACAGGCCCTAATAATCTTAGGATCTCTTTTTTTTTTTTTTTTTGTTTTTTATGCCTTTAATGGACAGGACAGTAGAGAGAATGACAGGAAGTGAGTGGGAGAGAGAATCGGGGTGGGATCCGGAAAGGACCACGGGGCGGGAATCGAACCCGGGTCGCCGGCGTACGGTGCAGGTGCCCCAGCCAGTTGCGCCACTGCCGGGGCCTATAATCTTAGGATCTCAATGAAAATTCTGAATTCAAGTTTTTTTTTTTTTTATATATATATATATATAAAAAAATATATATTTCTACTACTGGACAACTCATTAGGGCTTGTCCTTCTACTATCCTGCATGCCTTTTTCTAAAGGTATTAGACACATTTCATCTTCATGTGCTTGGTTCTGCTCTTGAACTCATTTCCATCTTCACTGCGCTTGTTCCTGCTTCATCCACTCAGAAACTACTTTCAATACAACTCAAGTGGACACACTTTAATCAAGTGTGTTTAAACTGTTATTAAATAATCTTTAATATCAACTCCTTTCCATTTGAATCGAGAGGTTTGGAGAATTGAGAGATAATCAGAGAAAAAGACCGCACTAAAGGCAGCTTCTAGGCTGGGTGAACCCTGCATGAATTTCTGGCGAATTTGGATTTCATCCGCCAGCTCAGGCTGGAAACCTGAAAATCTATCTCCTCTGTTCCCTGCCAGAACCTTTGGCTCCAATCAGAAACTAGCTTATCCAATAGACGCACTGGATCGTTGGTCTGATTGGTTGAAGGACTATACAAGCGTACAGAGTCATTTGAATGATGCCCATTGATCACGCATCTTGTGCAGTAGGAACACAGCACAGCCTACCATACTAATGTTCAATCTTAAAAGCTTGAGCTTGGTATGGTGATAGCCAGATTAGGCAGCTTCCTTACTGTTGTGCAAACTCATAGAATCCGCATATCGCCAGAAAATATATTTTGCACTTTGGTGTACTGTACTCGTTGTGTGGAAATGTTGGGGTTAATTCAAATATAAAAGATTAATTTGAAGTTCAAAGAAATCCAGTGGGATTTCATTAGATCGTCACAGGTGTGGTGATTTATGTAAGGGTAGTTACTTTCCAAAATAAGTATGTAAAGAGGCCAAGAATAATAACTAAAATTGTTAAATCATTTCAATCCATCTGCTCTGCATTTACTAAACCAACAATCTTGTGGTGGAGAAAGTCTCCACATTTTCTAACAGCTAATAAACGAGAAAAATGTACAGATATTGACAAACAATGCACCGTATGACTGGTATAACAAACACCAGTAAATAATTAAATAAACAAATGGTATAACACATACTGTATGTATCAGTATAACAAAAGAAAACTAGGTGACTACAAGCTGCATTCAAACAGGTAGGAGCCAATTTCACAGAGGATCATTTGAAAAGGAAAGGACAGAGACTTCCACGTTTAGAGCTGCAATGACTTCCCCTGACCCCCCCTTGCAGCCTTTGGATTGATTGATTGATTGGTTGAAAATGGAGTTTCTTTGACTCTCATTTCACGAAATACACCAGAGAGCTCGTGCCGCACCATTCCCGTCTCCTCCTTTTAGCTCTATAACCAGACCTCTAACTCATTTGTCCCCTTATTGCTCACTGAGTGTAGTCGGGTTTTCACCATAATAAACTCAATCTTTTAAGATTGAACATTAGTCTGGCGAGGCAGCGCTTTGTTTTTCTACTGCACTTCGTATCGCTTAAGTTTCGTTTTCGGCGTGTCACCGGCCAATAGCGTGCCAGGACTAGAGTATGGCCGTTTCTGATTGGAGCCAAAAGTTCTGGCAGTAAACAGCGAAAATAGATCTGCTGGTGTCCAGCCTGAGCTGCCGGGTGAAATTCAAATTCTCCGGAAGTTCAGGCAGGGTTCACCCAGCCTACACTGAGTGCTGAATCACAGACGGACTTTGAACCACTGGATGCCCACATCAGGAAGCCCTGTCCTTGCCTGCCTCTTGTCTTGTCTTGTCTTTCCACAAAGAACTTCTGGCCACTTTCATGTCTGCCCAAACAAATAACCACTCAAACCCATTTCTGGTAAAGAGAATAAAAGCACTATGACAGGCGAGGAGGAAGGCCACAGATGCCTTGTGAGGTCAAAGCTCCACGTGACGAAGACTGTGACAACATATCCACTCAAGTCAGAGATGTGCGTTGCCATCAATGACTCAGTCGTCTGCAAGTTTTGCAGCAGATTGAATTCAGTGGTAGATGAATAATGTGGCACAGATTTATTACTCCATACAGAACAATCCCTAAAAAGGTACATACACACTGACAGCAGAAGTGTCCTCAGAGGGTATATTTGGTTTGTTTTTCTAGATGTGGAATCTGCAGATGTATGTCCAATGTAGAGTCACAAAACAGCAAACATTAAAAATGAACATTTATGTGAGTAACTGGCACCATTTTCTTCTTTGACTGTACTTTTCACTCTAGCACTCAGCAAACACAGTCACTTCATTCCTTGAGTTTGGAAGAACACATGAGGCCTGTCTGTGTCCAGTTTTTTTGAGAGAAGGAAACAAACAATCCAGCTAACAATCCAGAGTTCATTGCACATATTAACTACCACAGCTTTCAACAAAAAATCTATCTGTTTCCTCAGTGTCACAGTCAGCATAACAAACCCTCCACTGAAGCATGTATAATTTCCCATCTTTGACACTCCCTCCTTTTTCATATCTCATGATAACTCATCCCATTTTTTCCCTCTGCTTTACAAGAGTGTGTCCTCTTACCAGTGAATCCTCCACGGTGAAATTGAACATCCTCTTGGCATCTGTTTTCAAGTTCATCACAAAGTCTTTGTATTCTGGGTTCTGGGGCTCCGTGTAGCTCAGGATCTTCACGCTCTGTGAGGTTAACAAAAAAAGAAGGCAGATCCTTGGATTATCTTGTTGACAAACTATTAATTCAAGCCATCGCCTCTGATGAAACATTAGTTAATTCAGTAGGAGTTTTGGTCAAAAAGTAGCAAACAGCCTGAAAAGATATGCTAATTCTTACAAACACCAACAACTCACAGGTCAATCAAAGCACTCACAAAATGATTGCTGGTAGCATGCTAACTTGCAATGACAGGTTTACCAGGTGATACCATGATACCAACTTACCCTGTCTCTTTGAGAAACAGCTTCATTACAATGAATAGGACTCCTGACATTCTGAGCTCTACAAGGACAGCCTTACATTATGTAAGTGGTGGGTAGGAATGTCAGGTACATACATCATTCAGAGGTATGCTTCCCCACCACATGTCCTCCTGTGCTCTATCATTAGTAAGGTCCTGATTTATATCCCTCCATTATTAAAACAGTCCATCTTTCTCACTTTCCTTTGCTTTCAAATATATTCAAAGGTGCAGTCAGCGATTTAGCAGAACGTTGCATTTTTGTTTGTGTTTATGTTTATATCTAAATATGTTATATAATGTATTTATTATTAAATTATTATATCAGTTACCCAAAACAATGTACACTATACCTGAATCATGTACCAAAAGTAACACCCCACTACCTTCAGTATTCCCAGAGAAACTCCATGCAAAGTTTCATTCTTGTTAGGGGACAGTCTGCCCCTATTTGTTTCCAGTTTTTCAGAGCCTGTGCTGCCTACAGAGACAGGTTTTTTTTTTTACTCACGGAATGGGCAGCTAGCGGTCGTGAGGAGATGATTGCTGAATGTGACAAAAAAATGTCACTGGCTTGAAATCGCATAATATCTACCTTTTTTCTTGAATTTCCCCTTGGGGATCAATAAAGTATCTATCTATCTATCTATCTATCTATCCTTTTTCGTTTAAGTATATTTTTGGGGCTTTTTGCCTGTATTTGCATAGGACAGTAGAGAGAGACAGGAACCAAGCGGGAGAGAGAGATTGAGTGGGATTGGGAAATGACCACAAGTCGGACTCGAACGTGGGTCCCCATGGGCACTCGGGCCCGTTCATGGCACAAGCACTGTAGCCTGTTGCGCCACAACGCCCCTCATATTATCTACTTTTTACACCTCTTCAGGATCAATCAAACAACAAAATACACACATGACAACATGAAACACATGGCACTTTGTAGTCAAAGTAGACAAATAGATGTTTGATGTCTTAGAAGATAGTGCACAGTGCACAATTTAATCGATTATACTGCAAGTGCATCTATTTTGCATTAAATGACTTAGGGAGGAATAACACTGCTTAACACTGAACACTGAAAAACACTGCTTACACACATACAGTATTAGTAAGCAAGCAAGCAGCGTTGCACTTTCTATTCTCCATTTCTCAAAACTTTGCCTGGTGCTGGTTTTAAAACGATCTATAATCTATCCGATACGTAAAAGCACATTTTACATTTTTGCTCAACAGCGTTTTGTCAGTTCGCCTTCCTAAAAATAAAGACTATCACAAAGAGAACATATATGTTGTTCCACTGCTTGTCTCCCTGAAACACACACACACACACACGCACGCGCACACACACACACACACACACACACACACACACACACACACACACACACACACACACACACACACACACACACACACACACACACACACACACACACACACACACACACAGACACACACAGACACACACAAACACACACACACACACACACACTGCTGACCCTGCCAGAGCTTGGGGTCCATCCAGCTATGGAAACACTCATGAATACAGATGTGTCTTTGCATTTTCCAGAGATTTTCCGCGCACAGACATTTTCCAGACACAACTTTCCCACATCTACCAGGTAGGGTGTTCTGTGGTTGCTTCCTAAGAACTTGTGCAAATCATAAGGCCATAATAAAAATGAAAAGAATAAAGAAAATATAAAAGAAAGTATAAAGAAAAAGGCTTCCGAAAGCATTTCAGTTGTGTTGGAATTAAGCTTTACACAGTGGGATCATGACAAGATTGTTGTAGTGGGGGAGATACTTAAAGACACCGTAAGTGATTCTGAATGATGTCACCTCTGTTTAATAAGTTTAATATGATATGATTATAATGATTAAATTATACACTAAAGAGTGATATAGAGCCTAGAGTTTGCAGGAATGATAATACATAGGCAAAATATTATGGACAAAAATGCATTGGTTTATTTCAAACTTATTTTGAATATTTGTTTTTCATAGACATATCAGGACCCATATATGTACACAGTAATGAAAAATGACTTGCTATGAGCAGCAAGGAGACGATCCTCTGGCCTGGTGTCATTAGGTATTACCACCACGTTACTGCTGGCAAATTGAATTCAATTTACATTTAATTTGCATTAACCATGATAAATTTCCAATTAAATGAATGACTCATCAGTCATTCATGAAAAAAAGTGTTATGCAAAGAGTCAAATAATTACTTTCCATGAATGGAATAGCAGACTTATTCGTAAATATGCTTACCGGTAGTTAAAATGGGTTCCACAATGGACCCCGAAACATTTATGTTTTTTTTTCTTGTGGAATACCACTACCATTGACCACATAATGTTACATTTGAAACATACAAAGACCATAATGCGCTACTCGCATAGCACTCTACGATCTTTCGCATAGGCTGTGGTTCATTGAAGGTACAGACCATCTGTGTCACTCTACTTGGGAGGGATCATTTTATGGCATATGCAAAATATGCAAATCTACACACAATTAAAAGACAAAAATGTTCACCCTTTTTCAATGTTTATTAAGTTTATATATGACGTGTGTGTGTGTGTGTGTGTGTGTGTGTGTGTGTGTACACACACACACACACATATATGATATACATTAACCATTGGTGGTCATGATGCCTCACTTTCACATGTGTGAATTTCCTACCTGAAAAGCCTCTTTGGCAATGGGGTCATCCGGGTCATCCCTAGCCCATGGGCGGGCGTACTGTGAGTTGAGGCTTTGTCCGAACACGTCGATGTAGAAGAAGACATACTCCTCTTGAGGCAATCCTGCCTTCATGAACTGCACCATGATCTGACGGAAGATGTCTGGCGAACAGCAGGCGAATACCACTGTGGACAAGGGAAGAGAGTCATAAAGGTGCACATTCAGATTGTTTTGGTCCTCACAACAGGAGAGCGAACTACATTTGAAACCTCTCTCAACCCAAGGTGGTATACTTTACTTGGTATATGGGCTAAAGACTGCCCTGGGTCATTTCCACCAACAAGTGTGTTTGCTGTCATGAACAACCATCATGGTTGCAAGTAGCACATCAAAGTGTAGTAAAAACCTTTGCATTTAAATTGATTAATTTAGCAGACACTTTTAATCCAAAGTGACTCATGGCAATTATATTAGAAGGGATTACATTGTCCCTGGAGCAACACTACGCTACCACCACCCCCTTTAGATCATTTTGCTAATTCAAATAATTTGAAAGGCCAAAAAATATGACTGCAATGTCTTATGGTGAAGAAATCAGTGCATGTTCTTTTTCTGCAGGAAGTTGTGAAATGTTCCCATGTGGTTATAGGATACGCAGTTCTCCTGTATAGATGCAGGTGTTTCATTTCACATATTAAGCTCATTTCACAATCCAGTCCTGACCTGGAATGGGTGCTCTGTCCAAAGTGAGAGAAAGGATACACAGACACAGGGGTTTGCTAAAGACTGATTGGTGATCCATCAACACACACAATAGCGTAAAAAAAAAATAGGAGATGTTCATGCAATCAGTCAGAAGGAGAAATACCGAGAGAAAGGAGTCTAAAAAGAAGCATCGGTACACATAAAAAAGAGAAAAATGTCATGCCCCCAAGAGCTATACACATGTTCATTTCTTTAATGTTAGGATTTAGGAATGGTAGTCTGCATTGGAACGGAGCTAAGAGAGAAATGGGAGAACAGAAATAAGAAGAAGGGCTGAAAATAGAATAGAGCTGACGACTCACTAGCGAGCGCCTGATAATTGGCTCAACTGAACACCTCCACAGCTCACCAGACTGTTTACTGTAAACAACACAGTGTTAAATATGCATCAAGATTGATGTGAGGCCAATTTCAGCCTCGCATTTAGACCCAAGATGAGAATGGGTGTTAAGCAAGGCTGATTATTATGTTGACAAGGAGACACATGCTGAAGTGAATAATGAGACTAATTGTGAGCCTCAGGTGATGAACGTGATAGAAAGAGCAATATATACATGATAAGATATACTGTAGATACAGCGAGAGAGAGAGAGAGATTGATGGAGGGATTTGAGAGAAAGAGAGAGAGAAATTAGAAAGATGAAATGAGAAATGGGCCTAAATTGCGAGCAAAACAATTAGGGGGAATGAGACAGGAACAACAAGAAATTAAAAGAGGCACAAAGAACAAGTGGATGTAAGGGACAGTCAGGCGACCGACGCCTAAAATAAAGACACGGTGATATGACGACGAAAGCAAGCGGGACTCGGTGTTCTCAATCGGCTCCGACAGGCTCCATTAACCCTGATCTAATCACTGGCGGTGATGATAACGCCATGGAGCTGCTCAGTGCAGCTTGGCCCCCATTGAGAGCCCCTCATTTGCACTGAGCAGCGCAGAGCAATAACCAAAGGCCACTTCTCAGACTTACTGTTGAGCAATGGTGTGGCAGAGGGATTAAGTGTGAAAATACTGGTCTTTCCAACGTATTCAAATGGTAGGCTGGTTGGTTGAGCTACAGGACTATAGTAATATCCTGTTTATTAGCCGCATTGTGTATACAGTACGTAAGCCGCAGGACAGTGTTTTATGCAAGTTAAAAGAAACAAAACCATATTAATACTATATTAACGGCCCCCGTGTATTAACCTCATAGCTGAAGAAATGTTGCAATTTTTTTTTTATAAGCCACGGCTAATAGTCTGGAAATTATGGTAGTAACAACAGTGGAGCACATTCAGGCAACAGGGGGAGATTGGTAGCCTAGCCCACCCACCAAGAGCTTCTTTCAGGGAGATCTAGTCTGGAGCACCATAGCTCATAACCGTTTCCCTCAGACAAGAAAAATGTCAGACCAATCAGTGATGAGCTGGGAAGACAAAACTGAAACGTATTGTGATAAACAGAAGCAACGTCACCTGCAAATGTCAAAAAATGCAGTTGGAAAAATTCAGAAATGTATTCACAGCAAAGGTAGAGTAGACCCACATGGCCCAATGATTTCAAAAGTTGGTGCCCATTGCGATGCAAGTGTTGGAAAAGTTTCCCAATCGATAGTCACTAGACTCTATTCACCTCGAGGACAGAGAGATTGGAGCATAATGGCTGGATTTACAATTACTTTAGTTTCCACTCTGGCAGTGAAGACGATGACACCATGACAACATTAGAGTATGACGTTTACAACAACTGCTCCATGAGCCAGCCGGTTGCTCCCTCTATTGATTGGCAGTCTTAGTTGCCCTTGCCTCTGTGTGAACAGCATCAGAAGCATTCCGTTCTTCTTAGTTTTTGCTTTAAGCAGCTACCAAACTGTCAAACTGTCAACCAATCAAGGACATTAACGGCACAGGCTACCATACTGTATCATTTCATCATGTTTCTCCTTATCTTCAAAAGGTGATATATTTCTGGTATATTTTTTGGTTTATTACTTACTACGTAAGTCACAATCACTAAATTTACTTTACATCCATTATATAGATATCCATTATAGATTATATTATAGAAAACAAAATGTCTCACGATTCTATGTCCACTATATTCCCTATCGGGATAGATAAGGACTCACTTCTATACTATATGCTTATCTGTTCATATCCGTGGACTAAATTCCCAACATGAAGTGGCTCATTAATGTCTAAAACCACTAAAGTGCCTTGTACACATTGGTACCATAAAACCATTTTGAAACACTTTTATTTCAGCTGTCATCAAACCCAGTGTGTGTTTATGTCCACTTGCTATACTCTAAATACCACATGCATCAGATCAATATAGGCATAACTAGAAACCTGTCAACATAAGCCGACAGAAACCTGTCACCAGAACCAGGTCGAAAGTTCAGCTGCTGGCAAGGACACAACACACACGCCTTCATAAACCTGCGTGTGTAAATATGCTTTGTACTCTTGATTGCTTGGTCAACAACAGAGGCCCAATCTTCTCACCATCTTCTAACGGTTAACCCATCAACCTTTTGACAGAGAAAAAGTAGACTCATGTAAAACTCTTCGACACAGAAGTGGTCACGTCAAGAGTTCACATGTTCTGGTGTGACCTGGTTTAATCTATGGTCTATGACCCCTACATACGTACCCCCTATACGAGGGGTGACAAACTCATATTAAGCCGGATTTGTTGAAAGCAGAATATGTGTGGGGCGTCTCTGTCATGGTCATTATCGTTACATACTGTAAATAAATGACCTTTTCTTACCTTAACTATTTCTCTGCACTAGTATCAATGTTGTTTGATTATATACTCCTTCAGTATACCCGCAAGTACAAATAATCTACTGCGCTATCATATCCTGCTCTTTTTTTATTATTTATCTTGAAACACTCTATTTCCATGTCCGTTTTTTTGGCCTCTCCCTCCTGAGGATGGTTTGTAGTGCTAGGTTTAATCAACTTATCATAGACATTGTTTATTGCAAATCACTGAAGACAACTGGATGAGATTAACTTTTCTTCCTTATCTTCCCCTCATACCCAAAACACCTGTACAAAACCTGCCGCAGGGCGTGATCCTCCCCCGGGCCTTATGTTTTACACCCCTGCTCCTGTGCCAAGGGCGTCACTAGACCCAAACCCAACAAAGATACAGCACTTTCCTTCCCTTCAGGAGGTTTGCTGTCGATTTTCCGTTAATATTTCTTACTTCACCATTAGTTCAATGAACACTTTCCCATTTCATATAGTTTGTTCTGTAACTTTACGTCATACACGAGCGATAAGGTGAGTGTAGTAACTCTTACAGTGGAGGCACCGCGCTAATATTTAATTATTGGATTTCTCTTGTTAAACTGCTACCCTACTGGTATCCGGAATATTTTCAGCCAGCTCATCACACCACCGCTGAGAGCTTAGGATCCTGTTAGCGCCATTATTTAATGTTTACTATTTTCATGTAACGTGTGCCTGGTAATGCACACCTAGAAGGGGTTACATTTTATGCAACAGCAACAGATCCAGGGAAGGGCTTTGTGTTTGTAAATAAGGGCACTGAGCAGATTTATTTACCCTTGGATCTATATTTTAACAGCCCTGCTGTCCGTACCTTCTGCCGAGGTTTTTCTGGGAAAAGGGGAAAACAGTAAAAGCACAAGCCGGTGCTATTGTTCAGATTGCAACCACCCCCGGAACTCCCCAAATGAAATGGACAAATTCAGTGCTTTTTGAGTAGAATGAGTACAATGCCTTTCCCCCCCCCCCATTTATAACGTATTATCACAGCTGTCAGTCAAGACATGATGGCAGGGTTTTAATTGGAGTGGATAGCTTCTGAACTTGATTTGAAGAATAGGCTATGTCTGTGACAGCAGTCAAAATCCACTTAACACTTAACCCCTCTGATTGCAGGATATAAAGAAAGCTGAGCTTTTCCTAAAAGGTCAGGTTTCCTTTTTAGTCAATTCAGCAATCAAGTTGCTTCCAATTCAAATGTCAGATTTGGCTTCGCCTTCGAGGTCTACCTAACCTAGCACAGAATAATACTGTTTTATGATCAAAATCAGATTATTGAAGCTATTGCATAAGCAAGAGCCTTCGCTTTCTTTTCTCCTAAATGCATATATGGCATCTTCTTGAATTTCCTACTGTAGCCTATCAAGTAAAATGAGTGTGATTATTAGGGATGCATCCAAACAAGCAATGGCCCATACAGTATAGACACTGTTTGCTGGTATTGGCCTATCAACAAATATGACATTCTGGCCAGTCTGCTGTATCGCATCATCATCTAGCTAGCTAGCTAAATGCTAAATGTTTGTGTTATGGGCAGACTTGGAAATGGTTCATCTATTCTTTTGCCACGGAAATGTTTATTTCTGTAAATTGCCTATTATTAATATCATAATTGACAATAACAACTAAGTAAACAAACAAATAGAAAACATTGGTATCAGTTATTGGCCAAATTGTAATTTTAAACATCGATGTTGTTGGCCCAGAATTTCACAATCAAGAATCCCTGATATAAAGTCATGAGAAACCGTGACCTGAATTCTGAGCAAAACAAATCTGAATTCTAAGCGACAATGTCATTCAGCCCTAAATCTCAAAGGGGCTTTTAGATCTAGATTGTTTCTCAGAATACATAAGTATGGAGGAAGAGAAGGAATGAGAGGGAAATAGTCAGGAAAAGTCACATGTCAGCCCTCTCCTAATAGAGAAAGAGAAAGAGACAGACACACTGCATGGAGCTGACAGAAAAAAACTTAAATAGATGGGGGGAAATCCTCCCCAAGAACAAAGAGTACACACGGGACCAGAAAGGAATCAGAAAGTGATGATGTGAATGAAAAACCAACACACTCGCAAGCAGAAGAACTCCCAATGACTTGCAACAGTACCACTCCCTGTAGTGTCGCTGCAGTGTGTGTGTGTGTGTGTGTGTGTGTGTGTGTGTGTGTGTCAGTGAGAGAGAGAGAGATACAGAGGAAATGCTGGAATTAAAATAGCCCCACATCATCACATACCCTTCACCATAGCTAGAGATTAGCATGATGTTTTTTTCAGTAGGCCTATTAGCCTGTTTGATGCTCATTGAGCTCAATGCAAATCAAACAGGCTAATAGGCCTAGGCCTACTGGAAAAAACACCATGCCATGAAGGGTATGTGATGATGTGGGGCTATTTTAATTCCAAAGGCCAAGGGAACTTTATCAGGATGCATAATATCCTGGATCCATGAAATAAATGGCCTTTAAAAATAAAAACATACTGTATAAAGAATCCTCCTGCTGCTATGGGAATTTAACATAGGGGTCCAATACTTATGCCCCTTAGCATTTAAGGAAGAAAATGTATTTATTTACGATACATTCTTCAATCACAAAGAAAATTGGTGTCCTTAGCGGTTTCATTTTTACTTACTTTTTGAATTAAGGCATTAAGATCGATTGTCAAATGATGATCTTATATATTCCTCCTTTTAGGCAAGTTTAGCATGGTATCAAATACATGTCCTCCCCACAGTATATATACTATATACAGTAATTTCCTGCATATAAGCCACATTGGGTATAAGCCGCAGAACAGTGTTTTATGCAAGCTAAAAGAAACAAAACCATATTAACTGCCCCCCTCTATTAACCTCATAGCTGAATAAATTTAGCAAAATCAATGTATACGCCGCGGCTAATAGTCGGGAAATTACGGTACATATAGATGTATATATATGTATATATAGTGAGAGAGAGAGAGAGGGGGAGAGAGAGAGAGAGAGAGAGAGAGAGAGAGAGAGAGGGGGGGGAGAGATACTGAGGGGTGTTGGCCGACCCACTCTGGCACCGAGGCCATGCTCCTCTGAGGAAATCTCCAGGGGCGTGATGACATTCCAGCCCTTCTGGCTTCCTGCCCAACACTATTGTTTCAGTTCTAATGGCCCGGGCAGGAAACAAGCGGCAAAAGCCTGGAAATAAGCCCAAAACCGATCCCCTCCTCGTGCTAACAAGGGTCTGAAACAACCTGGGCAAGGAAAGGCCAGAGACAAGGGCACACAGTGAGGAGGCGTACCCAGTCATAAAAGTTCAGAGGCTGGAGCAAGGGCCTGACATGTGCCCATGCTGCACTAATAGATAATCAAGCTTCATCTTCGTGGAGAGAATAAAGAAAAAAGATGGCAAAGAAAACGATATCACTTTACTCTGACAGTCCTCCCACAGAGATCATCTGTTAAGATTCAAGCTTTTTGCACTTTGGTTAGACGCTTTTTTGCTCTTCTGTTTAAATGCAAACTGCTTTTCGTTGTCTTTGTACTCTGCACAATGACAATAAAGTTGAATCTAATCTGATCTAATCTAATCTAATCTAATCTAATCTAAAATTCAGGATGTAAACTTGTTACTGAACATCATCACTAACCATAACATAACATCAGTTCTGCACCAGCTAAATGTTGCTATGGGCAGACTTGAAAATGGTTCAGTTATTCTTTTGTAATAAAAATGTTTGGTTCACAGGGACATGTAACAATAAAAACTCAGAGAACTTTCGGTTAGGCTACACTTTAGGCTACATTAAAGTGACATGACACTGTCATTAATGTGTCATATACATTATAAACAAGTCATAAACGTTTATGACATAACACTTATTATCACTTATCTGTCACTAAGTGTTATTTAATTTTTGTCATGACAAGTTCGGGTTAGGGTTCATGTGTTCCTTACAGTGTCATGTCCCTCTTATGTTGATACCTTCAAGTAAAGTGTTACCAGACTTTCCTCATGTACACAGCAAACGGTTTTTGACCTGAGCTCAAAAAAGTAAAGGGGTGGTTTCCTATGGGTTGAGTGGGCATTGTGTGCTTTTTAATTGTTCCTGAACATGTTACAGGATGCGCTATCGTTTCTTGTCTAAAATGCTTGGCGAATGCTGTGATTAATATTCAAATTTATTTTCTACACTTTATGAATCAAGGACAGCACTCAACAGTACTATAAAAACGTTCTAAAAATGCGCCACAGACATTTCAGGCCAGAGAAGCTTCTTCAGCATGCACTGGCGATTTCGCCTTTGACACAGACAGGCATGCTTAATGTCCGTTCCCATGCCTGTGGGGAAATTTAAAAAGCTTAAGAGGTACTGTTGAGTGCCATCCTTTACTTTAAAATGGTACAGTATCACGAGAAGGATTCAGCACCTGATCTAACTGATATTAAGCTGTTGATTGGGTTAATCCAATTTTTAAACAGTTAATACATTTTCTAATGTCTAATTTATTAATACAGAGGGACATACTGTATATTGACTGGAAAAGCAGAGCAAAATATGAGAAAATATTATTTTAGTACAAGAATTTCTTATTAAGAATGGCAACAGCATTTTGTAGCCACCGAAACTGGCAGCAGTTTGGACAAAAGTACACAAATGGACAATTAATCAGTATAAATTAAGAAAATATCTTTCAGACAATAATAAGATTGCTTTAGTGGTTCAGGTATGAGCAGGCCTGAATATGGGTTGATATACACTACACTACAGTATAATGTCACAATAGACCCGTCTCTCACTCATAAACAAAAGAGGAAGATCAGGGAAGGATCACTGACCTTTTTTCCATGGGTGCCGTGTGTTTGTGTTTGTGTGTGTGTGTGTGTGTGTGTGTATGTGTGTGTGTGTGTGTGTGTGTGTGTGTGTGTGTGTGTGTGTGTGTGTGTGTGTGTGTGTGTGTGTGTGTGTGTGTGTGTGTGTGTGTGTGTGTATGCGTCACATGTGACCATATAATTATCACTGTCTAGAATTACTCATGATCTCAAATCGGGCTGTTTTGTAATATCGTCATGAGCTAACTCCCATTACTGTGGATTGGCCAGATGTGCCTCCCCTCTCTCCTGGGGGTGTGCAGACCGACTGGACCTTCATCTAATGTTCAAAACCACCAGACTTGATTTTTCTTCTCCAGAGTACAAATCAGTAAACCTAATTTGCAATTGATTTGCAAGTAGAAAAGTCAAACCCCCACCCCCTTCCCCAGTAGCCATGGCAATGCAAAAATGTCATATCACTACAAGTTGTAGCATATGTAATGTTTTAAGCATGCAAAGGAGTGCGAGCATGAGATATACAGTATATCATGCATGCAAGTTTATATTTAGACTAAGAAAGATAACACCAAAAAATGGCATAATCCACACGGTCATATCCAATTATGATGACACTGCCCAGGGCGCATTTTTAACAGGAACTACAAACAGTGCTCTGACCCTGGCCGGGCTTTTATGACCCTTTCAATCCGAAAGGGATACTACAGTCCTCCACGAGTGCTCTCGTCATGTTCTTGTTATAATTGGAAGCAGGTCCAGCCTTCAGAAACATAGAGGCCACGTCCACTCATGCACATCAAACCCCAGGCACAGCAAGCTGGCTGTGTGGCAGTTTAGCTCACACTGGAAGGCCCAGATCGGGTTTGTATCTGGTGGACTCCAGCCAGCGCAGGCCCATGTTCCAATTCCGACATAGCTGGGTTTGTCCTGGCTCAGAGGACAGGATCTTCTGTGTCTCTTGAGCGATTCCTATATTTTCCACCTCCTTAATTTTTTTTTTTTTTTTTTTAAACAGCGAGATTAATTTTTAACTGAGGCCAGATGGGCTGGGTTAAGGGGAAGACGGAGGGAGGCAACCTATGCAGCATTCCGCGCGGCCTCGCGGGTGGCGTTTCGTTCAGCTTGGGTGATCTCTTGTCTGGAAACTATGGCGACCGGCGAACCTAGTGGCACCACACGCCGTAACTTTCTGGAAGTGACAAAGAGTGTGATGTCAGCTTTGTTTTTGTTTTAGCAGGGACATAACAGTAGCACAATCTCAGGCTGTCGCACCACAATTTATACATTTCTCTTACTTGTCTAATTGCCCTTCCTGTGCCTCTCACACAGCAACAGGCCATTTGAGATTTGGCACATATTAGGTCCAGTCTTCAAATAAGGCCCCTGCTAATTAGAGGGATTCTGGAAGACAGCTGATCCAAACCCGTCCAGGTCCAGGCTTTCGCAGGGAGCCTCCACGATGACACCCGCCTCCCGCACCCCCACCCTCTTCCGCCGAACACGACAAACAAGGGGTGAAGAAGAGCAGCAGGTGTGCAACGTGACGTCTTGTGCCATAAAACAGCAAACAAGATCAGCGTGTCTGTCTGCCCGCGTGAGAGCACTCCTCTCCGACTGATTACTTCCCTGGTGCCCGTCTCTCCGACATCCACACAGCAGCCGCGACAGAAACGGCAGTGTGACGGACGGGAATGATAAAAGAGAGGGATGGGAGAGAGCCGAAGGCAGTGATCCGGGGAGACCAGTTTTCATTAGCGAGGACGATGCTGGGCTACAACTCCGAACAGGCGGGCGGGTGGATGCTCCGACACCTGCTGCGTCCTGCCCATCAACAGCCCTGATTATAGGCAGTGGGACTGGCTGAAGACAGCCGCAGCACGTTTATCTCAGTTCAATTCAGATGTACAGACACGATCAGTGCAGACTTCACAAGGCTTGTAGAGAAAATTGGGAGGACCCTTTTAAAGGGATATTCCGCCATTTTTGGAAATACGCTCATTTTCCACCTCCCCTCGAGCAAAACAATCGATATTTACCTTGTTCCCGTTCATCCAGCCATTCTGTGAGTCTGGCGATACAACTTTTAGCTTCAGCCTAGCATAGATCATTGAATCGGATTAGACCATTAGCTTCTCGCCTGCTAGCTTCATGTTTAAAAGTGAGTAAGATTTCTGGTAATTTTCCCATTTAAAACGTGTCTCCTCTCAAGTTAGAAAGTGCAATAAGACCAACTGAAAATGAAACCTTTTCTAGGCTGATTTGACATGGAACTACACTCTCATCTGGCGTAATAATCAAGGCAACTTGCAAACGTACCATAGGTGCAGTGATATCGTACGCAGCATCTGAAAATAGTCCCCATAGGCAACAAGCAGTAGTAGTGCCAGTAGTTTGCAAGTTGCCTTGATTATTACGCCAGATGAGAGTGTAGTTCCATGTCAAATCAGCCTAGAAAAACGCCAGGTTTCATTTTCAGTTGGTCTTATTGCACTTTCTAACTTGAGAGGAGACACGTTTTAAATGGGAAAATTACCAGAAATCTTACTCACTTTTAAACATGAAGCTAGCAGGCGAGAAGCTAATGGTCTAATCCGATTCAATGATCTATGCTAGGCTGAAGCTAAAAGTTGTATCGCCAGACTCACAGAATGGCTGGATGAACGGGAACAAGGTAAATATCGATTGTTTTGCTCGAGGGGAGGTGGAAAATGAGCGTATTTCCAAAAATGGCGGAATATCCCTTTAAATGCAGAACAAATGGAACGCTGCCACTGCTGTTTGAGGATGAAGCATGCCCACTGCCTGGGGTTGGGCCAGTCCACTACTAAACATTATAGATCAGTTAGGTTAGTGCAGTAGGCTCCTTGGCGTGTCGCCTACCACTTGTGCTTAGAGAAATGAAAATATGATCTGAAAGTGGAGAATGAAAAAATGATCAACTTGGCATTTGCGGCGGCGGGCGTGAGAAATGTGTGAGGGTTGGAAGGATGGGGGAAACACAAGGCAGGGGGGTCAGGTGCTAGCCATTCACACAGTCTTTATTTAGCTCACGCTTTACCTAATCTGAGTTATGGCCGATGCTTTGGCTGACAGGCAGGTCACACAGAGTGTATTGAACTATAAAGGCAACCATGGTTACTGTGCTGTTTTTTTTTTTACCTCCAGTCGACATAAATGTATTTGAGCACTTTTGAATAAATAATGTAGGCAATTGACTTTTCAAACCAATACACAATCTCTGTGAAGAGATATAAAAGACAGGCAAGAATTACAATTACACACAGTAATGCACACAGTACGCTATAGAGAGAAAACCGTAATGATTTCATCTCCATCTAGACATAGGCTAACAATATTCTCCTCCATCTCAAGTGAAAATCACCAAGATAAACAAGATTATGAACCAGTGTAAGCCCATTGATTTGGTGAAGTGCCTTCTCTTAGATTCCATCTAACTACAGCCACTTTCAAAGTGTCATCCTCCAATTATTTCTACGTAAATAGGACTGTCAGAGACATCATACTTCCACTTCAATCAATTCATGAGTCATTGCACTGATGTGACTGGTTCTCACTCGGAACTAGTGAAAATTCTCCTCTCCATCACAATCAGGCAAGTCATTGCGTAGTGACAGTCTGCAAGACTTAACACCCTTAACTTGGAGACATTTCAGGGGTCCAATTCCCTTATTGAAAGCACCATTTCAAGGCTGCAGGGTGCATGCTCCTTGGCATCGTAGAGAGAAGCATAGATAGAGAAAAGATAGTAACAAACACTGAAATACAAAATGAAATCCCACACTGGCCATGTAGTAACTATAGCTGCTGCACATGCGTGCTAGCAGGGACACCCGTGAGCTTGGCTGATGCACAGTGTGTGGGCAAAGCTTTAGTCACACCCTGCTATGTTTGTTCACCCCTCATGTCTATGCCTATGGCGTATAACGTTAATATTAATTCCTCTCGCTCCCTTAAGGCAACAAACGGAGGAACCTCTCTGGAGGGGGTGGCAATGAGAGAACGTTGAAGAGATTGAAGAGGAGAAGGCATATTGTGGCACACCTAAGTCCAAAGTAAAAGGTTATGGCAAGCTAACAACTGTGTGTGTGTGTGTGGGGGGGGGGGGGTGTTTCCTTCACAACCATCACAAACACCTTCCACTCTCCAGCAGGCATCTCCTAACAAAAGGTGGGTGTGTAGAACTATGGTTATAGATAGGTCACATTGTGCTATAAACAACGTTGTTCCCTCACAAGACCATTGTTTCTCTGAGTGCTTTCTGCCCATAATTCACTGGAGTCGTCATCCTTTATTACTATGTCTTTCTTGGAATCCAACATCTTTCCAGTAATTCACGTCAGTTGTGGATTGAGAGATGTAAATAAAACTGTGAGCTGGTCATTTAACAATGTCACCTGATATTATGTTAATTATATCCTTTTTAAGGTTAAGCTTGGTATGACATAATCAGAAATAACAGACCACATGACGAGAACACAAAATGTCAAGTAGAACATTCACAAGGCTGTAGTCTACAGTCTTTGTCTAATGAAGAGATCCAATCTATAGGGAATACATGAGCCCTGAGGAACCAAGCCTGACTCTTATCTGAAATAACAACATAAGTCCCTTATCTCAACATGCCATAAGAGTGAAACCATAAAAATCATATGGACATTTTCACAGAATTGTGCTACAAGGATTCCATTATCCGCCCAACAGAGGTAGTACTGTTTACACATTAACAGAAAACTCTCAGCCATGACGAATGACACACAATAAAACTGAACGACAGACTGTGCAAAATGGACCGATGACAAATTCAGTTTTACAGGAAATGCCAACAGATCTGATATGCTGCACTCGGTTCCCTTATTTGGAAGACATGACTTTTGACCTCTGTAAATGAATGTCTTTCTGGGGACGTTTTTATACCCACGTGGGAACCATGCAAGAGGAGGCTTAAGGTATCCAATCACAGGGTTATTTATTTATCCCCTCATGTGGTGAAACACCGGTGAGTAAGTCTGCCCGGTAAACAGAGATGAGTAAGAGACAGAGAAATGCAGGGTTAGAGGGCAGGGGGGCCGGAGAGTCGCGGAGGTAAAACTGTTATTTATAAGCACTGCATGACTCCACGCACAGGAACCTAAACACTGGAATCAGCTGGCTGGTTTCTTATAGTTTACCTTATATTTATATGTATTTATATAATTTATATAGTTTATAGACTATAACTGGCTGGTTATAGTTTACCCAAAAACAAGACATCTAAGTCTAAAGCAACTATGTGAGATTGACGACGACAATAAAACTAACTCAAACTCAAACTCCCATCACATCACAGGTACAAAGTGTGGATGGCATCCTTCAGGAGAGGCATGAGCGCAGATGTGAATTCATAGTGCAATTTCTTTATTTAATCTCATCCCCTTTGTCATTGTCACAGTCTCAGATGCCTGGAATTGAATGCAGGCATGGGGTTCGCCGCTGTGGAGTGGCATTAGCTAACCTTGTGAGTCCACATCAATTGGCCAATGTCTGAGGACGGGGATTTAGAGCTGACACCCGATACTGACCCTCTCTAAACATCCCGAAACAGTCAGACAGAGGTGAAAGCTGGTGAAAAGAGAGAGATATGTAGGCAGACCTGTTCTTCCTGCTTCACAGCTTTCAGAGAATCTCAATAGAGGACAAAATGGTGAAATAGAGTGGATGCCTGAGCAACTGTGCCCACACTGAAAATGTAAGATCCCTGTCAAGAGAATCAAATGTCATCACTTTATTTCCTGTGCCTATAGCTTCTTTCTGCCATTAAGCAAAATTCTAGAAGCAAGATGAGAATTTGATATGGACATAAGCTCTCTGGATAAGTGGAGCGAACAAGGTGAGGACAGGACCATTTACAGCTCATTTTGACCGACCTTTAGTCGACACTATAGTCTGATCAACTTTTTGAATTTGTTCACTGCTAAATTATTGTATTGTTTTTTGTTTGTATGTCGCTTTGGACAAAGGCGTCTACTAAGTAACATAACCGTAACCGTGACCGTAACCTTCTACACTTATGCCAAAATGCAAACACAAGAGACACATACCTCGACCCTCATTCTGGATCCTAGAGATGATTTCTGTGTAGTTCACGGCGTCCTCCTCAAACACTAGGTCCTGTGCAGTGATGTTCTCGTCGTGTAGTTTGGTGTACAGGCCCTCAGCAGCAAAGTAGTAAGGACGGTCCCCCAACTTATTGTCGCTGAACATAATTATGGTGTGCTGGTGCCACCCAAAATGGCGGCAGATGTGGAGGCCGAACTCCCCCAGCTTGGTGTGGGTCGGACCCGTGTTGGTGATACTGGTGTACATGTCTGCCAGGATGAACCCGACGGCAGGGGCGCCAGCGGTCACCATGGGGATCCCCCAGTGTTTGGTAAACAT
This sequence comes from Sardina pilchardus, assembly GCF_963854185.1. Classification (NCBI taxonomy): domain Eukaryota; kingdom Metazoa; phylum Chordata; class Actinopteri; order Clupeiformes; family Clupeidae; genus Sardina; species Sardina pilchardus. Next base: position 11,843,488 of record NC_084999.1, on the reverse strand, counting down.
CCCGACGGGCGACGAAGTGTAGGTGCACCCCGGCCCGATGAAGGCCCAGGGGTCGAAGGCGAACTTGAGGTCGACAGCCATGAGCGGCGCCACGGACTCGGAGCAGATGCCGCGGTGGTCCTCGCTGTTGGCGAACTCCAGGCTCAGGTTGCGGCCGGGCAGGAGCGTGGGGTCCCGGTTGATGAGGTGGATGGCGCGGTCCAGCGCCGGGCCCACTCGCGGCCACGCCCACGGGTACGTGGTGTTGTTCTGGGGCAGCACCACGGCCAGGACGATGTCGCGGTGGCTGTGGTGCTGGTGGCTGCGGTGGTGGTGCTCCCGGTGGTGGTGGGAGAACTTGGACAGGCTCAGCCGAGGCCCACAGGAGAGCATGACCAGCAGAAGGATACCAAGGAGGTGTAGCAGTGGCAGCCTCCCTCCTTCTGTGCGAGAGGATAGATGCATGGCTCCACAGGGTCCCGGGAATTAATTATTCAGATGGTTGGACTAGAAAAACACACAGACATACACAAATAACACCATTCACTATGCATGAGGGGGCGTCAATCACTCGTCCCTAAGCTTGAATTGAATTCCACTTGTTGTCTGTCTGATGCCTAAATTACGGGTCTGACACCTCACTTAAAAGGAAGAGGCATGCAGCACATCACAAGTGGAGTTCTATTAAACACGTTCATTGTTTATGTCGAAAACCTGTGGAATGATGGAGGAATATCTCCAGGCATTTAAAAACAGATTCGTTCCAACCACTTTTATCTACTGAAGAGTATATATTTTCAAATCAGCCGTGAAATTACTTTAACTAAACTAAACACTGCACATTGACAGTTTTTTTTCATATATAATCATTATCTGAAATTAAAACACTGTTTTCCAAGCAGGACAAAAATAATCCAAAATGTAAGGTAATTACACATATCTAAAGGCATGTTGTCAGTCTGTCCAAACAAGAAAAGTGAAAAACAAACTAATTCAGACATTTTGTGACCAGCTAATTTTAGTCTGGCCAATAAGTTTGTAAGACCAAATATTCACCACACACACACACACACACACACACACACACACACACAAACACACACAAACACACACACAGACACACACAACCTAAAGCCAACCTTTCCCTGGTGCGATTGAACAGAGCATATAACACTGCCACTGATTTACACATCAACCTTACACTAATAACCTCTATAATGTACAGACGTGGCGTCACCAACTGCCCTCAAGCTCTCCCATTTATGAAATAAGATTACCTCAAATGGAGGAGTGTGTTATCTCCATATCAGCTTTAGTTCCCGCCGTGGTCTGGGCATCTGTGGGTAATGTCTCTCAGCTGTTGCTGCACACACAGCCAGAGGCTCTTTGACTAGAGAGAGAGCGGGAGAGAGAGAAAGAGAAAGAGAGAGAGGTGGGTGAGAGTAAGAGAGAGGGAGACAGAGAGAGAAACTCCAAAGCCTTCACAAATCTGAAATGGCAGGGAGAGAAGACTATCCACAGAAATGGTCTCCAAACATTATTCCTAGAGGGGAATGAGTTGTGTGTGGAAAAGATTATCTTCTCTCTGGCAGACATCTGACAACATTGGGAAGAAGATAAAGACAACAATGACACTACCAGTTTTCTTGCCTGGAGAGGTCAAGCATCCATCATGGAGAATGCCAGTCAAGTGAACGAGCAAATCCAGTCTAGAGTGAGCAACTATCACAAGTCCAACTCGGAGCTTCGTTAGTCACAAAGTGTTAGAAAAAGAGAAATACCAACCACTTCCAGAACAAAAAAAAACGTCACAATCGTCCGCTCAGCTGAAGAGGTCAGCGGGCTCGCAGGTCTCGGAGGTGATGTCCTCAGGTCGGAGGAAAGCTGCGGAAATCCTGAGCGTCTGCTGGAGGAAGTGCTCGGGGGAGCACTGCGTTGGGGAGTCACTCCAGAATCAGAACGACAAAAAGCAGGAACTCCCTCAGCAGCCAGGTCAAGTCACAGGCATGGGCTCTAGCTCAGCGGCACTCCTGAGCTATAAATCCTGCTGTTGGTGTGTGAGCCATGTGTGTGTCTGTGTGTGTGTGTGTGTGTGTGTGTGTGTGTGTGTGTGAGTTTGAGGGCATGCTGCCTGCGCCGTGCCGCCCCTGATTCCCTCTGGAGGAGCAAAAGTCACAGCCAGCCTCTCTGTCTCTTTTCCTGCGCAAAGCAGCCAAGAGGCATCTAGAGCCAAGGCTGAATGAGTGGAGCGGTCGCTGAGTGGTGCACTCTGAACAGAATGGGTGTGTGTGTGTGTGTGTGTGTGTGTGTGTGTGTGTGTGTGTGTGCGCGTGCGTGCCTGCCTGCGTGTATGCACGCAGTGCGTGTGTGTGTGTGTGTGTGTGTTTGTGTGTGTATGTGTGTGCTTGAGTGAGTGAGTGTGGATGTGTTTGTTCACCTAGGGAGGAGGCGTCTCTTTCAGACACAGGGGTAGGAGTCCGTTTCCACTGGAGAGAAAGCTGGAAGGGGTGGGCTCTTGGACAACTCCGATAGACAGGCAGAGACAACGGCTCTGATTCAAATGTGTGTAATCACTGTTGTCTGTGAAAGCTGTAGATATCCATACACACCCTGGCACACAGCCCTTGGCAAATGGGATGGAGGTTGCTGATAAAATGCCTCTCCTCCTATACGAAAGCAGCTGATTCATGTTAACTGTCAACTCTCTGTAAGACACGCGCTACCTTTTTCTTTCAATCGGGGAGGGAGGGAGAGAGAGCGAGAGAGAGCGCGCGCGCGAGAGAGAGAGAGCAGCTCTTTCTGCGCTTGCTGAGTGTCCGTGGCAATGAATGGTGCGAGGATGCGCGCGTCTCTCCATGAAACGGCTCCACCGCTGTGCAGTATGAACAGGTTTCCTCCCGCGCGCCGCGTGCCAGGAAGCTCTCTGCTGTGCTCATGACATCTTAAGGAGCGGCACAACCACACAACAAATCCAAATGAAATGAATTAATCATTGACGATCTTAACAGTGGAGCAGCACACAACTAAGGCCTGAATAAAACATATGTTGCGCGTAGCCTATTGGAGGAGGGTCCGGGGGTCACATCACAGTATTTATCATGTTTACAAAGTTTCACGTCCTCAGATAGTAATTTTGTCCAACATGATAATTCACATAATTCATCAAAATAATTGTTTTAGCCTACTGACAGACACGCACGTGAATGCGTAGCACACGTTGATTAGCCTCAGCAACATCTGCCATAGCCTACAGTTCACACCTGTAAACCCCATTATGCCTTTCCTAAACTCTTACACTACACATTCATATGATTTACCTGACTTTTGGAGACACACTTACCAACTCAGATCGAGCGAGCCATAGGCTATAGGCCACTGAGGTGGAAGGTCGACGGGGCGTAGGAGTAGGCTAATAAGCCGTCAGATGCTCCTTTCCCTCCAGCAACCGAGATGTGGGAGTGATGGACCATTGGTTTCTGACTGGCAGTAGCCAAAAGTGCACGTAATTGACTCCCACAAGCACATTCGACAAAGGTAGAGGTTTCGTACCTTTTCTGCTCTGTTTTTCTGTGTAGACTAGGCTACCTCAGGTCAACCTGTTGGTCCATAGGTCCATAATCAAACTTTAAGCTAAACCTAGGCCTATGACTTCTGGCTGAAAACCAATCTCATCTAACGGTAAAAATGGTTCAGTGGCTAGATGTTGTGATAGTCTGACAGTCAGCATGTAAAAGTTGTTTGTCTCGGAACATACCTTGGCTTTGTAAACACACCGTAGGCCTATGTTTCAACTGTCGATTATCCTAAGTAGATCAGGAAGGAGGTTAGGATTCCTGAGTGGTTGGCTGTAGTTTACCACATCTGAGTCAGCAGAATAAGAGCATACCACACATCCTATATCCTCCCCTTGCCCTCGATCCGCCCATGGCATTCAGTCGTCTGAGGGACAGCCCAATGACCTGGGCAGGATCAGCCAGAAAGTTATAAACACTAAATAAGTGCATCATGTAATGAAAAATCAATAGGTGATGATCAAGTCTCGGAGGAAGAATCGGTTTGCAGCCACTGAACAGATCTCTTTAGGAAGTATGAGCCTAGGCTATACAATGTCCATTAGGCTATTCTTCAAATGCATCTGCTTATTATGTAGCCTATTACTTTTCATGCATGTGTTTAGTCCTGCATGTGTGTGTGTGTGTGTGTGTGTGTGTGTGTGTGTGTGTGTGTGTGTGTGTGTGTGTGTGTGTGTGTGTGTGTGTGTGTGTGTGTGTGCGCATGCATAGGCTATGAGGTTGAGACGTTGACCCAATTGGCAATGCATTTTTCAGACAGTTTTGCATTGGAAAATATAGATCATGCATTTTTAATGTCTGCACAGACAAGGCAAACAATAAGTGTGCCACAGCTCAACTGCTCTGAGACAGCAACAGACACTGATGCTAGATTATTAGCGTAACCAGCACTGTGTTTGGATGAGATGTTTATGGATCAATTTGTTCATCCTCTCTGTGCCCTATTAATATCTTTTCCTCCATATTAGCAGTCCCAACCCAGTGTTCCCAACATAAAAGACCTTGGTCTAAATATGAATAAAGTTTATCAACAAGAATCATCAACAAATAGAGTAGGCTACACCCTTATCAAAAAGTCCTTAAATTCAGGATTTCAATCAGAAAATGGAACCTATATAGGATTCCAATAGGATTGTCCAAAACAAATCCCAAAATCTGATTGGAATTCTATATGGTATTGTTAATCCTATGTCATTGCATGAGAACTTCAGTAGCTTCTGCCTGAAGCTCTCTGTCATTGCTTTGTAGCTAGTGCTGTTTGTAGTTATGCAACCCTAGCCAAATGGCTTACAGCACTGAACAAATGTTCCAACTACCTTGTACATCTATATGCTAAGCATCTGCCATTTACAGGCTCAACGACCCCTCCGATCCCACCCTTTTTTACATTTCACAGACATTTGTACTGTACAAATAAGGAAACATAAGATGAAAGAAACAAGACAAGGCAAGTATGTTTGTTGGCTGAATTATTTAAAGTGAAACTCCGTCTGTGATGATGAATGAGAACGGGGGAATTGAAATGAGCCGTTGTACTGTATGCTGCACTCCAGAGGAATCCCATCTATCCTGGACATGAATAATTCCAGGAAGACAACCACACATGAGCTGGTTCTACACAGGTTTTTTTTTGTTTTGTTCCCAGAGTAATCTGAAAAAAGAATCACTCGTCAGACTCTTTAGTGTTTTTTCCCCCTGCTGTAATGGATTAGATTGTTGTGTACTGGAGCACAGCCTGCTATGCTTGCTGATGATAGCTGTTACTTCTGGTTGCGTGCTCATATATGGCCATGTTTGACATCAAAGTGAAAACACACCTGTGCGAGATTATGTATCAATCATACAGGGCGCCACAGGTACTTGGAAAGCCATGGGGTCACCGACGCTTTGACAGCAAGACAGATTGAGGCCTACGGTCCATGTCAGGAAGGCAAGTGAAAAGACACTCTACTCTCAGTTAATTTCCCTCGTTCCCACTGGAACGTAAGGGCAAAGAGTCAGGCGATATTTTAACTTCCACTTTCTTCAGAGTTGTGGATAAAATACCACTTGAAGCTTAAAATCCTCAAGCACTCCCACATAGCATGAGAGCTTCAATAAGGATGAGTATAGAGAATAAAGCAAACATAGTTCAATGAAATCCCAGATGTACATGAAGACAGTAACCCCAAACCATTTAAAGAAATTATACTACATATCCATTTATTCATATTAAGGACACCAATGTTCTTTCTGCATGAATAACGTATTGTAAATAAACCAAGCTTCTTCCTCAAAATACAGGGGCCAAAATATATACATCGGATACTATGCACCCTGATGAATCTCCTTTGGCCTTTGGAATTAAAATAGCCCCACATCATCACATGCCCTTCACCTAGAGATTGCCATGTTTTTATTTTAGTTAGCCTAATAGCTGGCTTTATTTGCATTGAAAAAAATAATTTTATGGAAAGTACCTCATAGGTATGCTGAAGGGTGATGATGTGGGGCTATTTTAATTCCAAAGGCCAAGGGAACCTCATCAGGATGCATAGTATCCTGGATCCATAAAATACGTGTCCTTTGAAAACAAAAACCTGCCTGCCTCTAAGGGAATTTAACATATACTTATGGACCCTTTATTTTAAGGAAGAACATCTATTTATTTACGATACATACATTATTAATTTATAAAGAAAATTGGTGTCCTTAAAAGGTTGGATTTTTCTTCATTGTTTTAATTAAGGCATTAAACTTAGGGTGACCAGACGTCCCCGGTTTCAGGGGACAGTCCCCGTTTTTTTATTACCCCGGGAATATTCAGAAAACTATGTCCCCGTCTTTTGAAGATAATACTTGTATTTCAATCAGATTGATAGTCAAACTGAAATGTCCGTTCCCCCCCCCCCCCTTCTTTGGGATCATGTCCCCCGTTTTGGTCTCGGACATCTGGTCACCTTAATTAAGCTCCTTTTCCAAAAGATGATGTTTTTTTTATTCCTTTTTAGTCAACTTTAGCATGTATGTATGGACAGGGTGCGTAAACTTATGAGCCCAACTGTACATCTGGTGCTGCTAACATGACAGTGGCACTCACAGCGGGATGCATTTGGCTGTCTCACATTACCATTGTCTGGGAGGCTACAAAATTAAAACCATTAAACATAGCTGTGTGACTGTCATTGAGCTTTAGGCTCCATGAAAGCACGGACGAATAAAAGAAATTGAAGGATAATTCTGTCATTTCAATTATTTCCTCAGAGAATTAAGTGATATAATAAAAATTCCCTTCTGCTTTTAGGTGGTTGATGACCTAGTCCCAAAATGACCATAAACATGTGTTTGAAGTTATCAGTGGACAGAATACCAGAAGAGATACCTTGCATTAAATAATCTTTTATTTGTATATCATGTGTAATAAAAGTTATTGACGTCTCACGGGGTTCATTACAACAGGAATGGAGCTCCAAACACAGCTACCATTCCATGCATCACAGTGTTTAGAACACACTGTTTATGACAGTGTGGTCTCCATCCTTTTAGCTAGAGTTGTCTGTAAGGGGGTGACTGTGAAATCATGACATCTAAAGTAAATATTTCTAGCGTAAGAATGCAGGCAATTTTGCAATATTTAAGTTATAATGTTACATTATGTCTAACAAGAGATACTGATTCCACTAGGCTGCTCTACATGGAACCATAGTACCCATAGGAGCAATTTGAGGACAAGGACAAACTAAATTATGTACAGAGCCAGCCGTAGATAGATAATATACTGCTCCTCCTATGTACAGTAGGAATTAGAGCTCCCCGCATTGGCCATTCTTAATATTACATTGTCCATTCAACTAGAAGATTACCATCTCATGATAGAAACAGCTAAATTTTATTTGTGTAACTGTAACTGTAATAAATGTACAAAGCACAAAACTACATGTGGTTCAGTTATTATTATTGATCAATATAAAATCATATAACATTTTATCTTGATCCTGTGACCATTGCCAACTGACAGACAGGGAACCATTCTCTCATCTTTTGTTTTCTCTTAATTCTGCAATTGCTTTTTAAACATGTCGCCTTCTGTATCCTGTTGAGACATGGGTTGTCCACATGGACAGACAAACAAACATCACGTGGACTAGACCTTGGGTGTCTGTCTCTGCAGAACACACAAGTACACACAAACAAACATAAGCCGTCGTGGCTATGAAATGACACACAGCAATCCCTGGTGACTTGGAGTGATGTGTCACTAAAAGTCTTGATGTGTCTTGACCATCAAAATAACCACTGGGCAATGCCCTCCTCACTCACAACACAGTCAACAAATATGCTATGTTTGGCCCCAGCCGTGGTGCGACTGGCTGGGGCACCTGCACCGCACGCCGGCGACCCGGGTTCGATTCCCGCCCCGTGGTCCTTTCCGGGTCCCACCCCGACACTCTCTCCCACTCACTTCCTGTCTCTCTCTACTGTCCTATCATTAAAGGCATAAAAGCCCAAAAAATATACTTAAAAAAAAAAAAAAAAAAAAAAAAATGCTATGTTTTAAGGAAAGAGATGGGGAAACCTGCATTGACATGCAGAGACAGCTAAAATGTTAAAGGACAGGATAAAAAAAAAACATTCATGCTGTCAATCACCCTTCCCCTCCAACTATTGTATCTACAATTCACTGTCATTTCTATATGGACAAATATAAATACATATCTTTAGTCAGTTGAGGCATTTGTGCACTGAAGTTTTTAAGCAGCTTTGCACAGTGTGTAGCTGAGATGGGGCTCAGATCAGTGGACTCATTGAAGGTTGTCCAAAGAATGACACACTTTTGAAAAACAAAAAATCTCCATTGTAGCAGCATTGTAGCAGCAGTTATATTTCAGGAAATGTAAGACAACTATAGCGTTAATGCATGAAAAGCACTGAGACTCTCTGCAGTCTGCATTGCCTAAAAAAGGTGTACAGTGGTGCCAAGAGGGTGCTCAAAGACCCCACCCACCCACAACATGGCCTGCTCACAGTCCTACCCTCAAGCCGGAGGTTGTGTGAAATGCAGAACATCAGATTCCTGAACAGTTGACAGGAACCCATGGATCACCCCAACACTTTCTGTACCCTTACACCCACCCGCATTTTTGCACAACATTCATTGAATTCATTGCTCATGCTCATCCGACACTTTTTGTACATAAGATACTTGATACCTGATACATGTCACTGCTCTTATTGTATTGTATTTGTTGTATACATCTATGTATGTATTGTATGTATTTGTCTCTTTAATATCTTGGCATTAGTGTGGGCAGCAATGAAGGAATTTCATTGCACATAGAAACTTGCTTTCCTTGCTGTATATGACAATATACTTTCAACTTGAACTTGGACATGACTGGATCCACAATGCACCTTTGGAGAATTTTTATGGAAGGACCCTGGAAACAAAGAGAGCTTTGCTGAGTGTGATGAAAAAGAAAAGTTCTTGACAGGCAGGTCTATCTATAAAGAAGACCGCCCCATCATTGCCACAGTGGAAGAGGAGGCTATAATGAAGACATGAAAAGACATTTCTACTGTCCATTATTCACAGCCCACTGACATTTGGGTGGTTGGAGGATAGTCCCACCTAACACACACTTACCATGCACTTCCCTCTCCACCCTCTTCTTCTACTTTCTCCTTCTGCTAACCTTTGCAATGATTATAGAGTAGTAGTATAGTACAGTACTGCTGCTAATATGAAACAATAGATTGATTGATTGCAGCAGTAATTCCTACCTAAGGCGTCCTCTGCACTGTTGAATGTTATTCCTCTTTCCAAGTCGCGTTGGATGAAAGTGCCTGCCAAATTAGTAAATGCAAAGGCAGATGTCGAAGTCTAAAGTGCAGCACTGAAGTGGAGCACTGGGAATGTCAGAAAATGACTCAAAAAAAGTTGCACGATGTCAAAGTCTAAAGTGCAGCACTGAGAATTCAGAGAATGACTCAAAAAAGTTGCACGATTCCATTTCAGCAATTTGAGATGAAAAATTCAAATACAGGGATGAAATTGAAAATATAAAAACAATGGTCTTACAAGCACAGGCTGTTTGGCAACCCCCTGGCATTTTTAGTTGGTGAAGATAGAGGTGGAGATGCATATCATGGCAATCAACCACAATTGGGATGAAGTCATCCTAGGGGACAGAATACTTATTGAGCTTTATGTGCTTTTAAATCATAATCCAACAAGCCTCATCCCCTTAACATCAACCAAGAAGATAACCTGCGGTTCAAGCTCACTACTGCCAATCCAAGAATTTCCATCTAAAGACAAAGAATGGTCTTGAATCTGTTAACACATTTAGTTTAGGGGCAAAGATTAAAGATTATCTGCGGAACAATATTATTGAATCACTCGCAAAGAGCACATACAGGCTTATTAAGCAATAAGATCCTTGTTATTTACCAAGTGTGGCATAATAGATATATCTTTGGCACATCTTTCAAGGAGTTTGAAAGAATTAAGCTTTAAGCATGAGATTAGGGATGATTGAAAAGCATCATTAAAGGCTCAAAATGCTATGGCGGGCGGTGGTAGCATAGTGGCTAAGGTTCAGGGTTAGCATGCAGTAGCCTGAAAAGTTGTTGACTCCATACCTGACTTCATTGTGCCCTTGAGCAAGGGATTTAACCCTATGTCTCCAGGGACAATGTACTCCCTTGAAAACGGAATTGACATAACTCTTGCAATCACCACTCTTGGAAGATCTTCAGCTGTTGTCATTTTTTCTCTTAAAAAAGAAAAAGACTAACAGATGTGCCACAATTTTTTTTTCTGTAACAGATGAACCGTTTACTGCCGTAGTGACACCTAGCTCAAATAAATTGTCAACAATGTAGTACTTTTTTGCACCTTCTCTGGCATTATTTTCACAGCTTGATTTATCCGAGTAATACACTTCACTAATGTAGATCATCGTAACCAATCAGATTTCAACTTTGTAGAATGGCATTTGACAGATGCGCTTTGCAGGATGGAGCCTTGTCATGCACCATTCTCTTCAGTTTCCACCATCAATTTTCAATAGGATTGAGATCCAGTCTGTTTGCTGGCCAAGCCATTGACTTGATATGTCTTCCCTGAAAAATGGTTTTACATTCTTTACTCTATGGCAAGATAAAGCATCATGGAAAATGACTTCATGATGACCATCTCCCCTGGTCTGTATCAGACATGCAATCCCATATCAGCAACTGGAACTAGTCAGGGAGTCATCTTGGTATTTTTCATTGGAATAGCACTAAACAAAAGTTCCAGCATCTCCTTGCCCAATGCACATTTGCGATTCATTCTTGAACATCAGTCATCCAATCATCGACAATCCAGAAGTGCTTCTCTTTAGCCCACTGTAACCAAATGTAAATTAATATGACTGGCTGAAGAAAACAGACAGTCTCCTCGGTCACTGATATGGGGTTGCACGTCAGCAAAAGGGCAGTTGGCAATCATACCTCTACAATGAATGCACAATTCTACATTAAAATGTTTGACTGGTCATTGCATCAATTGATAGAAATTTGGGAGATATGGAAGTCATTTTAATGCATCTAGCAATAGAGCAAATAGTATTAAAACTTTTCAGGAAAAACATCAAGTGAATGACATGGCTGGCAAAAAGAAATGTATGGGGCAAACGGAAGAAAAGGCACTATTCTGTACAGCTGACCACATCTGCTGTTTGATGAAGCTGAAACATGACTGATGAAGACTACTAGTCAACATTGAAGTCTATGCCTCAGAATTCAGTTTGTGATCGTGTATTTTTTCCTTGGGATTGTATGATTCCATATTCATTTTCTCTAGGTGAACCAAAAAAAAAAAAAAAATCTTAAACACAAAATTTTTTTTGCCAGGGGTTGCATGCCAGTCACTTCGGATAGTGTGTCTAAATGATTTAATGTAAATGAACAACTAGACACAACTGAAAAGGTAGCTAGTGCCATCTGGTGGATGCTTTGCCAACTGCTTATTTGAAACTGGTGGAAACAAACGATTGACAGGTTACAACTACCACAACTTTTTTTTTTACAGCTTAACCTTCTCCTGGCTTGTGGCATTAATAGATCACATGAACTCTTCCAGTTTGTTAGAAAAGCTTTACGTAGACTTAAAACAGAGAATAAAACAGCTCAAGGTTCCATTAAATTCTGAAAAAGTCTTGAGTTTAATAAAAACAGTGGAGAAGAGGTCATCAGATATCGCAAACAGAACAGAACACATTGACCTATATCTTCAAAACACTTCTCAAACAGTCCCACCCCCCTCTATTTTTTTTTTTTTGCTTGCTTTACAAGCCTGGATTTCACTTTAACATAAATAATTGAGAATTTTGACCAGTAACTCAAACCAGCAGGCACTGGAAATGTCAGTACTTCCATTAACAATTTTGCACCATTATTTACTGCGACCCCATTGTCGTATCAAGTCACTAGACAAGACCCGATATTTTTTTTAGTGTCCCAAGCCACATGCCTTGAAACTTACACCAAGACATTCTGAAAGTACATAATGGTGTTGGAGGTAGATTCAAAAGACTTTTGGTGGTTCAAGTCTGATACTTTCCCCGAACAAGACAGAAAGGCAAAAAGAACAATTGTGTGAATTTACAGGTGGTAAAAAAGTAACCATAAAACATAAACCACTTTGTTAATGCTGGAGTTTGAGTAGTCCTTAAAGACATCACAGTCATACAAGCCAAATGGAAAGTGCACATACACATTTCTTTTAGTACAAGGAAAGAAATCCCTTCACTTAAGTCAAGACACCCAAGTTGATTGGAGGCATTATGCTTTGCACAAACACTTAAAAACAAATGTTTTTTTGTAAATTTGAGGAGAACACAAGCATAGCATCTTGACCGGTCGTCATTTGGTCTTGTGCTCATGAAGACATGAAATGAGTGAGAATGCGGAGACTACTAACTGTTCCAGCTGTGCAGTGAAATATCAATGAAGTTGGGCAGGGTGGTGGGGAGTGGTAGCAAGGAGGGGTTTGCATAATCCGACAGAAAAGACCCATCTCTGGACTCCCTCCAGCAGGTCAGTCAGTTACACACACACACACACACACACTTTCACTCCATGTCCTCGGCCTGGGCCATGTAGGCATCCAGCTCTGCATCCAGGTGGCCTTTGGTTTTGGACATGTAGTCGTCCAGCTGGTTGTCCAGCTGCTCTCGGGTCAGATCGGACTGGCCAGCACCCCGACCTCGACCTCGACCCCGTCCACGACCACGCGCGGCACCCCGACCGGCGAAAGCACCGCGGGCTCCACCGCGGTTGCCGAACCCGCCCCGGCCTCCTCCCCGGTTTGCAAATCCGCCGCGTCCTCCTCGGTTGGCGAAGCCGCCACGTCCTCCTCCTCGATTGGGGAATGTGCCGCGTGCTCCACCCCGATTGGCAAACGCACCGCGTCCACGGAGACCCACTCCTCGACCTGCCGAAAAATTTAAAGTGGAAATTCAAACACCTGTGGGGTGTACTGCGAACCTCAATTAGTGGGTTAGCGAGGCATGTTGCACTCAAAGCTAGGGTATGCAGTCTAACGAAAGTGAATCTGTTTTACCGTCGCTGTATCACTATGGTGTCTTATGCTGCAAACCAAACCTGGTCGGGAGTAGGTTATGTGCTAAGTTATAGCGCAAATCATGAAAAACTACCGCCCTGAGACCAAGCCTACTGACCAATCAATTATCTTATCCACATGTACCACATGTTGATCACGTGTGAGATTCCGTCATATATCTAACAGGTGCAGCTACGCCTCTTCAAACATTTTGAAACTCTGAGGCGCTTTGAACTATGTTACGCATGCAGATATATCACTACTATGGACGTGTATACCATACAATATCTGATGACCATACATTTTTTATGTTATAGGTCAGACACTAAAAATGACCACCATACACTGCTGCTCAAATGCGGAAGTAATCTCTTTTCGTGATATCACTCAACTCTGATTGCGACTTTCGTATTTGTCGATCCAGGTTATCCAAAGGAAGCCTGGTTATGTTCAGCGAGATTCGTAGTATACCCCACTGGTTTGAATTTTAACCGCATGTTCTTCGCTTCGTTCAGACACAGCTCATTAACAATGTCTGGAGGGAATACTAGGAGGGGGGTAGTGTAAGAGCCGGCTAAGTTCAGGGTTCCAAATGTCCCGTTATGTTATTCAGACATACGGGCCAAACATTTAACATCCGGTTTTACACAAATGTCAGAAAGTGCCAAATCTGATGAGGGAAGAGTATTACATTCTGGTGCAAAACAAAGGCTGTGTCAAAATCACCTACTTGCACATTTCAAATACTTAGTTTAAAGTGTATAGCGCAGATATTGGGACAAAACCAACCAAAAGTGGTCACAACGCAGGTGAGCGCTCAGTGCACATGAGCAGTGTACCGACGGAAGTACCTGGTTTGAGACACAGCCAAACAGTGGACTAAACTAAAGGAGCCTCTCAGGCTTTCAGGGTGTTCACAAAAGTTATAAACTCAAAACATTAGAACACTCAAATCAAAACTGCTCGCATGTGCATATATTCAATTCAACACAGGTGCACCCACCTCTTCCTCCGAATCCAGCACGGGCTCCTCTACTGACCAGCAGTCCTGCTCGGCCCATCTGGCCTCCTCTCTGCCTGAGGCCCCGCCTCACTGCCAGTCGACCAGGTCCTCCTCGGCCACGCATCACGCCTGACGGGGGAAATACATCAGTGCATTCATAACAAACCATAACAAACGGAATAATAATAATTAAAAAAATAATGACACAAATTCAAGACACAAACAGCATACACAAGACTTTTCATTGAACTTGTTCCTTACCATTTTGTTTTAAGTTTTAAGCAAACAATGGACTCGAGTTATCACACAAAGGACAAGGACAAGGACACTGCCACTGATGGACTTCCACAAAGTAACCATTATGCCTGCTTGCTTTTCTCCACCTCTGAAGGTTAATATATAGGCAACAATGTTTTACTAGTTCAATTAAAGCACATATTTTATCTAATATACTTAGATAAAAGTATATCTTGTCAAACAGAATAATCTAAGAGCCTATGGATTGAAAAGTAGTCACTTCCAATGCATTGCCAGCTGATTCTTCTGCTTTGCATTACTAGAAGTCGGATAACAACTTCACCATACAGAGAATGTAACTTAAACACAATGGCTACATCATGGGTAGACCATATAGCCATATAGACTACATATAGCAGTGTTTCTCAAACTATGGGCCGCGGACCGGTACCGGGCCGCGAGAAGATTACCATCGGGCCGCCGGCCAACCCTCTCTGCCGCCTTCAAGACGCACTATGCGGCCGCGGCCGCACCGGTTCTTCTCGGTCATATTGCTGCGAGAGATTTTCGCACAGAAATAACAGGCATATCATATGAAACCGGCATAACCTGACCTTTCTAATGACGCTAGCCACTAGTTTCTACGACGAACGGTTCGCGAGATAATTAGCGTTGAAAGTTACAACTACATACAAAAATAAAATGTCACATTCAGTCCTGCGTCATACAGATTCTTCTCTGTGAAATATCTCATGATTTCGGAACTGCCCTATGGCAAACTGCATATCAAAATAAACAGGAGATCCCACTGATTCCAATGGCATATAGAACGTATCTGCATAATTAGCGGTAATCACGAGAAATCCCTTTTTGAAATCACATCAAATTTCTGCCTTTTTTCATACCTCCCCATTTCCCCCACTTCAAAATAATGTATTTTTCATAACAGAAGTTGTATTCAGACCCCTGTTTATGATAATGGCAGATGCTATGCCATTTCAGGACCCAAAATAGCAATAGATTGAAATGTTATACGTAGGCCTATACTACTGCTAATAATAATAGCCTTATAATAGGACTAATGATAAAGTATCTATCTATCTATCTATCTATCTATCAGGCTTTTGCAAAATTCAGAATTGAATTGAGAATGACTCCTAAATTCCAATTCAATTCTTGGGTTTGAATTTAATTGAATTGAGGTCAAAAACAGGATGTAGAATTACAATTCAAATTTGAATTAAAGAAGAATTGAAATTCAAAGAAATTCATATACATAATTTAAGGTTAACAATTAAGTTTCACAAAATGTCAGATATGATCGCAGCAAACACACAATTTATTGAAAACAGTAATCAATTACATTTCAGTAACCTTCCCAAAACTGAATGCAGATTCAACACATTCTTCCTGTTATGTGACTGTGGAATTACATTGCCATGAATTGAATTCCACTTCCTGTCATTCCAATTCAAGTTAAAATTCAACTTCCTGTGGGGTGGGGCCAATTCGATTCCAATTCATGACTTGAATTCTAAAATTCAGAATTGTTCACAAGCCTGCTATCTAAAGGCGTACATGGTGGCGGGCGGTGGAAGTTGGGGGCATGGGCGGGTGTTCAGAGGGTGTGCAGACGCCTATGCAGGGCCTTGGAACACCAAGCCCTAACATCACAGGGCCCCAGAGCAAAGAAGTTTGAGAAACCCTGACATATAGCATAGGCATGTCCACTCGGACTCGGTTTTCAGTGCATTTGCTTTTCTTGTGAATTAAGTTGTAGGCCTACTTTCATTGTCCAATGTGATTGTTGAACAATGCTCGCCAGAAATGAATATAGGTGAAAAAGGGTATGACTGCTGATTTTCTCTTCATCTAATGCAATACCTACACTGCTCGTTATCAGCAACCATTCATCCGATGTTCCAAAGGCACAGTCTACTTACTAATCTGGTCATTTTAAAAGGCTAACTGATACAACTGATCTCTGCTGGTATTCTGTCTAATGGAGTGGAAAGGAAATTTCTAAGTGATCTCAAACTTTTGACCGGCAGTGTACGTTCTCCTTGGATAATAAACTTGTAACGAAAGGCAGTTGAAAATGTAGCGGAGTAAAGAATAGATTAGTGGCTCGAAAATGTACTGGAGTAAGAATAGCGGTACAATATTAAAACAGGAACATGAAAAGTAGCCATTCCACAAACAAAAAACACTCCTATGCGCCATTTGTAACTTGTGCTTACCAGTTATTTTGTTTTGTTGTTTAGTCAGCATGGATTATTTCAAAACAATTTCCTAAGAATCAACCACTGAAGACAAGACCAATCAAAAGAAAAACAACAACTATAGACCCTTTCAATCCGTTCCTAAAGGGTATTCGGTTGAAACGTTACAAACCAACCCAGACTGTTGGCTTTTTTGGTCCCCCCCAGTTTCCATTAGCTCAATGTTGTTTTCTGTGCCACTAGAAATGCCATAGGAACGCATGCTTGTTTATGGAGTTGAAAGGACCCATAAAGTGAGGCCACACCCCACATCCTTGAGGCAAAGACTCCACTCTGACTATACAGGTCATGGGTTCCATTATGCACTGCACACTCACCTCTGAGAGGCATGGCTCCCCTGAAGAAAGTGCCTCTTCCACGGCCACCACCGCGGATCACCCCTCGGAATCCAGTCACTGCGAAGCCCCTCGTGCCCATTCCTCCTCGGGCTCCGGTGACCATCTGGCGACCCAGTCGTGCCTGGACACCTAGCCGTTGTTTTAGAGTCTGCAAGGGGTTAACGGGGAACATTGACACTTTGTTTGAAAGTTAGAATTCTATACCCATGTTTTAGAGGGAACCAAGGCAGCAGAACACGCAACAAAATGTCTTGTGTGTATGTGCCCCCCTCCCCTTCTTTTAGCATCTCTAAAAACTGTTTCTTTTCTGCTCCACTGGTTACATTAACAAGGGATTCCATAGCAAAGAGATGCATGAGACTAGCAAAGCCTTCATACCTTAGACTGTTTGTTCTGCAGGGCAGCCTGGACTGACGGGCGATTCTCCATCTGCTGGGCAAGCCTTCGGTTCCGAGCAGTTGATGCATGTTGCTGCTGCATAGTAGCCCTCACATTAACTGCAGGAGGCTGCTTGTTCTTCAGCATATTAGTGAAGCTTTGGTAGAAGAACAAGCCAGAGAGAAGGGGGGAGATTGGGTGCAAAGGAGGTGGGGGTGTAAGGCATTTTAAATAAGGACCACTTTTGCAGGAATGTTTTTTTCCCACCCAAAGGGTCTAATAAAGTAAAGTACAGCACAAAAATATGACTAGACACAGGATGACCAATGGTCAAAGAACTACTAAACTATGAGAAAAATGGAAAAGCTGGGAAGTGAGGGTGCCTCTTATAGGCTGCTGAACTTCCATCCAAGAACAGAAGTGGCAGCCCTGGACAGCAGATGTGAAGACCATACCCAGCCACTTACAGCCCAGACTACAGTCCCTCATCACAGCCTGTGCTAGGATTCTGCAAAATCAGGTCCAACACTAGGCTTGTCTGGGCTTGGACTAGGTGGTTGGCTCCACATCAGAAAGAAAGGAATGGGGAGATAGGTGATACAAAGCACACTAGCACAGACAGGAAGATATACCCCACCCCTCCAGAAGCAGGTGAAACATATGGCTTGCCACCTCCCATTTGGAGTTGCACAATGCACTAGGTTGCACCTGGTGTTGACAATCAGACTCCCATCAACACACTGTAGCCAACTTATGGCCCATCTGTTATTTCACCCTTTGCATGTTCAAGTCACACTAGAATTTCTGGAGGGGGCCCATGCTATTTTTCTTTCTTGGTTTTCAGCAGTCCCCATCTTGAGAGGGAAACGCACTGATGCACTTGGCAACCTCTAACGTTAATGTTTAATGTCCTCGGTCAGAAAGTGGGATGTATCTCACCGGTCGTTCAGAGACACTTTGGTCGTGCTTTTCACCACAACTTTCGCTGCTGCTTGAGAGCTCATTTTTCCACTTGAAGTAGTTACCCTCCACCTACGGAAAACACAAACGCACAAGCTCAGGTCACACTTCAAGTCATTAAGGGGAAATTCAATGTTGATTAAAGTTAACATTGGTTAACACCAGCTAGCTTCACGTAACATTACTATGTTAGCATTAGACAGAATTTGCTGATGCTAACGAACAAAGCACGTTTCAGTTTAATTTCAGCCGATATCTTGAGCGTATCAGAAGCCAAAAGCCACATTTTTAATATTTGTACATCAACCGGTCGCATCCCCCTTCCTCTCCACCGCAAGATAATTTAGTTGTATGAGGATCTCTTACAAAGCGCTCCCAGTCACAAATAAATGCTAACGTTCAAATTAAACAGCCAAAATTAAGCATTGTGTAACCAATTATGCAACCAACAAGCTCACACGGATTAACCAGCGGTCTGTTGAAAATGAATGTAATTTTGACTGAGCAAAATAAATAATGAACAACGTTACGTTCATAAATCTACACGGCATGCGATTTGGAAAACCTTAAAACGCAAATCTATCCTTTTCATGGACTAACGTTAACCAGTAACGTCAATTTGCATCAACATATCAAGCTAACGTTATATGAGCTTGAATGAATGAAGTTGCTAGCTTACATGCCTTGAGTTGTAGGCCTACCGCTAATCCAAATCACAGAAATTATTTACACGAATACCTTAAATATGTCTAGTAACGTTGCACTGTTCAAACCTGAGTTAACATTAGTTTCAGTATTCCCTTTAGGAGTACTTACCCAGACGTAAAATAACCACTTGCCTAGCTAACTTCACCAAAGAAAATCACCAGACGAATCGCTTCCACTGAACACTGAACAAAATGGCGTACACAGCTGCAACAATCACATGGCACAACATCTCGCGATACTTAAAGTCATTAGTACATGTTGATTGGCCAGTTAATGAAGTTAATGAAGTATCACAGGCTAATATTTCTGCGTTACCAATTTTTTGTTACGACTATTCTGCATTATCATTGAACACACTGATAATGAAAAAGGCAGGCCTACTGATATTGCAGGGTAGCATGGGTTAGCATAACCTAGGTTGAGGCTTCAATTTTGTGTAAAGATATCTACTCAATAAACGAGGTCTGATGATTCATAACAGCCTAATTTGAAGCTAGGAATGACTTGAAGTATGCTCTGCTATTTCAATGGTTCCACGAGTTGTAGCCTACCCAGGGTCATGATCATTTGCCTACCTATCTACATTGGCCAAAACCTTGACCAGAATTAAATGTAAGCTAAGCGAGTGAGTTTAACAACTTTGTAGCCTGCATGGTCGACTCGTTAGCGCAGTAAGGATAGATTCCACCGGTTTTTGGGGTGGGGTGGTGGTGTACGTGTGTGTGTGTGTGTGTGTGTGTGTGTGTGTGTGTGTGTGTGCGTGTGTGTGTGTGTGTGTGTGGGGGGGGGGGGTAATAAGTAGGGAGGTGGAGTAATCTAAACGGCGCCACCAAAAAAAAATTGAAAAAAACTACGGCAACCTAGCCAAAGTGTCAATCTCAGTGCACCCAGACAGACATCGGCCCAATGGCTGCGTCATTGTTGGCAGAGTGTAGACGGCTGCGGTGATTGGTCTTTGCAGCGAGAAACTCCAGTGCTGACTACCTCGCTTTTGTTATTGTAGCCAACGCGAGCATAGGCGCTCATAGCGTCTGGATACGCGCGACAAGAGACAGAACGGGTGGTGATACACTGATAAGAGCGGTGGACTGGGGGCTATTAATAGAAGAACGGAACTTTGAAACTCCGCTACAATTTCGTCTCACTTGTATGCTACAAGTTTCCCCGATTTGTAAGTAGACTGTGCGTTATAGCCTGCTCAATCTATTTTGTTGTGAGTCCGTTGACAGGCAAGCTATATACACCTAGGCATAGTAGTAGGCTATAGCCACTATTTCAAACTCATCTGATTAGGCTACACGCTTCCTGAAATTGGTTATGCAGACAGAGCGAGACAGTCTCATCCCATCTCAGTCTAAGCGTGGCGAAACTGATGTCCTCAACTAATGTGGCTAGACATAGGCATTCAGTCTGGAGAATGAAATGGTAGAGGCATAAAGATCAGAGTTAGCCTAACTTTGAGTGTTCATACTTTAAACTTATAGGCTAGCCATAGAATTAGATCTTGTTTCTGCTATGTCCTGGGTTTGTTTTACTCCCATATTTGAACGTATTTCTCAGCTCCCATGAACTTGTTTCATGTTAGTCCATGAAGCAGAATTGCTGAAATGTCAATGAGACTATTAGTCTTGTATTTCATAAATGTATCATCCGTTGATAAGTTGTAGTGATTATATTTATTGGATAATCCTCACTGTCTCATACAAATTTCTCTCTCCTTGTCTCTGAAATCTCACACAGGACAATGTCTGTGAATGCCCCCAATAGTAATGATGCATGTCTGAGCATCGTACATAGCTTGATGTGCCATCGCCAAGGGGGGGAAAACGAAGGCTTTGCCAAACGAGCCATTGAGAGCTTGGTGAAGAAACTGAAAGAGAAAAAAGATGAGCTAGACTCCCTCATCACTGCCATCACCACCAATGGTGTCCACCCCAGCAAGTGTGTCACAATCCAGAGGACGCTGGATGGAAGACTCCAGGTAAGGTACTGCCCGCTCCTGAAGCTCAGCTGGTTTCATACAAACGCAGGGGCTGCATTCACAGGTGGTAATGTAATGCCGCTGAATTGAATATACTGCATTGCTGAAGCATAAGTGCCTAAGATTAAAATGACTTTATTATGTCCCAAGGGAAATTTGTCATGCATAGGCCATAGGCAAGGCCATAGGTGTCTAGGCAGTAGGAACACTTATTCTGGCAGTATGTCAACTGACAAGTGTTACTGTATTTGAGACACATGTCCTCTCTTGGATGATTATGTGTAAAATGTTTGAAGTTCATACAGCAGTGCCACCATTATCTGTAATAATACGAGAGTGTGTCTATAGAGCTCTGTTATTTGCTGGGGGACTTGGTGCCTTTTAAGCATACATATTAAAATGTGCAGAGGCCACTTAAGGGGAAGGTGGAGTGATGTTCAATACTCCTCGGTGATGACGAGACACAGGTTTCACAGAATTCTTCTTCTTCATGGACCAGTTTCCTCAGATTAGAAGGAGTTCACATGGCTGGCGTGGCAGAAAGTCTTCGTCTTGTTGTACTGTGTTGAAATGTGTGTGAAATGAATGTATATTTCATAGCATAGAGACAGAAGAAAGCAACATTGTTACAGCCACATAAATCCCAAAGCTCTTTGCCTCCAAAGTTACAGCTGCAGTAATTACTTTTTCACTGTTAATGTTCACTGTGATCTTTATTTAGTTATTTTTTTCCAAAACAAGTGGTTTCCATGCAAGAGTATTGTTGTGAGCCCATTAATAAGCCAGAGAGAAATCATGTTGATTTAATTACAGTAGGTCTCATAGACGAGACTCTCAAAGGAATGGAAGAGAATGAGAGAGAGTAAGTTCTCTGCCCCTCCCCCAGTAGAGCGCAAGAGAGACAGAGTGAGAGAGAGGGAGAGAGAGAGAGACAGAGAGAGGAGGGTGGAGGGGTAGTGAGGGTTGTTTTGTCTGAGACACAGGAAAGGGGCAGGGTTAAGTTAAGCCTGTCTGTCTCTGAGTGTGTATGTGTGTATGTCCAGTGTGTGTGTCTGTGTGTGTGTGTACATTTAGAATTTGCCTTTGAATTTGACTACTTGATTGAATACACTCACGTGTGCTGTGGGACAGGGTTTTCAGAGTTCAAACAGAAAGTAGACATTGAGCATTTTGTCATAAATGTGGTGTGTTATCCCCTATAAAATCCTGTGGGAGACAGTAGACGTGAGCTTGTTTAAGTTTGCCAGAAATATAAGTTTCTGTATGTACAGTATGTCCGCCGGTTTTCTGGAATGTGTATGCCACTAGTTGTGCGTTTATGTTTAACAGTGTGTACCCTGTGTGTCAGTAACTTAAACGTAATGGGGTTGGCGCATGTCCAGGTCTGACTCTCTTTGGAAGGTTAGCACTTGGGTGGGGATATTTGAAGTTGTTGGAATATTAGCTACAATAATACTGTACCGAAAGTGTACTAGCTGTCTCAGTGGAGAAGTAAGGAAGTTCTCAGGGAGGAATCGCACTGATCAAGTCTTTCAATCTTGTCTGTCTCTCTGTCTGCTTCTCTCTCTCTCCCTGTCTCTGTCTCTCTTATCTCTCCTTTCTCCCACCTTTCCATTTTCTTTCCTCCCTGTCTTACCCTGTCATTCTCACTATTTTCCATCTTCTCAAACAGATGGTCGTCTATCATTTGTCACGAGATGTTGCTGATACCAACATGTCGGCCTGAATCAGAGACAAAGTGTGACTCAGTCTGATTCTGTTTGCCCGTGTTGTGAGCGATGTACTGCGTCTGAGAGAGCAGATAGCTCTGGGGCCATGTAACTTCCTGTCCCCCAGATTTTCCCAAGGCTAAATGAACCTCCTCCATGAATTATTTACTCATGTCTGACGTCATTGGTTTTTAGTGATCTGCTCGCGAGCATGCCTCTGTGCATAGGTATGTCTCATTGAAATGGTCGGCGAAACAAGTCATCGTTTCCTGGTTCATTTCCCATGATCAACAGTCCACTCCCTCAACAGCCAGAAACATGTGTAGGCCTACGCACAAGGGTGCACACATACACACATTCAAACTCTCTCTCTTTATCGCTCTCTTACTCAGCAGCAGGCCTACGCTGCTTTCACAAACACCATTTTTCATATTCAACCTTCTATTTCCTCCTATCCAATACCATTTCCCTCTATTTCTGTATTGTTGTTCTTTGCAGGTTGCTGGGCGGAAAGGCTTCCCCCATGTGATCTACGCTCGGCTGTGGCGTTGGCCAGACCTCCATAAGAACGAACTCAAGCATGTCAAGTTCTGTCAGTACGCCTTCGACCTCAAATATGACAATGTCTGTGTGAATCCTTACCATTATGAGAGGGTTGTGTCACCAGGCATAGGTATGTGTCTTTTTGTGCTATGCACAGACAACAAGCACTCTCACCATGCAGTCATAAACAGACTGTCTTGACAAATAGAACCCAACTGTGTTATGCTGTGTGACACTGGTTTAAACCAGACTGTTTTGTGACTTTGAAGTTAGGTGTTGCCTTTCCAGCAGTAATTAGTATGTTGTGTGATTCAGAGCCGAACTAACATTTCCCTTTGTCACTGTTTCATTGCAATCCAACTCCTTAACACTGAAGTGGGACTCAGTATACACAACACTGGTAAGGGCACACTTCTTGTTGTGTAGTCGATATAGCTATTGCATTACAATTTACTTTATGTTTACTATATGATACAAAAATCAAACATTTCAACACATCCAAATATGCTTTTTAGGATTATATGTTGTTTTATTTAAAATACCATTTGCAATGATTACTATATTTCAGTAGTCACCAATCCATAGTGATTGAGTGAATATGATTGTGAAGATTATTGTGGTTGGCACGCATAACAAGCCAAAGCTGAAAACACCAATAGCACAGTCAGATCAGTACTTGCCAGGACTTGTCTATCAGCACGATAGCAAAACAAGGTGCTGAGAGTAATGTGTACTTACAGGAAAAAAACACACTGGTTCAGGTTTGGATTTTCATGCTGTGTTTTGGTTAATACTCCCCCCCTAACCTTACCCCATCACCCCAGGCCCCCCAGGGAGACTAATCAAAGAGGAGTACAGCCATGACTGCATCCAGATGGACGTCCCTCCCTCTAGGATGCCCTCCCAGTCCAATCACCTCTCCACGGATCACTACGGCCAGCCGTTGCCCCCCCTTCAGCTCCACCCAGAGTCTTCTCATCCCACTCCTGTCAGCCACTATGGCAACATCCCCCGTTCGCCTCCAGGTGGGAACCCCTCTCACCCCCCTCCCAAAACCTGCCTTAAAAAGCCCCACCTCACCCCGTATGCTACACGCAGGAGCAGACAAAAACCTTCCAACTGCTCAATGTGGGTGCTGTCACCTTGAACCGACACTCAGTCATAACTTGTATCCCTTTCTTTACAGTTGACACCAAACTCACCCAACAGCCATCGGAAACTCCCCGTTTGATGCCATTGTCTGTCTTGCTTATTTCCGTAGCAACCGGCCCGATGTTGTCCATGCAGGGGGGCCATAATGAGGGCCTGTTGCAGATCGCCCGCCCCCGGAGTCTGTCCTCCACCCCTCCCCCCTCCACCCCCACCCACGGCCCTCCGCAGACCCCCACCAGTCAGAGCGACTACAGCACCCCCAAACACTCCCAGTCCCAGGGCTCCTTCCACAGTGAGTGTCCCTCTGATCCTATGGCTGCTGACAGGTTGTTTGCTCCGTGGCTGCCTGCAGTGGTTCCCAGCCCTGCTCTCACAGGGGACACACAGCCCCGGAGTGTGTTGTGTTTCTACCCTGCTTTTGATTTACTGAACATTTAACATTGTGCTGGAACGCTGCGCTGGAGCATGGAAAAATCCAAAACATGACATGCTGCGGTCTGGGAGTAGAACTACTGCTTTCCCAGAAAATGCACACAAACTCAAAACTATTTAATATACATTACGCAAATGTTTCAGAACAATAACACTGAACAGATTTTAATAGCTAACAGTTTTTTTTTCTGTATTCTATCCTGTGATATGCCTGATGAGACATTTCATTCATCAATTTTTGTCAGCTACCTGGACAGGCTCCAGTACGGCCTCCTACACACCTGTAGGACCTCAACAGAATGGGCGCAGTCACCAACAGCAGTCATCCCATCAGCAGCCCACTCAGCCCACCCATCACTTCTGTATGTGAGGTTTCAGATCTAGCACATAGTTATCCCCAGTGTCTTTGTATCTGAAAGCTACTCCTGACCACAATTTACATTGTGTCATACAAATCTTTCGTCCTCCATATGGGTCATAATTATCTTTCATTAGTCTTCATTCATCATTCATCTTCCAGGGTCTCAACATCACACTCCCGCCTCTTTTCCTCAACCCGTGTCCAATCATCCAGGTGACGGAGTGTGTATTTTACTCTGATTCACAAACACACGCACACCCACACACACACACACACACACACACACACACACACACACACACACACACACACACACACACACACACACACACACACACACACATGTATTTGAGGTCAATCTCGCACATTTTTAAATGAATGCCTTCCTTATTTCCCAGGTCCAGAATTCTGGTGCTCAATCTCATACTTTGAGATGGACATCCAGGTAGGGGAGATGTTTAAGGTTCCAGCTAACTGCCCTGTGGTGACCGTGGATGGCTACGTTGATCCATCTGGAGGTGACCGGTTCTGTTTGGGCCAGTTGAGTAATGTTCACCGTACTGATTCGAGTGAGAGGGCTCGGTGAGTACTGCTTTTTAAACTACTGTAGCTACTGATTTTATACAGATTTATTACCTCCGCCAAGGAGGTTATGTTTTCATCGGGGTTTGTTTGTCTGTTTGTTAGCAAGATAACTAAAAAAGTGATGGATGGATTTTGATGAAATGTTCAGGGAAGGTCTGAAATGACCCAAGGATGAGACTATTACGTTTTGGGAGAGATCCGTAACACCGTCTTGATTCAGGAGGCGTTTATGTTTTTTCGCTTGGCAGTGTAATGGCATGGTATGGCCACGTGGTGGCGATCTGAATAGTTTAGGTTCAAATGTATGACAACCAAGGAAGAAGTAGGCTACACAAAGTGGCTAGAGAAAGTGGAATAAGAGTCAGTGAAAGCTAACAAGCCAGTGACTAGCAAAAAGCTCGCAGTATGGACAACGTAGCCTATTCACCATCATGCCATCGAACTAAGCTCATGGCCCGCATGGATAAAAAGATTTGAACGCTTCAGAATGGCTTCAGGTTTGATAGAAAAACAGGGCGAATACCAGGTGAATTCTCTCATTTCATAGCCTAGTTACAGGAACAATACAGACGGAGCTTTTCTAGTCTCTTGTTTATACAGTATGTACTAATCATACAGTAGCTGCTATAGGGAATGCTGCCAAATGGAATTTCATTGTATCCTGTGTGCAATGTAAAATAAAGCTTCTTACGCGTACTCTTAAAAATATATTTTCTAGTTTTTACTTTCAAGGATTTTCTTAATTATGAGGCTAGATGTTAAGTTATGAGAAAAAGTATGGTCAGTGTCTTAGTCAGTACATAAACGTTTATGTAGACTTTTCATTCCAGGTACAGGTGATGTACACAGAAGTTCAAGGATCTTTATTGTCCTACGTAGTACAGTCAACAGTAGCATATCCGCATACATTTCAGCCACACAACTGAAAACCAAAGATAGGCAATAAATCTAAAAACATAAAACAACATATAAACACAAAAACATAATCAGCTGAAAGTTGAAAATTGCAAAAATGCACATTTATAGGGTTTATAATAGAATAGAATAGAATATATTTATTTGTCATTCCGGTTAAGGCAATCGGAAAATTATGTTTACATGGGAGTATCTTATTCTGAATATGGTCTTAGCCAGGTTAATATCGGAATATTAATGTCCATGTAAACGCACTCACTGTAACAGATACAGCGAAATTAAGCGCAGGCCTTGTCAAGTGGCAGACGTCATTGAATCATCAAATAAGTGAAAAATGTGTATATACTGTATCTTGTATGCATTGTGCTTATTGATGGCGCTGGAGATACAGTACACCACTCACAAAAAGTCAGGAATATCCGGCTTTCAGGTGAACTTTGTTGGCCTTTTGTTTCAATAAATTGTTTGAGTTGAGGAAATCACCATTGCATGCTTCTACTTAAATGCCCTACTTTCATAATATAATACCACTGTAGCTCGACCCTTTTACATTTTCCATCAATTTCACCCAAAAGCCAGATATTCCTAACTTTTTGTGAGTAGCGTATATGTGGAACACGTCTGTTCCCTCAGTAATGGATCAGTGATGGCTCAGTAATCTCCCCCTCTCCTCCACAGGCTACACATCGGTAAAGGGGTGCAGTTGGAGTGTCGCGGGGAGGGCGATGTGTGGATGCGTTGCCTGAGCGACCATGCGGTCTTTGTGCAGAGCTACTACCTGGACAGGGAGGCAGGCCGAGCCCCGGGCGACGCGGTCCATAAGATATACCCGGGGGCTTACATTAAGGTGATATCTCTCATACCTTCCGTACCCCCATGAAAGTGTTGTTGGAATGGGTCCATAAGATATACCCGGGGGCTTACATTAAGGTGATATCTCTCATACCTTCCGTACCCCCATGTAAGTGTTGTTGGAATGGGTCCATAAGATATACCCGGGGGCTTACATTAAGGTGATATCTCTCATACCTTCCAGTCTCCCATGAAAGTGTTGTTGGGATGGGTCCATAAGATATACCCGGGGGCTTACATTAAGGTGATATCTCTCATACCTTCCGTACCCCCATGAAAGTGTTGTTGGAATGGGTCCATAAGATATACCCGGGGGCTTACATTAAGGTGATATCTCTCATACCTTCCAGTCTCCCATGAAAGTGTTGTTGGGATGGGTCCATAAGATATACCCGGGGGCTTACATTAAGGTGATATCTCTCATACCTTCCACACTCCCATGAAAATGTTGTCGGGATGTTTTTTTTTTTTTAAAGTATCCTTATCTGCTGTTAGCGTGTTTGCATCTAAGTCTTCCACACAGAGTTGTTCAAGGACAATCATTAAGACGCTGAAATTCAGTTGAATATTCTCAACCACATCTATTGAACACTTTGAAACAAAGACAGTATCTTTTCTATGCACACTGTGCAGTTTTTAGGTGTGTTAGTAATTTTTATATGATCTTTTTGTGTTTCCTATTAAAAATTCAGATCAGGTTGGCAGTTAAGCGAACACTGTTGCCATTATTAAGGGACAAAATGTGTTTGTAACCTTTCTAACCTTACAGGCTTTAATCAGCTACAGGCTGAGGCAGTACAGAGTTTAAGCCTATGAATAAGTCATTGAGTCAGATTAATATATTGCAGAATATGACCGTAGAGGTGTGAAGGAGGTGCGACTCAAGTTGTGAGACTGAATTGCTTTTTAGACAAGGAGGGAGAGGGTGACAGTAGGAATCAGAAAAAACTGTGGACAGTATTTGTGAGGAGAGAAAGAGACAGGAAGGTACTTCTAATGTTTTTCACTCCAAGTTCCATAGATGTAGATACTATCTCCAATGTTGAGAGAAATTTCAGATGTGTTGGACCGTTTTCTGATTCTTTATCAGTGTTTAAATGAAAACTGGCAGATTCAGTAACGACCCCCCCCTCTTCTCTCTCTCCCTCTCTCCCTCTCTCTCTCTCTCTCTCTCTCCCTCTCTCCCTCTCTCTCTCTCTCTCTCTCTCTCTCTCTCTCTCTCCCTCTCTCTCTCTCGCTCTATCTCTGTGTGATGTGCTCTCCTGGGTCAGGTGTTTGACCTGAGACAGTGCCACAGGCAGATGCAGCAGCAGGCGGCCACAGCTCAAGCAGCAGCCGCTGCCCAGGCCGCCGCTGTGGCGGGCAGCATCCCGGGTCCTGGCAGCGTGGGGGGCATCGCTCCGGCTGTCAGTGAGTGCCCAGTCCTCCTCAGCACCTCTCCAATTTCACATCTATACAGTAATGTGTCTCGCATATAAGCCGCAGGGCAGTGTTCTATGCAAGTTAAAAGAAACAAAACTATATTGATACCATATTAACTGTCACCGTGTGTTAACCTCCATTTAGCAAAATCTATGTATAAGCCGCGGCTTATAGTTGGGAAATTATGGTAATCACGTCTCCTAGTTTGCTAATTTAGCTCTGTCTTTGACCAGCTGCAGTGGATAGCGGTTTAATGAACATTAAAATAAACACGATAACATAATGATTCATTCTAATTTATCAGCCAAAGGTAATCAATAGCAACCACCTCGCTTTTAATCAATAGTAATTACCTCTCTAGTAATTGAAAACAACCACCTGTCTAGTAATTTACTGTGAATTAATGCAACGTGCAGTTGCATATGATACAACAGAAAACAGTTTTTTTTTTTACTATTTGCTCATGTCAATTGACTTGATTGCAACTCCACCTAGTCTCACAAATTTAGCACATATGTAATTTAGCAACCCATCTCTCTCTCTCTCTCTCTATCTCTGCCTCTCCATACCTGTCCTCCTCCAGGCCTCTCAGCAGCTGCAGGTATTGGGGTGGATGACCTGCGGCGCCTCTGTATCCTGCGGCTGAGTTTCGTGAAGGGTTGGGGCCCAGACTACCCCCGGCAGAGCATCAAGCACACCCCCTGCTGGGTGGAGGTGCACCTGCACCGGGCGCTGCAGCTTCTGGACGAGGTGCTCCACTCCATGCCCTTGGCTGACCCGGGCCCGGCCAACTGAGTGGGAAAGCCCCTCCTCCCATCTCCCCTCTGGTTCATCTTCTGTCCTCTCCTCCCCTCGCACAGCATGCAATAACAGCCCCACCCAGGCGTGGTACTGTGTAGACTTTGTGTGACTCATGCAACCAAAGAAAGACACACACACACACACACACACACATACATACAAACACACATCTTTATTTCAACCCACAAATCACATTTCTTACATATAGACACACAAACACACCCACGCACACACACACACACACATGAACACGCTCTTTTCCATGGGTAGTTCCAGCAGACAGCACCTATTGACCTGCCCACTATTTAGTCTGCAGCTGCCGGGTGGAGAAACTGACTTGTTGCCATGGAGATGCAGCACCAGCGCCACGGTCAGGTTTCCACACGTGGTCGCCAGAGTGACCAGTGGCCCGTACCCTGCGGCGGTGAGATTTTCCCTGGTGCAAGCCGGTGGTTAGCCCAAGGTGTACCGGAGGATCACTCAGGAAACCAGACTAAATAATCATATTTCGACCTGTCCACTGAATAAAACAAACAGCTCAGACTTCGAAATCCGTTTACCCACGTGGGATTAAGTGCCAGGCAACTCCATTCCTGGTTCATTCATTTTTTTTAGGTGAAGTCAATATATTCCATTCTCTTACATGGGAAATTTGATTTGGTAGTTGAAACATCCGTGCTAAAACATGACTGTCAGGGAATTCACTATTAACACTAATTTACCTCCCATACACCAGAGATCACAACAGGCACCAAAAAGAAAAACAGAAAAATGACCAAAAAACACCTTGTGGCCTTCTTCCTAAGTACGTGTTGACATTAAGATGGTTGATAATATGCTAGAGATACAGCATGAGGCTTAAGTGAGGTTGGGCTAAGTATGTATCCTATAGTGAAAGTGGTGCACCATCCTCCTTACCTGTACTTGCACAGGGGGTGGTTGCTGTCCTCGGACATCCACTGTCCCCATGCTATTGGCCTTCATTTCTCGGTTGCATTGTTATCATTTATAGTTGTTCCAGACTCACATCCAAAGAGTAAGGCAGACACACTTTCTTTTATCTGTCTTTCTGGCTGTAAACTGACTCTGTGACCTTGGCATTGCAACCACCAGGCCCACTGATATAATCGATGCCTTTCTCTCAAAGGAATGTAGGACGATCGTAACATGACTGAGTGTTATCGTTGTGGTAGGGTTAAGCCATCTGAGCTGTCCTTCGAAAACTAGGCCCTAAGATACTGTATGCTCTATAGTGTGCTCTTTCATACCTCTAAGCCAAAAGACAGTAGCTGCCCGTCTCAAACATAGGAGCATTTTAAATCCATTCCTTTGTTTTTATGTAACTTGGCTGGTATTGGTAGACATTTTCTGTTAGCTCATGGATTGTGTGTACTTTTACATTATACTTGAATACCATTGACTGCCAAAGAACCTCCCTGATGGTGATCATATTATCACACATATAAAAATCTAAATGCCCAAAAATGGAATGGCTACTACTGACTGCAATTCAGAAGACCATCCTTTATATTAAACTGCCTTGTCTTGACATTTCCTGATATGTCATCCCCATAGCAGACAGTTGGGGGCACTAGTGTTCCACTCCTCCATCTAGACATGACCTCATCTGAACAAGTGGCATTATAGCATAAGATTGCTGGGAAGCCTTTAATGTTGGCTCAGTGCTTACATTGTACTTGCCATTTTGCTTTGTCAAGGAGTAAGTAGTCAACTGTGTAGCCTATGCACATGGATGGATGGTATCTGCATTCTGATCACACTGTGCCTTTAAAAGGTATTAGTTTGTATATGCAACGTTCTACCCTCATGTATTTTCCCCAGTTTGTTTGAAAGGCTTTATTTATTTCCCTTGAATTGAAAATATAAATTGCTGACAAATCCTTATGGCTTGTGACCAAAATAATGAATTAGCCTATAGTGCCTCTAAATGATAATAATAGGCCTAATATTTTTTTACGGATGATATGACTGTCCATTATTGTGTTATCCCATTTACACGAATGTGGACTGTAATTTATGTAATCAGTGTTATTTCATCTTTTTAAATAAACCTGATGGTGAAATAAGGATATTGTAGTTTGTTGCCAAATGCAGAGGGGTTATTGGATTGTGGGGGTATTGGATGTTACTTCTTATTGGCACATTTTATCAAGCCTTTATTTAAAACAAGATGTTATAGGCTATATCTCAATTCAGTCTATGTTAAAACAAACAAGAGTTTGTCCTTGACATCAGTGTCTTGATGGCCAACGTGTCGTGAGCAAGCCGTGGGAACCTAAGTCCATTGG
>NC_084999.1:11631380-11806380 GCF_963854185.1 Sardina pilchardus | reverse complement strand
TGTGTCTGTGTGTCTGTGTGTGTGTATGAAGGGGGGTGCTTGCATATGCATATGCATTTGTGTGTATTGCTTGTGTGTATGTGTACGTGTCCTGTCTGCTTGTGTGTGTGTGTGTGTGTGTGTGTGTGTGTGTATGGGTGGGTGTCTCTCCCCTGCTGCAGACTGGCAAGGCTGTTTGGTATTCTGCATTGTGTGCTCAGCTGCTCCTCCATCATGCCTCAGTGGTGGGACACACACCAGCACACAGGCCTGCCCTCCACCCCTCACACACACACACACACACACACACACACACACACACACACACTCAGAGCTCTGCCCCAGAGACAAAGACTCTTTATTCATACATGCACATAAAAAAAGACTACTACAAATTTAAGGTCACTGCAGGAAAGTTCTGGAAATTCACTGGACTGTGCCTGTGATTTCCACCGCCAGATCTCCTTGTGCCAGTCATCCAGCCCGCTCCCAGACCACACCCATTTCAAAACGCCTCCTGCTATGCCTCTATCACAGCGGTAGCTGTACTGCGACTCTCATCCACCCCCACGCATTCACAGCAGTCATTTGCCCGTGTCTGTCAGTCAGGCTGTTTGTCTGTCTGTCTGTCTGTCAGGCTGTCTGTCTGTCTGTCTGTCTGTGTGTCCATCTGTCTGTCTCTCTCCGCACCCTTCTGACTCTCCTCAGTGAGATGATGACCACCTCTTCCTCATACCCTCTGCTGGCAGCAGCCCAACTGTCTGTCTCTCTCAGATAAGAAAAAGTCCACCTGCCACCTCTCCCAGCTGCCCTCCTCCAGGCTGTTATCCGCAGACATGGGAGACGCAGCCCTGTCTTACCTGCAGACAGTAATAATGCTTACATATAGACTTCACCCAGAGACACATCTATTTCTGTCTGCGCCAGTCATAAGCAATAAATATTTAACTTACCCACCTACATACATACAGTATACACACACACAGACACACTTTTAGATGGCTAGATAGACACCACCTCTCCTCTCCCACACTCTCAGCAATCATGTCATCTCTCCGCCCACCTCCTCCGTCAGTATATAGACGACCCCTCGCCCTCCCGTCCAATAGGAAGTAAGCTGCCCACGCTCTCAGATGGCTAGGAAGACACCACCTTTAGCTTTAGTCGTGTCCCCTGTCCACCCACCTCCACTGTCTGTAATATGTAGACGACCCCTTACCTCCCTCCAACAGGAAGTAAGCTATCTTCCAATCTGCTGTCCCACTGTTTCTGCCGTGACAAATGCAGAGACAGGAACCCTTTGCCCACAAACATGTGTGTGTGTGTGTGTGTGTGTATTTGTGTGTATGTGTGTGTGTGTGTGTGTGTGTAAGAGGACCGCCTCTCATTCTCTCATGCCACCGCTGCTGCACCCACGCAGGCAGTGACGTCCTGGCACACACACACACACACACACACACACACACACACGCTCGTCCGAGTGGGCAGTGCAATCTCAGGCCTCAGCACTCGACGCCTCCCGTGGCTAATGTGCTGAATCACGTCTCGTGGCGGCGCTGCCGTCGTGCGCCACTGGGCCGTAGCGGTGCCAGAGCTCCGCCGAGGACTTGGATGATTCAGCCCCCTCGTGGCGTGATGGGAGCTCTGGACGCGCTTCGCTTCACGAGCTGCTAATAGCACACATGGAAGGGGCGAGACGGTTTGTAGGAGCCAAAAGAGTCTTTGCAGTGCAGTTTTGAATGTCTGTTACTGGTTCAGGAAGGCAAAGACTGGCAGGTGTGCTGTGGATGTGTATGGCTTACAATAAGGATTTATTTTTCAGATTAATTTGTGAGGAAGTGGAGTGCTGTGATGTC
This sequence comes from Sardina pilchardus, assembly GCF_963854185.1. Classification (NCBI taxonomy): domain Eukaryota; kingdom Metazoa; phylum Chordata; class Actinopteri; order Clupeiformes; family Clupeidae; genus Sardina; species Sardina pilchardus. Next base: position 11,804,545 of record NC_084999.1, on the reverse strand, counting down.
TTTAGTTTTGCCAATGAAGCAAGTTTCTCTCCACTAATAACAGTGAAAGGTCCTATCATAGACAGAATGTGTGTGATGCTTCTTAGAGTTGTGTTCCGTAAAAGGAGCGTTGCAGAATATTACCCTCCTGTGCCTACAGTACTTCTCCGTGATTTACAGCAAAACTCTTAAACGTCCTTGCTTTCGACACTGCATCAGGCCACCTGAGACACCCTCCATCCCCTCCTGTCCACTCCCTCCGTCCTCTCCACTCCCTCCATCCCCTCCTGTCCACTCCCTCCGTCCTCTCCACTCCCTCCATCCCCTCCTGTCCACTCCCTCCGTCCCCTCCTGTCCACTCCCTCCGTCCACTCCGTCCCCTCCCTTCCCCCGTCGTCCCTGCGTCTTCACGCCGTTCACGAGTTCTCACTTCGGCCTTCAGCTTGCCCTACTTCTCCTCAGACACACAGTAGCCTCTGTCCCTCCCGTGGCATCTGTCGGAGAGAGCAGTGCACTCAGACTCAGTACTCGTACAGACAGGGATGTGACTAGACCACTAGAACTCTATTGGGGCACAGTCCAATCTAATGATGATAATAATAATCTGCTACCAAAGAGGCAGCAGGAGCTAGTTACAGTAATAACCGTATCTTTTTGAGTGGGGCACTGCCGTTCAATACTGTGGCACGTGCCCCAGTAAAATGGGTCTAGTGACGCCCCTGTGTACAGAATACAATACTTAAATAGAATTGTGTTTATCACAACAGACCCGAAAAGAAAACTGTAGCTGTGTTTACATTTCTATAATACTATTTATGACTAAATGCATAGCTATTTTTTATTTTTGTTACAGACAGTGTACTCTTATCACAAATAATCCCAGAGATGCATAAGAAATGTGTCGCACTATACTGTACAAGTAAATATCAGTGGAGTTTGTATTCAGTCTATTCCCTGCTTGTGACCATGGGCAGAGACTTGCTGCTGCCTGTCCCTATTTCATTGGGCTGTAACATTTATCTTGTCACTGCAGGACCTCAGCCTGCTCGTTCACGCCTCCTAAAATCAAACCCTAAAATTTTGTCAAGTTAGGAGAAATGACATTCTGGAGGAATATTGGGCTGTTTATTTAAGATCTGGCCTTGTTTATGACAAACACCAACCCTGGGAGACAAACAGACAGATTTACATTCGGTCTCAGGCTGTGAAAACGTTGTAGGCCTACTTGATATTACATCAGACCTCATTTCTCAGTGATATGATGAAGATGATATTGATGGCAAGCGCATTATTTTGGTGGACGAAAACATAAAGGTTGAGTGTGCACACCACTAATGTTTCACAGCTGAAGTCTAATGGGCAATCACTGCCACTCTGAAAGTGCGTGTGTGTGTGTGTGTGTGTGTGTGTGCGTGTGCGTGTGCGTGTGCGTGTGCGTGTGCGTGTGCGTGTGCGTGTGTGTGTGTGGTGAAGGCAGATATAGTGGTAATTCCTATCTTACAGTAGATGTTATTCTATTGCTGTAAGTCCCTGTGGTTAGAAACGTCTGCGATGTAGTAAAGAAATGTAAATGTAATGTGTGGCTTTTATAGTGAAGTCTTCAGCTGGACCTCACACCCCCCCACACCAAAGTTACTGTGAGGCTGGATGTCCAGAATTGAAAATGGGAAGGATACAGTATCTCATCCAGCTTCTGCTTTATAAATCTGAAGTCTGGAAGACTGAAGGTCAGAGATGGGTCCTTCAAGCTGTGAGACGTGACAGTGCAGATATGAGAGTTAGGACCAGGGGGTGTAATGAGAAAAGAGCAGAGAGTCTTATTTTCAAATCCTTGTTGGCCCTTCAAATCTTTCGCAATTAGAGCTGAGAAACTAAACTGCGTGATTCATTGAAAGTGAGGTGTTGCGAGATGAAATAAAAATATGAATAGGTTGAAAAAAAAAACCTTGTGAAGAGAATGACAGCAAGTAAAGAGAGTGATGCAACAGTGGTTATTTTAAGCATGTTGGCAATAAGTATGTAACATTATCAAAAGCACCTGAGCTTCCTGTAAGATTTTTAGGTCAGGTTTGTCAGTATTCAGTCACTTGCGTTTCTGACAGAGATGGGATTGGCTAGGTTTTATCTAAACAATTGAGCTTATAAATATTTAATTTTGTTGGGGCATCCATGCCAGTATATATTCCTACCTTGGTTTTTGAGTTGTCTTGAGTTGAGCAGCTATCCGTGTGTGCCAATGATTATGGCGTGCATTAAACCTGAGCTCAGGTTTCAGGTTTATTATTGTCTATTAAAAGTTAAATTGAGTCCAGATGAAATACACACTGGCATGTTTATGAACTGCTTTCATTGTGTATTAGCCAAACAGTAAAGAAGACTCCAGAAAATCCAGATGGGTCTGCCGAGTCTCATTTTAGGGTTTATAATATATAATAATATACAACAACAATTTAACCGATGTGATGTACAACAAAGCATGGATGTAGAATATACAATTGGATCACATTATTGACATTGATATGAATATTAATTTGTCTGTTGGCTGTAATTGTGGATAATGTAAAGTGAGGCCTATTTTATGAACTGTTGTCTCCTCTTGTTTCTCCTCATCTCAGATATGTCCCCGGTGCTTGCGGGCTTCATCGGGGCAGGAGTGTTGGTGGTGGCCGTGGTGACACTGGTCTTCCTCTGGGTGTGCTGCCAGCGCCGCCGCCGCCGGTCGACGGGCGCCTACAAGCTCCACGGCATCCAATCAGAGCCCTACGACCCGGCAACGGACCCGCCCTACAAGTTCATCCACATGCTGAAAGGCATCAGCATCTACCCAGAGACACTGACCAACAACAAGCGGGTGGTGCGGCTGGCCAGGAAGGCCGGCTGGAGGGGGGGGCGGCGCGAAGGGTCGGCCGCCGAGGACCGGGAGCGGGGCGAGGCAGTTGTGGACGCGGCCGACTTGGGGGCCTCAGCAGCCGAAAACGGGCAGGTGCCCTACACCCACCGGCCGGAAGACGACGACGGCGGGCAGTGCGATGGCGCGAGCCGCCACCCGTTGAGGCTGGAGCGCGACCTGCCCATCCGGGCCGACTACAGCTGCCTGGAGAACGTCTCGGGCCCCAGCAGCAGCTGCAGCAGCAGCAGCAGCCAGAGCAGCGCCACGGCCACCCCGTTCACCCCGGCCACCGAGGACGAGCTCCAGAGCCTGGGCGAGCTCAGCCTGGCCGTGGACTACAACTTCCCCAAGAAGGCGCTGGTGGTCACCATCCAGGCGGCGCGGGGGCTCCCGGCGGTGGACGAGCGGGCGGGCAGCGCCGACCCCTACGTCAAGATGACCATCCTGCCCGAGAAGAAGCACCGCGTCAAGACCCGCGTGCTCCGTCGCACGCGCCAGCCCGTCTTCGACGAGACGTTCACCTTCTACGGCGTGCCGTACAGCGCCCTGCCCGAGCTCACGCTGCACTTCCTGGTGCTGAGCTTCGACCGCTTCGCCCGCGACGACGTCATCGGGGAGGCGGTGGTGCCGCTGGCTGGCGTCGACCCCAGCACGGGCAAAGTGCAGCTCACGCAGCTCATCAGCAAGAGGAGCATGCAGGTGAGGATGCCAGTGGGGTGTGCCAACGTGTGCCAGTGAGAGTCCCGGGATGCCTCTCATTCGTCTTTTTTTATCTGTTTTTATCCCTTCCTTCCTCGGTCCTCGTTCCCACTGATCTAGATGAAGAATGATGGGGCGACAACAATGAGGTAGTCCATCCAGTTTTCTTTATAGATCAGTGGGAACGAGCCTGAAGGACCGAGCATCGAGGATCAAGGAGGGATGTTGAGAGAGCCCCCTGGTTTCACACAGTAAACGTCCTGCCATGTTACTGCAGTCCAGACAGTCTGGAAGTCAGAGGTCAGACTTCAGTTCTGACTTTAACATCAGGGTAGATAGATTCTAGTAGAGCTGCGTGCCGTGTTCCAGTGTACTTTTTTTCTAGGAGGAATTCTTGACTTCCTAGTTCAGTTCGTCTGGAATGAAATTGGGAGAATCTGCCAAGGAAATATCAGACTTCCTAGTTGTATAGCATTTATTCCTTATGCCTGTGCACTTAACACTGGTAATATCACTAATTACCTGATCTACCTGGGTGAAGCATTGTGCTAGCTAGGACCAGCTGATGGTGTGGTGAATGGGTCTCTGGTGCCAGTCAGAGAAATTCACCTTCATGTAGAACTTAAACTTTCATAGCGTAACGCAATGCCCACTGCTGTCACTTTAACACATTCTAGGAACATTTCAGACATTCTGACCAAGCAAATCAGTTCTGTATTAGGGTCAAAACATTTCTTTTCCGTTATATAGAAATGAGTACTTCACAAGATAGAGCTTTATCAAAGGTGCACTCTGAAATCTTGCATGGTTTTTAGAGCAATTTCAGACCCCGTTTACATGACGACGCAGGGCGTTTTTGTCTTCACCGCTTTCACACCTTTAACGATACCGGTCAAAAAAACATTTGCGTTTACACACAGAGGTGAAAACGCCAAGTTGCCCAGAAGAAGCATGCCAGTGGGTGTTCCCAACAGTAGCTATGCAAATACCTTTCCTCGTCATTCAATGAGCGCGCTCAAAAAAAGCGACTCTAATCGGAGCTGTCAAGTGTCACAAAACTTTCGCCGGATGGACTCTCACGCTTGCCATGTTATGAAACTTGGCAGCCCTTTATGTCAAGCACATCGTGGATGTTTGCACAACCATTGAGAGCTAATACACAGGATTGCTTTTCAATTTCTGTCTTGTAATGTTATTGTATATGCCCCCCCTAGAATAATATCGAATGTCTATCAGAACTGCCCGCCGCCAAACACCTGAAGCAACCCTGTATTTCGCATGCACGGTTAATATAGGCGACGGACATTCGCCTACATTATTTACTGAAATGTAAAGGAGGCCAGCATTATTCGCGGACTAAGTGGAGCTAAATTAAGTTATTATTTTGCTGTCACTTCGTCTGTTTTATGGCCTAGAAGGTTGTATTTGGTATCTGTGGATAACTCTATAGCTCTCCTCTTTTATCTGACATGCAAGCCATATTTTTTGACCACGGTTTCACGAGTATAGGCTAAATCAAACGAAAGTAGCGGTAGCCGAAGCTATATGACATTCTTATTTGTTTGTCACTTCGTCTGTTTTATAACGATAAAGGTCGATGTGTTTGGTATCAATGGAAAGCTCTGTTTCTCCTCTTTCATTTGATATGCGTGTCATGTCTGTGCGATGCCTGGTCCTGGAGTAATTCAAGTGAGAGTGGCTGCGTGGGTGAACGCAGAGCAATATAGACTGTAAATATATACTTATGTACTGATATACTTTGATTTAAATTCATGATTTTATTTTCATACGTGTCTAGTCTCGTTGGAAAGCCCCGGTTCTGCTCGTTCATGCAATACAGGTCTCATCTCGCTGTGACTAATAATAGCGGAGCAATGTACCAGAGAAGAATGGGTGTGTTTTTTGACGCACTTTGCGTCCGTCGGGTCCGTTAAATTGACTTGGAAAAAAATAGGATTTGTAAACTGTCGGAATGGGGGTACTAAAATGTGTCGGACTGGCAGCATGTCTAAATAGCAGCATGTCAAAATAGAGGCATGTCTAAATGGAAGCATGTCGTAGTGGTGGCATGTCTGAGTGGCAGCATGTAACGGTGCAGTCAGACGCTTCCGTCCGCCAACGTATGCCTCATTTTGTCACATTTCCATAAACACTAACGGGGCAGTCACACGCTTGCGTCCGCCAACGTATGCCTCATTTTGTCACATTTCCATAAACGCGAACTGATTGGTTTGTCAGTGTTCGAAAATTTGCATACACGGAATTTCATTGGCTGGCGCTTGCGCTATCCGTCAAAAGTTGAACATTTCTCAACTTTTTAGCGGAGGCAACGTATCTCAGGCAACGCATCGGACCCACAATTCAGTGCGGCATGAAATGAAGTCCAGCCAATGTAAAGTGAATGGGAAAACAACGGACGAACGTTGGCGGACGCAAGCGTGTGACTGCCCCGTAACTGATTGGTTTGTCAGTGTTCGAAAATTTGCATACACGGAATTTCATTGGCTGGCGCTTGCGCGATCCGTCAAAAGTTGAACATTTCTCAACTTTTTAGCGGAGGCAACGTATCTCAGGCAACGCATCGGACCCACAATTCAGTGCGGCATGAAATGAAGTCCAGCCAATGTAAAGTGAATGGGAAAACAACGGACGAACGTTGGCCGACGCAAGCGTGTGACTGCCCCGTGACCCTCCTGCAAACAAAATGTGTGCTCGTAGGCTCTGCATTAAGTTGATTACGGCTACGTGTTCATCAACTCTTCTAGCAGTCTAGCAGGGAAGGTGGTGGATTTAAAAGTAGCCTAGAGACTATTTTGGCGCAGGTTATTGTTAATGCGTTGTTGCTGGTCGTCGAAATCATGCAGAATTGCAGCAGCACACGGCTCCAGCATTGTTGTTGTTCTGCCAAGTGTCTAGTCAGGTGAGGTCAAGCGCGGGGGCTGGACTAGAGGTTCGAGGTGGGGCTATGTCGTCATAAAAACCCCAGATGTGCCTTTACACGGCAAAACGAAAACGGGGTTCTCAAACACCTCCACCCTAGAAGCAGTTTTCAGAAACCATCGTTTTCAGCCGCTGTTAAAAACGTTGTCGTGTTAACACCATCTCAGTTTTGTCTCAAATAGCCATTTCCCTTTGATCAGCTTGCTGCCTGCTCCCTGAATAATCCGGTCTCTGGAGACAACACAGGGGCTGTAAAACGTCAAACAAACACTAGGGCACAGGCTGTGTACCAAAACATAACAAACCATATTTCAGCCAAACACCAACAAGATGTTTAGGGGAGGGGTTGGGGGTTAGTGAGCATGCACATATGGGTTGGGGGCAGTGAGAAAACGTGATTTTAGTAGCATGCATTGGAAAGTAGTGTTTTGTTTGTTTACGTGGAACGTCAACAGAAGTGACATCATTCAGGATCTCATAGAGCACCTTTAAGGTCTTTGCATTATGTTCCACCTTGCTGGAGCTGCTTGGATATGTCCAGTGTGAGCTGGGCCTTAAGGATAGGAGGTGGTTAACAGTGATGTGACTCTGTGGTGTGAGCAGTCACATTGCGCAACCGATGACCATGCTGGGCACACACTGTCATTCTCTGTGTGACTCAGCGCCATCTTCTTCAGGACAATGTAAATGAGGCGGGCCGTGACTAAAAAGCATAGTCACCTAGAGACAGCCATTGTATAGGTGTCATCATTTTATTCCGTAGTTGGAGGGGATGCACAATGCCCTTATTCAGTACGGTTAACAGTAGACTTGAGGCCTCTGAACTTCACCACTGTTAACCTAAATCACGTATAGGTGGTAGAGATGCAGATGTGACATAAAATACATGTGTCCTCCATCCGTCGTCTGAATCTGAACTCAGTTGACTCAATGGGTGATGCTTACGTCTGAATTGAAGACATAAAATGTGGTCAACATTCAAGTGTCATTTCCAGAACTCAATTTGACTCTGGTTACTCTTTGCTTTCAAAGTACAACACTCAACAATAATGTAAAAAGAATAAAAACACAGAAGAGCAAGAATAGAATTAAGGGCAGTAGAATAAGGCTATGTATACAAATAAATGTGTACATTTGCAATAAATAGACACTATGGGTGGGATTTTAGGGTCTCAAGTTCGAACAGATGTGTTCTACTTTCTTGATTTTGTGGAGGTGGTGAAAAAGCCAAGTCACTGCAACATGTAAAATCTGGACACACACATGCAGCTCCCTATCTCTCCCTATCTGCAGTGTATTGAGCTGGCAAGCCGCAAGGTCGGCGTGTATTGATTTTCGGAGCCATTACAGCCTTTAATTGCAGCTGACCAGAGGAAGACATGCTTAAATGCCCATGTTATCTCCTGGCACAAAGGGACTTTCATGAAAAGGCTACGCCTGAACAGCTAGGCTTTCTTATGATATCACCACCAGGCCTGTCTCCTCTAATAAACGCTGGTCTCTGTTAGGAGCACCATTTAAGACTGGGTACATGGAGAGTTCAGTCCAATTGAGTCTGTCTCACTTCTCCCTGTTCTTGCTAAGAGTGTGCTCTGTGCTAGTGGTATAAGTCACCCAGGCTTAATGATGCCATCACTGACTTATTTTTTATTTATTTTTCAGAGAGAGGAGCTAAGCTGCTGGGAGTGATAATTAGATTGTGCAAATGAAGTCATTTTAATTATAAACAATTAGAGCTGAAGTCAGTTAGGATCTGTTTTGATGTGCTACTGAGTAGATACAATGACTGTTGATGAATTTATTTACAATAAATCTACAAGAACACCACTGGAGTCAAGTTACTGTCAATGCACTCTTGCCAAAATGATAGATGTAGCTTCATAGAATATAATAAAATAGAAAAGTAAAATAAATGTATCCCTTCTCTTTATCTCTCCCCCTTATGTGTGTGTATGGTGGTGTGATTCATGCAGGGCATCCAATATTGCTTACATTACACATGCATTGAATTGCATACAACAGTGCATAGATATGAACTTTGTTGAGGTTAATGCTTTCAGAAAAAGTATTTACTGTGTGTGTATGTGTATGTGTGTGCGTACGTGCGTGTAGTGTGTGTGTGTGTGTGTGTGTGTGTGTTTGTGCGTGCATGCGTACGTGCGTGTGTGTGTGTGTGTGTGTGTGTGTATGTGTTAGTCATATGTAGAGATAAAGATACATAAAGAAAGCAAGAGAGAGAGAAAGTAAGAGGAGTCTTGTTCATATACTGATGCTATGCCCTGTGTGTAGTGTGTGTATATACTGATGCCATGCCCTGTATTTTGCGTGTGGTGTGTATGTGTGAGAGTTGGTATACATACTGATGCTATGCCCTGTGTTTTGTGAGTGTGTGTGCGTGCGTGTGTACAGTATGTGTGTGAGAGTTGGTATACTGTACATACTGATGCTATGCCCTGTGTTTTGTGTGTAGTGTGTGAACCGCGGAGAGCTGCTGGTGTCTTTGTCCTACCAGCCAGTCTCCCACCGGCTCAGCGTGGTGGTGCTCAAGGCCAAACACCTCCCTAAGATGGACATCACCGGGCTGTCTGGCAGTGAGTATTCCAGTCCTACTTGTCTAATTACCTCCGCAAGGAGGTTATGTTTTCATCGGGGTTTGTTGGTTTGTTTGTTTCTCTGTCTGTTTGTTGGCAAGATAACTCAAAAAGATAGTTATAGATTGATTTTTGGGAGTAATCACCGTATCACCGTCTAGATGCGCAAGGCGGTTACAGTATGTGTTTGCTTGGCTTTGCTTGGAGGTTTGCGCACTCTGAATGCTTTTCTAGTTTAATCTGTAAAGAACAGAGTGAATATGTCAAACAGTCCAGTACACTAAACCACTGTAGACAACTGTTGCACTATTAAAGGAAAACTCCTTTTTCACATAGATCTCTGTTTCTCGAGGTCACTGAGTACTGTTGATACGAAAAAAACAAACAAACAAAAAGAAGTTGGTGCTACCCAGCTCGAGTTGCAGAGCAGGCGGGCAAGGCAGCTCCAGTGCTGCTCCCAGTGCATTTTTACATCATGTCTTGGAGTCTGTCTGTTGAGATCTCTTGGATTTGGTCTTCAGAGGTTTTGAAATCATATGGGTTTCATCTGTATGCAGCATTAGAGTAGGCAAGCTGTCCGTGCCCTTTGAGTTTGAGTATGTGAGTTCCCTAGTGGGCTGCTGTAACCCGCTTTGTGTTGAACTGCACGGCTCAGCCCTGCATTACACGAACCCGGAAAAAGCAACACCTCGAACCGAACGGAAGTCGAACGTGCCAAAAATTCGTTGAGGCTGCTAGTTCTCTCACTAGCATGACTCTTAAGGCATCGGGAGGGAGGTTTACACTGCACAGCTACGGACCCACTGGGTACCTTTCCACTGCTGCTTTCTCATCTGTCCTTCTCCTCTTCCTTCCTCTCTCTCTCTCTCCTTCCATTCCCGTTTTCCTTCCTTCCTCTCTTCTGTATCTGCTTTCCCTTTCTCTATTCTCACCCGCCTCCCTCCTCCCCTCCCTCCCTCCTTCTCTCCCTCCTTCCCTCGCTCCCTCCCCTCCTCCCCAAATTCTCCGTAGACCCGTACGTGAAAGTGAACGTGTTCTACGGCCGCCGGCGCATCGCCAAGAAGAAGACCCACGTGAAGAAGAGCACGCTGGACCCCGTCTTCAACGAGTCGTTCATCTACGACGTGCCGGCCGAGCTGCTGCCCGACATCTCCGTGGAGTTCCTGGTCATGGACTTCGACCGCACCACCAAGAACGAGGTGGTGGGCCGCCTGGTCCTGGGCGCGCGGAGCTCGTTGCCCGCCGGCGCCGCCCACTGGCACGAAGTCTGCGGCAACCCGCGCCGGCAGGTGTCCAAGTGGCACAGTCTGAGCGAGTACTAGAACCCAGCTGAGAACATGCACACACATACTGTACACACACACGCACACACACGCACACACACACACACACACACACACACATACACACACATCTAAATGTACACACACACACACACAGACACACACACACACACACACACACACACACATACACATACAAGTGCATGCACAGTCTCCAACATACACTTAAATGAACATGCACACACGAACCGACATGCGCCCATGGCAACCTCACACCTACCTACAAATGGAACACATGCATACATTCATATATGAAAACAAAAGAACTCTGTACAGGTGAGATACCTTCATCTTCTCTCTCTGTCACAAACACACACACACACACACACACACACACACACACACACACACTCTCATTCTCTCTCTCTCTCTCTCATTCTCTCTCTCTCTCTCTCTCGTAGACATACAAACACTCATTTAAACTCCTGCTTGCATATGCATATATGCACATACATGGACACAAACCGATCATGTACACTGATATATGTAAGAAAAAGACCTCTGTGTGAGAGTGATCTCTCTTCTAAACAAAATGGACAAAAGGAACTAAACATCAGTTTCCATTCGAAAAGGACTCAAGCACATATACTGACACGCTAAAACACATAATGGTGACACACGTATACAATAACACTGTCACTAAAGAATAGTCATGATGGAGACCAAAATATGACTATGAATACAAGACTGTTATTATTTTTTGGTGGTGGTGTTGTGAAGACCCAAGCCCGAGTATTGCTTTTTATTTTCTAATAATTGTACAATGTCAGAATTCACTAATATCTTCTTGCACTGGTTGTATCGCATGTCAGATCAATGAAACAGATGTTTTTTTGTTTTTGTTTATGTCAAAAGAAAAGAACGCTAGTGAGCAAATACAAATATTGTTGCTCAGAGTTGAAAGAGAGTGATTTTTTCCCTCAACCAAATATAGCAAACCAGGCAGATCTTCAAAGTGTACAGCAATCATCCTAAAATTGTGATGTCAAATCAGTTTTTTTTACTCCGGAAGATTTCTTTCACTGTAAGACTTGCTTGAGGCCTCAGTCATGACAAGGTTCATTCCCTCTGCGTCATATCGCTATGCTTTGAGAAAAGGTATCACTGTAACAACCATTGGGATGACAATTTCTGAGCATATTGCCCTCGATTGAGCTCATTCCCTGATGGCTCTTCTTCAGTCTTACTCAAAACCGAATCTTCTAGAATTATTTGACACAAATAATGCTACAAGACAAAGACTGCCTTGGGGTTGATACTGTAAACAAACTCTGTTTTTCTGTTTTTTGTGCTCAGCTACTGTTTCATATCCAATACTGCTCTGTCTTGGTCAGAATAACTAATCGGCAGCTCTCTCTGTCTTCTGTGCTTTCTTATTGTGACGCGACAGCTCGCAAACTTCACTTAGCAATCTTACCGGCTTCTATAAAGGTGATTACACGACAGTAAGGGACACAATGGAGGATTTTTCATAAAGGATCATCACTTACGACTGCGATGATTGCATGTCTTTCATGTACAGTACAGGAACACAATAATTTGTCAAGGCTTCCCACTTTTCTAGGTTGCCCTTTGTATTTGTTTGGACTTTTTTTTGTAAAAAGTGAAATTAGTGCACCAACATTGCCTTGCAAAAGCTTTGAATTGTTCTATATTTCACTATCAGGATGACCTGCATGACTGTCAGGATGTGTCATGGAAATTTCAACAAAACTTGCTGGAAGTAGGGTAGAATCGACATTCTACATGTGTCATTCTAGTATTTTATTTTACCCCATAGAACACCCATTCACTTAGGAACCCTTTCAGTGTATTTCCCACTCGGTCTCAAGACAGTGTTGTTCAGTTACAGTACACAGGCAGTGTACTGTAAGTTTGAACCGCTGTGGAAAGTTCCCGTTCTCATAACATGCCGTGCCTGCTCCGTCGGTCAGCGCCACTCCTGGTCCCTGGGACAGACAGGCAGGTGACGGAGGGTGATGCAGCGCACGGGCGGGTGGTTGGGGTGGGCGCGGCGGAGTGCGGAGCGGGCGTTTGGCACGGCACACGCCTCCACCAGAAGGAGGAGAAGCAGGAGGTTCCGCCACGGCACCACTGTGTCGTGGAGAATGTCACTCTGACCTCCGCCGCTCTCTCTCTCGCTCTCTTTCTCCCTCCCTCACTTCTCCTCATTGTCGAGTGTCTTCCTTTGCTTTCTGGCTCTATCACTGTCTGTCTGTCTGTCTGTCTCTCTCTCTCTCTCTCTTTCTCTCTCCCTCACTTTTCCTCATGGGCAAGTGTCTGCCTCTGCTCTCTGTCTCTCTCTCTCTCTGTCTGTCTGTCTCTCTCTCTCTCCCTCTCTTTCCCTCATGGCTGAGTGTCTGCCTCTGGTCTCTCTCTCTCTCTTCCTCTCTCTCTCTCCCTCTCTTTCCCTCATGGCTGAGTGTCTGCCTCTGGTCTCTCTCTCTCTCTTCCTCTCTCTCTCTCCCTCTCTTTCCCTCATGGCTGAGTGTCTGCCTCTCCTCTATCCCGTGTTGCTCGTCTTCATCTTTATGTAATCACATCCATTACGTATACCATATTGGGGATTAAAGACGAGAATGCGCGTTGCGTAACGCCTGTGTTGTTTTATTAGTTTCAGTCTACAAGCTGACATATGTATAAGACTAGCCACAGGCCTCTAGGGATCTCCAACGGCAAGAGCAGTGAGTGCGGCCGCAGCTGAGACCCACTCTCCGCCTAACTCATAGTGGACGAGAGGACGAAGCGGTCATATGAAGAGGGAGGAAGTAACACTTTAAAGATGAAATTCTGTTGACTGTGTCATTCCATTACTGTAGTTATAGTGCATTCACTATGTTGAGTAATGTCAAAACATTCTCCCAAAGCCCCCACTTTAAACTGGGAAATCCTCAGTTCAGGTGTGACGTGCCCCCCCAAACCCTGGAATTCTCACAGTTCTCAGTTGCTCATGAACGCACCATTATACTCTTCACAGACACATCCTCACAGCCCAGCCCAGCCTGACACACGTATAGGTACAGGCACATCCAGTACACACACATCCACACGGTCTGTGAACTGTGCAGATGTGCGAATTATAATATCACTGAGCCATGGCACTGGCTCATACAGAAGACTGGAGGCTCCTGCTACGGTGGCTGGTTTAGGTCATAACACCTGTGGACTTCACCACCCCGTTTCACTATCATTTACTAAGTGTTTAAAATGCCTGAGCTTGATTACCCTGCACCTTTTCCTCCTTTGTTTGTTTGTTCATTTGCACAGAGACACATGTGGGAGCCAATTATCTAATTATTAAAGTTAGTTTCATTATTAGTGTCCTACGGTACACAGTGTTTAACCACACCGAAAGCTGTTTTTTTTTTTTTTTTTAACCAGTTTGGATGTTATCAGCGTTGACTTATTCCTTGTCGCTTCTTGCTGTATGTGGTGCTAAAGGAAACGTGGACACACTGGAAGGCTAAGGGCTCTCATAAACACACACACACATGCGCGCGCTTAACTCCCAGTTGAATCAACGCATTCTTAAACCCCTCACTCCCCTGAGCCAAGCCTTCACATCCAATGCTGTTTTTTTGTATTTTGAACTCTAACCAACCTGATTTGGACTATGTCAGATGTACAAAATGAAATCAAGGGAAAGCTGTAATTAATTATTGTGGTGATCATGACCAGGGATTGTTGTAAATTATACAGTACTTTGAATTGTGCAAACTGTGCATATTGGAGTGTGAGTCTGAAGTAACTGGGGAAAAAATTGACCTTTGCAAATCTGCAAAATGCCATGAAATAATACGCAAAATATAACACTAATGCTAGTCTGTCTGTTGGTTTTGTTAACACATATTGAATGTGCAAATAAAACGTCAAAGTGGTACACTACAGAATTCGCCTGAGACTTTATTTTTACTTTTTCAATGCATTCTTTCATCTGCAAATACAGTGGACACAATTTGCCCATAATATAAGCCTTGTAACATTCAGAAATGTATATAAAATACCCAAAACATTGGGGTTAAACATCACCGCACCCTTTGGCAGTAGAGATCCTCAGTTCTGGAATATTCCTTGTGTCTATGACGATGTGATTGAATGGGGCTGACTCAGAGAGCTCAGCATGGTGTCTCATGCCTCCTGGAAATGATGTAACAATGCTGTCTCTTTCTTAGTGACCTCATTGACGATATGTGACGTAAGGGTCTTAGCAGTATTGTATGCAAATATACCTGCACAAAGAGGACACCTAGTGGCTAGTCTCCAGTAGTGCATGCCATGAGGGCATGAAATGAGATGGTCAACTCAGAGAGGGTAGAACTGTGAAACAGTTTTTACAGGAAGTGAAGAATTACAAACCACCTCATTCCCCCATTTCACCCACACACACATGGGTAAACACACACACACACACACACACACACACACACACGTACGCACGTTGTAGACACACAAAGGCATGCATGCACACACACACACACACACACACACACACACACACACATATGTGTGTATATATACACACAAGTAAGCATGCATATAATACTGTATGATGTGCAAGTGGAAGAGTCACACACACCTATCCGAAAAAAAGGAACAATTAACTGACGAAGCAAATCCCCTTTGTGTTTGTGGTTGTACTGGTATGGCCCTGACTTGCACAACAGCTGTGGCGAGTCATTATGAACATCATTATCCATGATTAGAGTTTTCATCCAGCTGGGTGTCCTGACCTCATGACAGGAACTATGGTCAAGTGACTGCACACATACGCCAAAGAAGAGGGAGAATCATCCTCCATGAACGGGCTGTGAAATTCCCCCAGTATCCTGATTTGTCCTTACATACTCCCTCTGCCCTGCCTTGTAATGAAGGCAACCTCAGTCTGCTCCCACTGTTACTGTAGAAGATCTGACCAGATTAGTTATATCAAAGATACTTAAATACTTTTTCAACTGTCTCTGGTTATATGAAGTAGCCTACATTCAATTTCCTTCATTGTTTTAATGCTTCTGTCAAATCACACCTTCAAAATGATTAACAGATAAGGCACAAATCTAAGCAGAAGCACTCTGGCCAATGTTTTGTTTGCAAAATGCGATAACATTTAAGGCTAACACAGGCTCAAACATGTAAAACATTGTTTTCAATATGAGCAGGTTAAACCTTATTTTTTGCTACGTCTGTGCCATTTGTTGATACTTTACATAGTTACACACACTACTGGTTGGAAACACTCTTTTAGGTCTACAACATGTATGGGAACTCCTACAGGACTGTTAGGAAACCATTCTCAGTGTTTAACGTTAAGGTGGTTAAGGGAATAGCCATGCTCCGCCTGTCTTCCGCTCAATATCTTTCATGAGAGTGAAGTTGCAATATCATTATCGTTTTGTCCACTGTGACTAACATATGCCATTACCAAGCGTTAGTGATTGAGCGCCAATGATTTCAAACTACAGACAAGCGTCCACCAACCAGGAAATAAACGTTTGCCAATGGATCTAGGCCAGACTCTCTGCGGAGTCAGAGGCCCCTTCTCGACCTCTCTCCTCTCTCCTCCATGCTTGGTCGGTCCTCCAGGCTCGTTCCCACTGATCTACAGTATATCTAACGATAGACTATTTCATTGTTGCTGCCCCATCATTCTTTATCTAGATCAGTGGGAACGAGGACAGAGGAAGGAAGGGAGGATAAATAAAAAGACGAATGAGAGGCGCCCATTGTTTGGTATCCAGGCTATTATGGGAATGTCAAGAAGTTGAAACATGCATTCAGTACATATACAGAAGCATACATACAGTAGTGTACATACTGTATGTATGTGTATGCACTTCTGGTCAAGTTTTGAAACACCTATAGTTTTATGGCTTTTACTATTGAACAAACAGATGTGGGAAAAGGGTAATGTAGTAAGCAGGAAAAAAAGAAATAAAGAAAACAAAGCTGTTTATTAACATGTCTTATATTTTAGGCTCTTTTAGGTTCTTATATGTTAAGGCACAGGGTTTCCTAATAATCCTGAAGGAGCTCCCACATGCTATACAGGAACCTTTTCGTTTACATAACACCGTATCACCTAAAAGAGTAGGGGTTTACAATTTTCAAAATAGTAGTGAATACTACCCTGGAAATGCAGAGGTCTGGTTTACAACCAGGCTAAGTGAATACAGTATGTTAAATTTTTTCATCCTAAGACGTAACTGTCATTCACATGTAAGACCTACAATACAGTAAGCACCTTGACAAGATGAGTTTGCACTTTCAAGTACAACTTACCTACAGTAAGGATCTAGACCAGTGGTTCTCAAACTGTGGTACGGGTACCACTAGTGGTACGCGGGCTCTCTGCTGTGGTACTCTGGGAGTCACCAAGACTCATGAGGACAAAATAATCACTTAAAATGATATACAAATATATAATGAAAATCTTTACATTTAAAGGTTATTTTTTGGGCTTTTTATGCCTTTAATCAGACAGGACAGTAGAGAGAATGACAGGAAGCGAGTGGGAGAGAGAGGCTGGGGTGGGATCCGGAAAGGACCACGGGGCGGGAATCGAACCCGGGTCGCC
This sequence comes from Sardina pilchardus, assembly GCF_963854185.1. Classification (NCBI taxonomy): domain Eukaryota; kingdom Metazoa; phylum Chordata; class Actinopteri; order Clupeiformes; family Clupeidae; genus Sardina; species Sardina pilchardus. The sequence continues at coordinate 11,787,532 of NC_084999.1, read as the reverse complement.
GGCGTGCGGTGCAGGTGCCCCAGCCAGTTGCGCCACGGCTGGGGCCATGAAAATCTTTACATTTAAACGTTTTTTTTTTTAAATCTTTCTTGGAAAAAGAAAACAATGCAGAACAGTATACAATGTGAAATATGTAAATTGGCCTACTGTGTTTTAATGCTGGTCATAATGGTGGTACTTGGAGAGTCAATTGTTCTCTGTGGTGTGGTGGTACTTATTGTGAAAAGTTTGAGAACCAGTGATCTAGACTATAGTCAGCTTTTGTTATGCCTTCCTCACCACATGAGTAGTACATTACCTCCATCATTACTCTGAGACTCTCTGACCCATGCTTGCCAATGGCAGCACAGAGGTGGTATCTTTAATGAATGGAGTTCATGAGTTGGATTGCTCATTAAAATGCTGTTTGACATGTGCAAGTTCCACATTGACATTCTCTCAATATTCTCTTTCGCAGAATAGAGCCTTGCTATAAGTCACATGTCAATTTTTATTCATCTGTGGTATGACGTTGTACTCTGACCAATTCAAAAGGAAATCCCCACACTGTCCCATGAAATTCCACACCACATTGAAAAATTCCTGTCGCGCCTTCAATAGAATTTCTTGGAAATAATTATTCAAGCATATGGACAGAAAGAGTTGATGCGGATCTGACATGGCTGCCTACTAGAAAGTTCCTAAATATGTCTGCATGAATTGATTATACAACTCTTGTTATAAAACAATGACACCGAAACTGGTGGAAATGACTGTCAGTCGTGTATGAATGGAAACTATTGACCGTACAATTTTCTCAAGTGATGAAAGGTTATCTATGTTATTACTCAAATCTAAATGTGAATTTATGCCATTAAATGGGCCTAATTCAATAAGGTTGGTGTTAAGTATGATGGTTATAGTGTACTGGTGTGCTGGTGTGTATGTGTTGGTAGTTTAGGTTAATTTGGTGTGTCATGTTGAACATTTCGTCTGTTGTGTTCCTATTTACTTGTACAAGGATTTAACATTATGTCTTGAACAACTTACTGGTAACTGATTTTTCATACTAGCTAAAGGGATATAGGTTAACACATTATTTGCGTCAGAAATATAAAGACCCGTCAATAACACCTTTACCATTACACTGTTCAACAGTGAAAAGTAGCACCACAGGGCAAGGGTTTATCCAGCGGCAAGCTAGATCAACCTTATTAATTGTGCCTGTATCATGTCATGTAAATGCAGGTCACTGACAACTGAAGAAGCACAGAAAACTATTCCCTAAAAAAATTCCCAGTTGGGTTTGACGTCATGTCATTACACCATTAGTATCTCTGAGAGAAATGAGGCAGATGCTTGTGGTACTGTAGGCCTGTATAAAAAGTAATGGAACAGAGCTCCTCTCTGTGCAATTAGCGCTGCTCCACCTTATGAATCAGAAGTGTCCTCCGATTCACACATCACATGCGCTGGCACCATACAAATGTGAGACTCACTGATGCCCCTGAAGACAACTTTTAATACGAGGGAGAAAGACATCTGAGCCAGATAGCTCTTTCCAGCAATTGATTCTTTGAACCTGCTCTTTTAAAATTGATCTCTCAGGTAAGATGAGTGCATTCTTCAAGGTATTATTACCAGTTTGCTTCTGAGGTATGAACATGTTTTAACTGTCCTGTGCATTCTAAGAGTTTATGACCACTTGTAGTGTGGCACTAATACAGAAGAGTTAATTGTATTGCTTGAAGAAGGTGCAAAGTGTAAAGTAACAAAAGGCAAATTATTATTATTATTATTATTATTAGTTACTGTCTTAAGTGTGATGAGAAGCATTTACATCATGTTGATGTGATTCTGCATAATTTCATATTTATTCATTTTTCAAAATGTTTCAATTTGTTCATTCTGATACTAGTAAAGTCTACGTTTATTTATGTAGTAGGGATAGCCTACATTTTTGTGCGCAAGGCAACTCAAAGAGCAGTCTTAACTTGCAGACTTCAGTGTACATTTTACAGGTTATTGAATATTCATTATTTTGGATATTTCCTTGGACAGTTATCGACATCTGAAGAAATAATTAGGGAAGAAATCAAGAATTTGAATGTTTGAAAGTGAGTTATGCAGTGTATGGTTTTTTTTATATGTGGATAAGCCTATGCATACATTATTATTTTCACAATGTGTGAGACAGACGAGCATTCTACATCACTACCTCTGCCGAGTAGTGTGGTGCGACAGACACCCGAACGGGAGGTCAGCAGACTTTGAGAGCTTAACTGGATTTTCATGCTGTCATGGTCAATCACAAATGGTCTTTGTGACGGCTTGGCAGCTGACTGCCTCATGAGCCATGCTGTTCACCACCAGTGTGGTGCTTCCCGGAGGATCGCAAGTCTTTGTAAGGCATGGGTTTGAGCACCATGATACTTCCCACTGTCCTGACGCGCCTTTTTTCCTCTTCCAGAGGCGAGGTGTCATGTCAGGTACAACAGGCCAAAACAACAGGGTGAGTGGATCAGCTATAGGCAACACACTGCACCCTCCAAAACTAACATTAAATGCAGACCCCAGTATAGACAAACAGGAACATTTTTTAACAAAGTCAACTGATCATTTTACATATCAGAATATCAGTCTTATAACATCAGCTATAACATCAGTCAACTCAAATCATCCGTTTATAATGTCAGTTTTATAACATTTTGAGATGCAAAAATCCTTTTGAGCCAGAAAAGACCTCCGTGTCTGTAGACATACATTTTTGGTGTACTATCTGCATGAGGCACCTACGGACCCCTATATCGGCTGGTTATCACATGTAATGACATGGTTAGAATATGTTGATATGAGTTTCCCTCTGCAAATAGTAGTTCCACTCTATCCTCTACAGAGCAATATAGTGCAGCGGGTGGCTGGCCTCCCCCTGGTCTGTTCCGCACTCCAGAACGTGAGTACTGTGTACGTGGAGGTGAAGAACCGCTACCCTCTACTGGGCTTCATGGGAGATCTCTCTAGTCTCGGGCTGCAGGTCGTCTCCCTGATGGCCAGAGAGCGTGCAGGACCGCTGCTAGAGAACCTGAGACCACAGAGTGAGTCGACGCGACGCCTCCAGTTAGAACAGAGATAGATAGATAGATATATACTGTAGATACTGTATATACTTTATTGTCCCCATAGGGAAATTTGGACTTCTCAAAGTATATGACCCGTTACAAAGACACATAAAACTACAATAAGACAAGACATAAATGACACACAATGTACAATAACAGTAAAGCTTAATGGCAATAAATAAGAAAATACAATACAAAAACCTCCTGTAACAAAGTGTTTAGGGTGTTTGTTTAAGGCACTTATCATATTAAGGGCTTTGATTGATATGGGGACAAATGAGAATCCTTGCTTGCAGTAGCGTATACTTCTATGGAATGAAAGCTTATTACAGTAATTTCCTGCATATAAGCCACATTGTGTATAAGCCACAGGACAGTGTTTTATGCATATTAAAAGAAACAAAACCATATTAACACCATATTAACTGTCCCCGTGTATTAACCCCATAGCTGAATAGATATTGCAAAATCAATGTATAAGCCGTGGCTAATAGTCGGGAAATTACGGTAGAGCAATGCACGTTTTAGTTTCCTAAAGCTACCATATCAACCATGAATAGCCAAAAAAACAGGACACTTACTTATAGTTTTATTTACTTTAAATAGATTTTACAGATGCTTCACACTCCAATACATACGATTATGCCATTCTGAATACATAAAGTTGAACACTTACATGTATTAAAGGAGACATGGAATAGAATCATTTTTGTCTTGATTTTGATGAATTAGGAGAGGTTGTGCATAACCAGAGAGCTATCATGAACATGAGGCATGGTTGTGCCCTCTTTCATACAACAATCTTGAACTTAAAAATAGCCACTAAAAAATGGCCGAATTAGAACAAAGGCTACTTGTGATGTCAAATATCGAAAAGCCATTGCAGTTCAATTGGGGTTGCCAAAGAGGGTGCCTTATAGCGCTAAACATGGATTCAGGTAGATCTGACAGACAGATAGGAGACAGGTCTAGTGAACAGTAATATTTCAGATTGTATAATTTTATGGGGTAAGTGTCATTTTGGGAAAAAATGGTCTAAGGCACATTTGATTTGTAGTGAATAGATCCAAGGTATCAAAAATATACCAATCTACATAATACACATCCATTGTATATCCATTGCAGTGCAAGTCTTGGAATGATTTGTTGATTAAACTGTCAGGTAAAATAAACATTATGCAGATGTGTGACAAACTTGGCCAGAAAATACTTTAACTTTTGTACTTTTGTATGTTTGCCATAGTTGATGCCGTCAACCACTATGTTAATGTGGGGCTGGACCAGATGGAGAGCAGCTTCCCAGTCCTGAATCAGTCCACAGAGGAGGTGGGTGCCCTGAGAGCCTCATCTTGTGGGTGGAGTAATGGTGAAATGGAACACCCTGACCTGCCATCTGTGATGACTCATTTCACATGATCTTCAATCAAAGACATTCATGACACCCAATACTGTCATGGTGCAGGAAATTACATCATGGCCCAGTCTCTTCTGTCTTAAAGGAACACTTCACCGTTTTTTCATATTAAACTTCGTTATACCCTTAACTAAGACGAGTTGATACATACCTCTTACGTTTCAATGCGTGCACTCACTGGCTCTGGCGCATGGCGCTACTTTGATAGCACTTAGCTAGCCCAGTTCATTCATTAGGATCCAAACAGAGATGGAGTTAGAAGCGACCAAACACCTCCATGTTTTCCCTATAAAATACAGTTCACAACCATGGTGACACAAAATAAAACGTAGTGCATTTCTAGGCAGGTAAGAGGGATAACTATATTGTGTGGCGGAATAACACTTGGGAGCACTTAGACTCAGCGCAGTAATATCCTCACTCCAAAGTGAAACTGAAAGTGCAAGAGTGATGATATTACTGCGCCGAGTCAAAGTGCTCTCACCTTTCTAGACTGTGATGAAGACGTGGCAAACATCGAAACGTTAGTCCACTATGTTGGCACCTTAATAAATATCTAAAACTTCACATCTGAGTTGCTCCGGTGAACATTGTTTCTTCACTACAGTTTGTCCTTTCCCGTTGACACACCAGATAGTGATTTCGGGAGCACGGAGGACCTTTTGTTTTTTTCTATGTGATAAAGAACTGTGTCTTTCCATCTCTCTCCCCTCTCACAGGTGCTGTGTCACCTGAAGGATGGCTTTTACCTGACTCTAGACGATGCTCAGATGCGCGTCATTGAAGGGCTGGATGTGGTGCTGAACAGGTGGGAGCAGCTGGTGGATGTCATCTGGGATCTGCTGATAGCCCTGCAGAACTCCTCCACGGGCCGAGTGGTGACCTCAAGCCTGGACGAGGTGCTTACGCGTACCGAGGACGCTGTCCATCACTACCTGCCAATGCCCCCGACAATGCGTGAGTCTCTGACTTTGAAGCTCAATACCACATAGTTAACAGTGAATGTACAGTATACAGTGGATATGCTGGTTCACTACATCTAGACTGCATAATACTGTAACACTCCAACTCCCAATCATTCTCTAAGACACAGATATTAACACAGTACACTACAAAAAAGGGATGTGTTAAAATGACATTTTGTGTCAATTTCAGCATTGTGTGGCTGGGTGAAAAACAGAGTTCAGCTATCTCAGATAACCAAACAAAATGTATATCGTTATGTGTGGGCCTACATTCCATAATATATGAGTCTCTTAAGACGAGTAGTTAAAGAATAATCTAAATTATAAAATAAAACGGAAAAAAAAGAAAGCTTTGGCAACTTTTCCTCACTTCACTTTCCTTCACTTACTCACCAGGTGGGTACTTACTTGGTACTATCTTACTAGGTATGGCTTGCAGTTAATATGGTCATCAGAATGTTATCCTTATTGTGCGCATGCATTAGCATTATGATACAGTGCACCCAAATGTCCAGCATTTCTTATTCAAGGGAATGATGAATGAGTAGCCTACAGCATTGCTCACAGACAGGGTGGACTCATATGCATTCATGAGTAGCAAAAAACATGGAAGATGACGGCGACAGACAGACATTGTGGAAGGTCAACAGAATCACACCAGTGCAGGAAAGGGCTTAAAAAACTATCATAATTGAAATTAAAGGTATCGTGAGTCGTGACACAGATACCTTTTACTCCCATCCACAGGTCATCAAAGTTCACTAAGGGGCAACACTGTTTTAGAAGCGTTACACTGCATCCTTGTGATTTTCAGGACAGGAATTCGAGTTCAGGGCTTCGCTGTATGAAGATGATGATGACAATGACGAACCTGGGCTGTGGACGCGTGTGCGCTGGCTTTTGCTCAATCTGAGTCTCCAACTGTACCACCGAGCCCTGAAGCTGAGGGCACAGCTGTACCGCATCATCCAGACACTAGAGGGAGCTGCTAACACAGTGAGGAAACAGTAGTCTTCTTCATCTTGGTTTCTCAACTTGTTTTTTTGTTTGTTTGTTTGTTTGGTTTTTTTTGTCCCAGTCAAGCGCTCTATCTTGTGTTTACACAGAGGGAAAGCTTTTGATAATGAAACGCTTAAGGATACAGTTGTTATCCATTTTAGTTCTACTAGCTTTTCTGATCTTGCTCGAATGCAGTGGTAATAATATTTTGTCTGGCAAGTTATTCAGACAGCAGGAAATTCCAGAGAAAGTCCATTGAGGCTGAAGTCTTATTATTACATAATAAATAGGATGAAGAATTTTACTTTGGCTGATGAACTGATTTCTTTCTATTTTATGAGCGTCTTGCATAACATTTGAATTTTGAACACTTACAGTAATGATATCCCGACCTCCTTTGACTTAAGACCTAACACAATTGTGCAGGTTTAAACATTGTAGGCAGAATATATTATTTTTTTAATTGAATAAATCTGTTTTGATTAAAATAACTCATCACATTTGCAGTATACACCATCCCTATGCAGTTACAGTATGACGAATGCTAGTGATGGCAAAATGGCATAAACTTGAGGGAAGGGGGTGGGGTGCCACTCAACAAATGGCCTCTTTAGGGACTGGTGTCTGATTTCATTGCCAAAAATATTATGAATTTAATACTTTTTCAAGTAGAGCATGAAGTTACACTTCACAAACACTTCACACTGGTGTTCTCCTACTGACCCCATTCTGCTTTTTTTTATGTCAAGCTTGGTTTATTGTAAAATACAGTTTTTTGTTAGTTGCAAAATGATTTCACATTTATGCAGTATAATGAAAAGTGTCAAATAGTTGCCGCTATGGGCGATATCATGACAAGTGAGTATACTGTAGCCTACTCCGCGAGGATTTTAACTGAACTTGGACATAACATTTGATTAGGGAGCAACAGTTGAATACTGGGGCACATGCTGGATTCCAGGACACCACTACCATTGTCCTATCACACATTGGTATTGGTGTGGTAAGAGTGGAATGACTTGAGCTATGGGTCTAAGGAACATTTTTGTCCATTCTTTGTCTGCGACCTTGATTTCCACCTTGCAGATTCACTTGGTGACACTTTGACGACAGTCTTTCGTGAGCACTACAGTCCTGACTGTGATGTTCTGCTTGTCAGCCTGCCACTTTCTTATCAGCTGAAGTGAAATGCAGACGTTTTCCTGAACACATTTTTGTCCTCTGCCTTCAAGTAGACACTGTGATCTCTGGTACGTGAAGGCGGCACACACTGATTTTTGCTACCCCAGAGCTAACTTGCAATGCAACTTGCCATTGAAGTTAGTTAGCAAGTTGTCAAGTTAGGAGTCAGCAGTCTGCCTCCACGTCCCCATGAAACTCCTCATTACAGTATCAAATAGGACCATCACAGTATCAGATAGGACCATCACAACATCCCAGCACTTCTGGTCGTGCCTTATTGGGTGGGCAGTAAAAATACCCAGGCTACGTGCTCTGTTCCATGGTTGGGCGGCTTGTAAGGCCCTTGGCACTTCCTGCCTACATGAGCTGCAAGAAGAGATCTCCCTGGACAGGCACGGCTCTCTCATTAGGCACTCTTTGTGCAAGGCCCCCTGGGGCTTCTGCGGTCTCCGAAAAATTGATAGAAAGGCAAGGAAAGAGGGAGGGTGAGAGAGAGAGAGACAGAGAGAAACAAACAAAGTCACAACAAGAAAATGGAGGAGGAAAGAGAGAGAGAGAGAGAAACAAACACAATTACCAAAAGAAAATTGAGAGAGAGAAAGAGATGGTTATTCAGGTGCCTAATCTATCATCTATATGGGCTCTAGTTAACTCAACATATTTTCTATAAGCTGCCAGGCAGGGCTAGTGTATCACCAGATATTTGAAGAAATATAAACATAAAAACCCACAAAAATACTGTCTAAGGCAGTTTTTCATATGAATAACTCATCATTAATAATAACGTGTTATTACTTCTAACATTTATTGTCATAATGAAATAAAATATATAAATAAATAAATAAATGTTGCCATACTATTCATATCTATCGTTAAACTTTCATTAAACTAATTTTTGTAACTCTGACACTCAAACTATTCATCACACTAAAGATACGTCAGATTAGTTGCCAAGCATGTACAGTATGTCAGATAAGTCTTGTGTGTGGGCAAATGCCAATCACCAAAATACACAGCACACTCAGATGTCTTGCACACACTGTTCGAAAAAGGGGAGAGGGATCCATGTTTGTTTGGGTTTGGGTGAGAGATGTTTGGGTTGGTTTAGAGAAGGCCCGGAGGGACGTGGTGCTACGTGAGGTTTGAAGCAGCTCATGGCTGCCACTGCTGGAGAAGAACACACTCAGTCCGATAAGACAGGGATGAAGGAGTCCAGCCCAGATGAACAGATAGAACGGATTCAGTGGGCGTCTGAGTCTACAGTGGCTGAGGGTGTACTGTACCTAACAGCTAATAGTTGCTGGTTTGAAGGGATGTTTGGGAGATTTGTGAAGTTGCAAACACTAAATAGAATATAGACATTATAGTGTAATTATAGTATCTGTCGTGGTTTTCAAGTGTGGTTTTTCATTTCCCCCTAGTTTAACAGACTTTATCGTTTTTATTTCCTCTAGTTCAAATGCATTTAAAGCAAGACAGATAGACAATAAGACACATAACAAGACATATGTTATGGTTTGTTTGCAGAATATGCAAATTGGAGAATTGGAGACTCTGTGACCATGTTGTGCAAGTGTGAGGGGGATGTGTTGCAAAAACTAAACTATTCAATGGGGGGTTTGCATATCCTCAACTAGTTTATTTCAACTGCAATGAATCTAATCATGTTATTATAAACGAAGACTTCTGCATCACTAGCCAGGACTATAGGCAAAACCTAATGAAGCATACTGTCATGTGCACTTCAAATTGGGAATGGAGAAGACGACACCTCAGGGTCAGCATATTCAATTCCGTCTTTGAAAAAACTAAAGAGATCTCTGTTTCAAACACCTCAAGGACGAACCATGCGTTTTTCACTAGATGGAAGCATAAAGCAGACACGTGTCGCTGTGAAAGCCCCGTTGAGCTCATCTTAAGAGCCCACAGAGCCTTAAGAGTGTCATTTTCCCAGCAGTTAGCCTGCGGGTAATTGGAAGATAAACGTGTTAGAGGGCGCGGTGGCGGCGGCGTGGTGGTGGCGGTGGCAGTGGTGGGCGTCTGGTGAGGGAGCGGAGGGGGGTGGGGGAAGGGAGCGGGGCAAACACTGAGATCCACAAGGGTCGGCTCACATCAAACAGTGCCTCATTAAAGGCCAGCAGACACCCCAGAGAGACTGGGCGACTGCACAGTAGAGAAACGTGAGCTGGCAACGTCTACCACTGTGTGTGAGCCTGTGTGAGCCTTTCAGGTGGGGGAGTGTTCAAAAGTGTGTGTGTGTGTGTGTGTGTGTGTGTGTGTGTGTGTGTGTGTGTGTGTGTGTGTATGCGTGCGTGCATGTGCGTGTGTGTGTGTGTGTGTGACTGTGTTTAGGGGGTACAGTGTGTGTGTGCATGTGTTTAGGGGGTACAGTGTGTCTGCATCATTGTGGGTGATTGGGACTGTATGTAATGTGCAAGCACGTGTAACATCTCTGTAGAGGTATCAGAACGCGCTGTGTTCCTCCTTCCTTGGGGCGGTTTGTGTGCGTAGTGTGATTGTTTCCATGGTGCCATGCTTGGCTCCTGGTTGCTCTTTGGCAGGACTTGGCAGCTGTCGCCACAGCACCGGGTCACGTTTTCTGCTCAGCTCCAGTTCCGCCTCTGCGGGCTCCTCTCCTTTTGAACAGGACAGGAATACAGAGGGCACTGCGGGCAGCCTCTCTCCCTTTGGCTGACCCACTTCTACACCCCCACCTACAAAACATAATTGAAGCTTACAGTACAAGGGGGGCGGCCCGGCCTGGTGAGTGCCTGTAAGATATGCGTGCTTGCTGCGTTTGCCAACCTAGACTGAAATCCATCACACACGAGCGGCGCGGTCTCACACTCACGTTGCTGTGGGCTCGAAGATGCACTTGCTCTACTTCAGAAGCACACGTGAACATGTGGTTTAGTGCGCTGGTGGGGTATTTGCTTAAAATTCACCGCTTCTTAGTTAGACCTGGCTTTCAGTTCGATTTTTAGAATTAGAATTTTTTTAGAAATAGAATTTTTATCTTATTTATATTTATATTTTATATTTATATCACAGCTTGTTGCTATGTTCAACTCATATACCCAGGTAGTCATAGGTCTCGTATTCCTTCACGTGGTACAGATGAATAATTTCTTTGGACTTTCCAGTTGCATTAAAACATTTTATATTTTATACCCCCACCCCGCTGAGCAGGGTCCTCCCCCCCCCCCCCCCCCCCTCACCCCCCTCCACCTTTCACCATACAACAGCATGGCGATGTGAACAAGTAGATTGAGAAAAACACTTGATGTTTTTTTAGGCTAATGACTAGTTGTGCCTTGGCTGTCAGTTCCAGTTTATGTACATGGGTCATTTACTTGTGTTCCCGCTGAGGCCTGCAGGGCTAATAGGAACATGACAGCCAAGCCTCTAAAGTAGCGATTTGGCTCTTTTTCTGTAGGCTATGGAGGAAACACAAGTTTCAGTGCCAACAATCTAATGTTGATGGGAAGAGAATGAGAGAGCGGGGCAGAGGGATGAGGGGCAGTTGTGGAAGGGGCCATCGGGTCTTTTGTGAAGAGACTGATGGGTTCACCCAGGACAGAAGCCACGTGGACCCAAAAACCCATCGCTTTTGTCTGTGTTATTATGTCCCATTAATCCAACACTTGGACCTGACAAGACCGAAGCTTGGCCGAGATCTCATTTTCTCTTGTTTGTTGGTACATCACGTTTGGTAGAGAATTAATAAGAAATAAAATAATAATAACAAATGAAATACAATAAAATAAAATAAACAACATATTTTTTTTTTATTGAGGCGATTATTTGAGGGGAAATTACTCATTGATTCACTGGTTAGTCACTGATGATTTACAAAACGTGTTCATTGTGTAATAAGTTTGAATTTGTCTGTAACTTACTGTGTCACCTTAAAATGATTTGTGTTTTTTTTTCCCCAGCTGGGGCTCACTAAAATGATGGAGGTGGTGGTTAACATGCTACAGAACCTGATGGCTTTCTACATGTCTCAGGTGCAATAGGTTGGGAAGTTTTGGGGGGCATATACAATGGTATTAAAAAAAATAAAAGCAAATAACAGGAAACATGACTGATTTGATACCAACATCATTGTACAGGAAACATTTGAGACAGAAATTTACTCTTATATCTTTACAATGAGAAAACGTACCCATTGATGAAGCTTGCTTGATGTTTTTACCAAGGGAGATCAAATGAGGAGGATATCTGAGAGACACATGCAATACACAATAAATTGATTGGATGATACATAGAAAACTATCATTTATGTATAAGCTGTACAACCTTTAACAAACATGTGAGAGACTGTGCCAAGATTAAAGACTTGTTTAGTGTTATCTCATTGGAGCTCATTGTCCATTGTGTCAGGTGAATGGAATCAGGGGTCTACGAGACACGGCACTGGGGACGCTCTCTGATCTCGTCCAGACCTTCCTGAAGTTGCCGCCTGTGGCACAGATCCAGGCGTTGCCTGCCCAGGTGGGTGAGGTGGCCACCAGTCTGAGAGAGCTGAGCAGGGTCCTCATCCAGCTCCTCATCAACACAACTCCGCTCTACAACATGGTGAGAAGGACCAAAGATCCTTAAGGCGGGGCAAGATACGTCGTCGTAGTTCATGTCTATGGGCGCAAAACGGGGATCACTTCCTCTGCATAAAGGGGGTGTGTCATACGTGTCATGTCCATAGACTTCGATGGAACTGCTCTGCATAAAGGGGGATTTTGCCTTTATATCATTATCATATTATCATCATTTACATATACATTATTTCACATTTTATTTTTTTCCAAACTTTCCACTAGACTACCTCACCATTGCCTTCTAACATGTCTGCTCTACTCTTCATCCCAGCTGGAGCAGCCAACAGAGCAGCAACTCCTCGAATACCTTGATCAGGAGGCGACATCTGGGGAGCCATTAACACCGCGTAGCTCCTCCAACAGCCTCTTCCTGAAGGCCATGGATAGTCGTCCACGGCGCCGCCGGAGTTTTTACGCGCGTCGCCGAGGCTCCACAGGCCATGCGTCTGACCCCTCGACCCCGAGCACTTCTGTGACCCCACCAGCACCCACTTCCGCCCCTCTCCCGGCCAATGGCCGCAGGGGCAGTGCGAAGCGCGGCAGCCAAACTGAGCTAGACACCCTGGCCCCGATCTCCACCAACACGATCCGCCGCAAGTCCTCTGCTGCGGAGGTCCTCTTAGCACCTATCATTCAGCTGGTCTCCCAGAGCCAACGAGCCTTTGATTATCTGAGCTCAACTCCAAATGAAGAAGAGCAGTTCAATGAAGATTAGGCCCCCTGTGCAACCTCTCTGCCTTAGCCAGAGTTATCAAGTTTCATGAGTATCACAGATTTCATCCCAGAGGCAGAGAGAAGCTTAGTTATTGACATTTCGTACACATTATATATTCATGCATGTTTATGGCAACGTAATGTAATGGCAGTAGGTAATCTTTATCAGTGACTTTGTTCAATAGGGTGAACATGGGTAAAGTGGGACAATGGGTAAAGTGGGACAGCTAAGCTTTTTCATATATATCTCCAATGTAGTTATGACTTGTCTATTAAAACATATTGCCAAAAGATCTCTAGGATGTAAGGGGTTAAATAATATTGGCAGTGTGGGTGTGATGTCATATGCGGGGTTGTGACCAGACTACTTTCAAAGCCAGGAGCCCGAAAAACAATGATAAGTCAAATGACACAGGAATTTGAGGCAAATTGTGTTAAGTCCAGCAAATCTTAAATGTATATGTTAAGCCTACAAAGTTGTTTTCATATGTAATATGACTACGTTAAGTATCAAAATAATGAAAAAAAAGTCATTTATTTGATTAAATGTTTTAATTAGGGGCAAATTTCCTGCCGTCCCACTTGACCAGTAGTGTATTGGTAAAGTGGGACACACCTATATTGTCAAAGTGGGACAGTGTAATATCCAATGGGAACCATTTTTTTCATGGGAATAAAAATGGAAACATTAACATGTGTTTTATTTATTATGATTTATTATTAGTATTTAGTATCATTATTTAGTGTTATTCATTTTATAGATCATACAATCATGTATGTTAGTGAGCTACATGTAGCTAGTAATGAGAGCTAGCATGCTATTTGGTAATGAAAATATGTACATTCAAATGAAAACTAAATTAAAATGGTTTAAATCATAAAATAGGAGCAAAATATTAAGTTAAATAAAGGTTTACTATGCAAAATAGCACTTTTTTTGGGCCCTGTCCCACTTTACCAATGTACCCCCCAAAAATGTGGGGGTGTGTCAGTTGAGCTTTGAAGGAGTTTAATTCTGTCTGTGTCAATGATTACTTAATTATAATGATTTGATCATGTAAAGGACAACCTAAGCTTTCCAAAAATAACTTATATTGATATAAAATATATTAGAGTGTTTGCGATATAGGGCTGAGAAGTTGGATTTTCCAAAAGTGTCCCAGTTTACCCATGTTCACCCAGTTCTGCAAATGTATAATATATTGTCTAGCATTACACCGTTCCTTTAGCTACAACTTGTTGAGGCTGCTCATCGTTGCTCTCTGCTCTGGTATTTAAAACTATCAGTCATGATGACATCTGAAGCCCGAAGTAGCTTACACCTTGTGTTGTGCTCGAGGCACCATTTGGTTCAGCACTTCCGTCCACTTATGTTGTCATTTAAGACTGTAAATGGTCTAAAAAAAAGTGTGAGATACAGTTAAGCCCAAAATTATTAGCCCCCCTGAAATTTTGGAACATTACTCTAAAATTCTCCCTAAATTTTTCATCCCTGATCAAATTTTAAAAATCAAACATTCGCCAGTGGTATTATGTAGAATCTGGTGCATTTTGGAGTGTTGATATATTATTAGGAATGCTTAATCTCAAATTGTGTGAAAAGTGGAGTGTTCAAAATTAATAGCCCCCATGTGATTTTTTTGCTTTTAAACACACACAACCAACCTGTCACCTTTCAAGCCACACCTTTGCAGTTAGTTAATGTCCAGACAACACCTGAACACCCAACCAGCATTGATTGTTTCCCTAAAGACTTCAAGGAACAGGCCTACAGGCACTTGAACACCTGTCTGAGAGGGGACTGCCTTTACAGGCATACTGAAGATAAAGGAAATCTGTCTGGACCTCAGAAAGAACATCATTGAGGCCTATAATATGGAGAAAGGCTATACTGTAATTTCTAGATGCTTCACAGTCTGTAGAACAGCCGTGCAAGGCATCATTACAAAGTACAAAGAGTTCCAAGTTTGTGCATAACAAACCTAAGTGTGGATGGAAATGCTAAATATCTCAATCTAGAGAGAAAAATCATCAGGGATGTTAGCAAGCAACCCTGCACATCCGCCAAAATGATAGTTGCTGACCTTGAGACCTCTGGGGTTAAAGTCTTGAGGAAGACAGTAGCGTGAGATTTTTATTGTGGAGGCCTCCAAGGTCATCGGCTGAGAAAAACCCCTTACTCCAAAAGGGGCGCTTCAAAGTCAGACTGAACTTTGCCCGTGCACATTTAAAAGCTAAAAATGAGTTTTGGAAAACTGTCCTTTGGTCTGATGACATTAAACTGGAGCTGTTTGGGCACATGGATGTTGCCTATGTTTGGCAAAAAAAGGGAAGGCCTACAACCATAAAAATACAGTTCCCACAGTGAAGCATGGTGGCAGGAGCATCATGTAATGGGGCTGTTTTGCTGTCTCAGGCACAGAGAGCCTTGTTTGGGTGCATGGGATCATGAAAAAGAAAGATTATGTTGACCTTTTGAGGGATAACATCAAGACGCCTGCTCTTAGTCTAGGCTTAGGTCACCACCAGGTCCTTCAGCATGATAATAACCCAAAGCATAGTGAAGAGTGGTCTAAAACGCCCTAAAGGATACCCTAATCAAGGTGCTGGAATAGCCTACACAGAGACCAGACCTCAACCCCATTGAGAATCTGTGGCACGTGCTTAAAGCAAGAGTCCATACAAGAAAACCATGCAGTTTGAAGGAGCTGGAGCTAAAGAGTGCTTAAGAGATATGTGCCAACCTAGTAAAAGACTATTCAAAGAAGTTGTTGTCAGTTGAAGCAAAGAAAGGCTACACTATTGACTATTAATGGTCTGGGGGCTAATAATTTTGAACATGTCAATTTTTGCTTTTCTTGTCACAAATCAGAGCATGAGCAAACAATGATCATCAAACTTTGTGGGCATACTGTCTTTGCGCTTCTGTAATCATATAAACTAGGCACATTTTTGGAAATGGTCATTTTCATGTATAAACAAAGGATTATGTCTGAATTCATAAGGGGGGCTAATAATTTTGGGCTTAACTGTAGATGAAAGAGAAAATAGGCGGACCTAGGTTTTATGGAGAAAGTGGTGAAATGTGTAAGACAGGTGAATTAGTTAAGTTAATTTGGATAAAATAGAGTATCTGATTTACTGTACTAATTTACTGTGGAGTGCCTTTGAAGGTTTATATGGATTTGTTGTGGATACTGTAGAGACCTTATTGTACTGTAGAGAGTCACAAGTTGAAAGATAAAATGGTTACCCAAGTTTTACATAAGTACATCATAAGTACTTTTTTCTTTAGTTTTGGCTTCAAAGTCTAAAGATAGTCTATTTGTGTAAAGTGAAGGGGATCCTTTAATTGTGCCGCACTAGAAGAGAATATCCGAGGCGTGTGGGTGTTCAGCAATTGGAGCCCGGCCTGTCGCCAAGAGCAGATCTGGGAATTCAGCAGAGGAGGTTGGGCTTGCGTGGGCTCGGCCGTCTGGGGCTCTGTGGGGTGGAGGTGGAGGTGGAGAGGGCGCGTGGGATGTGTGCCTGTGAATCAACCAATGAGAAGAGCATTTTCTCTGTCAATCACACAAATGTGCTTTTGGTCTGCAGTTCAAGTCATTAACTATTTTGGCAGTTGTTTTTGAGGAGGCCTACTTTCGAATATTAAAACCCACAATTATTATTTGAAGCAATGACGTCCAACTTACCATTTAGCTATAGGCCTACTGTTAACTCTAAGATGTACTGTAATCTACTGTTTATTGCTCTTCTGCAGCTCCATTTTCTAATTTGTGCACTTTACTTTTGCCTATCTCTAAAGTAGCCTACAATTATTTTATTTAAATCCTCTGTGAAATTTATTTTAAAATAGCCTAAAAACAGCATTTTATTGATGTGTGGATGAGAAAGAAATAAAGTTCAGCAGTCTTTCACATGGAGAATTTTGTATTGACCACTTTTTTATTTTTTATAAAAAACTTGCAAAGCACTGATCCATTAATTCATCAGAATCAAAGAAATAGTGTTTATTACAGTACATTGAAAACATTTGACAAATATTCCTGCAAACAAATGCCTAATTTGTCTAATTATCCTCCTTTTGCTTTGTTGTAGGGTAAAGCACAATACTAAATTGACAATGAATATGAAGACATGAAACAGAGAGACAGAAATTCACTGTCAATCCTATAGACAGTCCTGTACTTTGTAGCATACTCATAACAAATTACATCCATAAGAAAATTCCAATCTTTATTTACAAAATGCTGATGCATAGCACCAATAAAGAAAATTGACTTAGACTGACAGTAGCCTAACCCAAATCATAATTGCAACACTTTCATAGTCCATCAGTCTTCAGATTTTTCGCGCAATAAACATTAGATGAGCGGCATGGAGGTCACCTCAACATGATAACACCTTGCTGCGCTAGAGCACACCTTCCAAGTAAAGTTACTCAATTCTCAACAGGGTTCCTGTCCCACACTTTAAATCGAAGGCCTTTGCAGATTCGTTGGTCACTTGACCATTTAACTTCCAACATACTTTTACCTTCTTGTGATCTTTCAGGACTTGTCTGTCAACGCGCGCCCACATCATCGCCAGGCCAGCCCAAGCGGCGACCGGCCCTTTTGCCGGCTAATTGGGCCTATCTATTCTCTCTCTTTGTAAAAAACGTTACAGACATAGGGATCTATTCGGCTCGTTTCTTCCCAAACACAGCAGACACGGTCCTCACAATCCCCTTAATACCAACAACACCTTTCTTGAGTGCCCTGGACTCTTTGATCAGTTCCAGCAGTTCGTGGAATACAAGCATCACACCATGGTACGCCTCGGCAGCAGATATCTCGAAGAAACTGCAATCTGCCGATAAGGCAAAGAGTCGACCCTCCTCACTTGAGACTGCTCGCTGGTGCTGAAGATCGCGTTTGTTTCCGACTATGATAATCGGCGCGCTGGCTGACATCTTTCTCGACTGCCTGATGAGCTGCACCTGTTGCCGCACGACGTCGAAACTTGCGCGGTCACAGATGCTGTAGACCAGAATCACTCCGTCTGCCCACTGAAGTTGCTTTTCGCTGATAGACTCAGGTGTGACACAGTTCTGAGGGAAATAAAAGACGAGAACCGGGTAAGCGCAACACCCTGATATACCTGGCTGTAGGCTATATAGCCTACCTAAAGGCAATAGGCGTAATGTCATTTTACCTGTGGATACAACGAATCCCATATGTTGAAAGAAATGTCTCGGCCATCAATTTTGTCGATGTGACTGTATATTGACTCTGTGAAAAAGAGAATTAATTAATTAATTTACAGCATAGTCACAGAGGGATGTTCTGAAGGATAACGTGTCCTAGTCTAGGCTAGGCTACTTACCAATATCTCCGTATTCACCAATAAATCTTCTTGTGAGAAACCTCACAGTGAGAGCTGTGGGGCACAAACATAAACGTCAAGACAAGCAACGGATGTCAAAAATAAATTGTGTAGCCTACCAGGGATAACCTACATCTGTATATCTTGCCTGACTGTTAAGTCAGCTATTCTCACCTGATTTCCCAACATTTTCTGCCCCAAGCAGCAGGACGTTGGCACCATCCATCATTGCTTTGCTGCAGTGAGAGTTGCTTTTAACTTGGACAACCATTTGGCCGATCATAGAAATCCCTGCAACTACAGTGAACATGCCGAGGATGGGTCACAGTTTATATAGTCAACACAGGACGGACTTTCTGTGGGCGGAGCTCAAATTGCTGGATAGGCTTTCCATTAGACCTTACAGTTCTGCGATTCGTTGATGAGGCAGGAATAAACGCGTGTTTGAGATTGAAACAAACAAAAAAAAATCAAGAAAATGTGTCTGTCTGTCAGTTTAGCATTGGCTGACTTGCACTGCATTCATCATTATGTAGGTAGCCTAACCTAAATTATGTAGCATAGGCTACCTTTTTAACCCATATTCAAAACATATTCACATTACTCATGTTCAATTGTTATGTTAACTTCGAGATCAATATTGATAATTGTCCAGTTCAAATGTGTGTAAACCACGGAAAACAATTAGCCTGGATGAATCTTCAGAAAATATTGTTGATAGGAGAAATGAAAACACATTTCTCAGTGATCTCAAAGAAATGCAGTGCTGCTGGCGTCCTCTAGCGGTCAATGAAAAAGCAATTTTCTGCCATTTTCACCCAGAAAAGACATGCACTTATTAACAGCTATTCCGAAAGTTTATTAACAGGATAGCTTACATATAACATATTACATAGCAAACATATAACATGCTATACTCTATATAAATTGAAATTGTGGAAATTGAAAGCTTCAGCTATTCTTATAATGTGCCAACAGCAACATCAGCAACTGTATGGTATTTTTGTGGTAAGTATGTGTCCGTGTCTATTACCAGACAGTCACTGTGTTTCTCTCCCTTTATCTTGTACCTGTAAGATCCACAATCAACATCACTGAGCTGAAAACTTGTAGACCTCTTCTTTTTAGACTTGCTTCCTGTCACACTGTAGTCGCTGCCTTGCCACAGTCACAGTCTCCGAGATGTGTGCATTTTTGGCAGGCTGAGGGAAAACTATCGACAGCGATCTTGACATAATGCTCAGTCTCTGTCTAGTCCCGGTGACGCTTTTTGACGACAGGTTCTGTGAAGTCGTCTGAGGAGTCATCTTCGCTTTCTGACATGTCCTTTGAAATTGGTCCTCCAGTTTTTCCCAGATCCTTTTCCCTTTCCGCAGTGGATCGTTTCAGAAGAGATTGATGGAGAGTGTCTCCAAAGATCAGGTTGACCCTCTTCTCAAAGGACTTCAGCATCCTCAGAGCATCCTCAGTCTCCTGTAAAACGGACAGGGGTGAGATGGAAAGAAAAGGAGGAGTTACTGCATGCTCTGATCATTTTAGTATCCAGAATCAGGGGTGGACTTTGAGTTATTCCAATCATGGATGAGATGGAATTTGATTCAGAGTAGACTTAAAATAAAAGTAAATGAATACAAAAATAAATGTCTTTCTGTATTACATAGATTTGCTAGTCAGGACATAAAGTAGGTGGAGTCAGACAAAATCTCTGCTCACCTCATTGTTATAGATTCCAAGATTACCCTTACCCCACACTACTTGAGTACAGCACATTGAATAACCCACTGCCATGGCTTTTTCACGTTGTCAGTTACCACACTTATGTGTTATTTACATTTACGTTTTTCTAGTTTTAGATTCATTAATTTAGCAGATTTTTTTTTATATACAGTGGGGGAAACGAGTATTGAACATGTCAACATTTAAAAAAAAAAAGGTATACTTCCTGTGAGGCTATTCACCTTACATTTTCACCAGACATTAGTATTAACTCAGGTAATCCACAAATATAAAAACGTTCTAAGCATGTGTGATAAAGTGGAATGTCAGAGGAACAAAGTAATGATTCTGATACCATCCTAGCAACATCCTGGATACCATCCACTGGAAATATCCAGGATACCATCTGGTATCAGAATCTTAAGGTGGAGAAATTTCATCATGTGATGGGTTTTCCTATATCCCATCACAATTTTCAAATGTATACAAATGTTTCACACAATTCACTCATTGTATATTTTATTGAGTGCCTAGTGTTGCCATCCTCAAAACACAGAACATGAAATCTTAAGGGAACTCAAACCTCGGCGTTGGAGAGAGCGGACTCCAGAAACACCCAGACATCTGAAACCAGCTCAGATGGCGTGCGGTACGGAGGGGACCGTCTCCTCATCAACCGTTCATGAATGAATTGAAAGTCTATAGATGACTCTGGATCCTTCAGTTTAAAAGAAAAATAGCGTACAATTCAGTGTTGTTTATATCACAGAGTAGACCATTGAGCGTAATGCTGGAGTGCATAGCATAGATCAAAGCCATCAATATCTCAAAGTTGCGACATCCGTTGACTTCCATGTTAGAGCCAGATTAGAGCGGTCACGTGGTTAGTGGTTAGCCTCAGTAGTTCCTTTGTCCCTGGTTTACTATGGGATTGACAGCAGCGATCGCATTAATATTTACGGTAAATACTCAATGAAAATTACTATAAACTGCATTTCCACATACATATATTACTCACTGAAAATGCATTATTATGCATACGACCATAAGTCATGTAGAAAAGTCTTATTATAACACCTGAGATATTCATTCATTCTCCCATTGAAAGGAACTACTGAGCGACCATGACATACCGGATGTGCCGCCATTTTTTGTACACAGGAGTCAATGGTAGTGTCGCAACTTTGAGATATCGATGGCTTTGGCATAGATGTGGTGTATACGGTTGCCTACTGTACCTTGCATGGGCTGTAAAGGACGCTGTTGTTCTTCTTGCACATCAGGGCGAGCAAGAGGTGTTCGCATCTCTGAGAGAAAAAAAACAACAATACGTAGATCTGTAGATGGCCAGTGACCAGATGTAAACACTTTCTATTTTTAATGCTACTATTATATTATATATTATAGTGAACGAGGCCCATCACCTCTTATGCTGCTGTGGGAGAACATGTTAGACTAATTTGCACGTGTTGAACATTACTTTTTTTTTTTTAGTATATTTTTTGGCCTTTTTGCCTTTATTATTATTATAGGACAGTGAAGAGGTAGACAGGAAACAAGTGGGAGAGAGAGATGGGGTGGGATCGGGACATGACCGCAGGCCAGATTCGAACCTGGGTCCCTTATATGGTACGAGCGCTGTAGCCTGCTGCGCCACACTGCCCCCAAACATTACATTTTTAATTATTATGGTTATTGTTATATGATTTGCATACAGTGTATTAAGTTTGAGAAGAACTTCTTCAGTTTTTGAGTCTTTGACTATTACAAGATGTATTTCTGTACAGACAACTTGCTCTGTCCATGAATGGTTCTCCAATAAAGATCACGCGACAGCCATTAGAATAATGTAATTAATATAATGCCATATAATTAATATCATGTAATGTGGCCTCCAACAGCAGGAAAGGTGCATAAGTGGTATTGTGCTTGAGCTGTCTCTTGTCTCTGTGGACACGGCAGCATGACTGTTTGGGTTTTGTCATATATCTGGTTGTAATGGTTTTGTCTGGAAACAAATGTAATAGTTCAACGTGAATCTGTAGAAGACAGGGCCTCGCCCCAGAGCATTTTGGATTTGCTGCTGGATGCCCCCAGTCGTGATTTGCATCTTAGATCATGATTAAAGATGATAGCTTTGTTCACTCCTGTCTATATTACCTGGTGGTTAAGAATTTTACCACACTGCATTCCAGAAGTCGAATATCTCCTAGCTGAAATCTCCCACTTTCATTTCAGACAAACTTGAAACCACCTATCGTACTCCTAAGTACAATGGAAAGCCACTAGTCCGGAACGCAGCAATAGGCAGGGGTCACACTGACCAGCAGCAAGCGGCAGGTTTCCTATTGTTCTCTATGCTTCGGCAACGGAACGGTTGCAGCGCTAGCGCATTCAAGTGGCAGGTTTGCTGTTGTTCGTAACGCTAGTGTTGAACAAGCTGAGCAACCTTCAAAGCGCAACGCGAGCGTATTCAAATGTCAGTTCAGGCAAACCGTTTGTGCTACTTAGGAACAACAGAACTTATTATGGTCTGAGAGTTGTTACGCTTACCACTGACGCTTCATTATTTCCAGTGTGATTCCCACCTTACAGTTAAGACCAACTGATGAAAGCACATGTGTCCTTCCTACCCTCTGATCAAGTGAGTTCAGCCAGAACTTCCTCCGTCTATCCTTCCTGAATGGGTCTCTTGAATCAGACAGGTCCTGGCATATGGAGCATGTCCATTCGGAATTGCTGGGGAGAGAAAAGATACTGTATGTAAGATCAATTCAATTAGATCTTTAATCGATAATAATAATAATAATAACAATAATAACAATAATAACAATAATAGAGGTGAAATCAGACATATAAAAGGAGGACAGTTCGTCAAGATCGATCAATCAATCAATTAATCCATCCACCAACCACAGTAAAATATCTCACAAAAGCCAATACGAAATGAAGTCGCTTAGGTTCAACCTTAAATGAGGAGAAACTGAGAAACATGTCTGCCTGGCCCCTAATTTGAATAAAATATGCTTATACCGCCTAAATATATGTGCTTAGCCGAAGTTATGAATAACAGTGCCCAAGTTGAGTTCTCCATGTGAAAATGGCCGCAAATGGCAGAGTGAGCGGACTCCCACTCACCAGAGCCGGGCGGCGATTGAAGGAACGTGGCAGTCTCTATGAAAGCTCCTTTCACACACCGCACACAGGAGGGTGGCTCTGTTTGCACTGCACACCTCGCAGCGGAGGCTGCTCCCTGGAGAGCCAGGAGACAGCGGAGAGCTCTCCGAGTTCTCAGAGTCCACGAAGAGTTCCTGGATCACAGTTGGATGACAGAACTGGCATGTGTTAATGATGTTATGGTACTATGCAAACTAGGTGCTGTCAACATTTCAATAATGGGCATTAATGTAGAATTAATGTAGAAGGAGTAACTGTGTAGATGGAAGGAAGAATATGAAAGAAATGTTAAAAGTAGGGCTGTGCAATTAATCGATTTTTAATCGTAATCGAGATTATTATTTTAAATCGTAATCTAATGTGAAATCGTAAAAATCGATTTTTCACTTTAACTAGGGTAATAACGGTACTTCTGTTTGCAAGTGTTGAATTTTGCGTCAAAAGTTCAAAAAAGTTTCTTAATATCAATCATTTAAAATGAATTATTAATAATTCATATGGTTTAACAAGAGCAAGATTTGCACTTAAATCCCAATGGGGAAATTATTTGCAAAATGTTCAATAAAAAACAGCATATTTCAAACAAATTCTTGCCTTTTGTCATTTAAAAAATAATCGTAATCGTAATCGAAAATCGGATTTTGAGAAAAGAAAATCGAGATTTTATTTTTAGGCAAAATCGAACAGCCCTAGTTAAAAGTGCATATTTGTCTCAAGTTTTTGAAGAAGGACGTATACTGTAAAAGGGAAGAAGCATATACTGTATGCAAGGAAGCATAAGAAAAGAACAACATAAAAAAGGAACAAAACAAAGCACTAAGAATGCTCTGGACCGAAGAAGACTTTTAGACCTGTCTAAAAGGTCTGTAGCCTAGCCTGGGTGTTCCCATACTGCCTTGCGCGGTGATTTCTTTCACGCTGCTAAGGCAGTCTGGAAACTAACGCCCACATTTTCGCCGGATGTTGCCGACCAATCACAGAACAGGGGAGAAAGCAAGACCATGATGAGCAATGCAAAGACGCATTTGACAGACATCCGTGGCGCCCAATGAACGGACCTGAAAACAATTATGCCAAGGAATTCATTGCACTAATCGATACTTTCTCCCTAACACAGCATATACAGGAGCCAACACACTCTCAAGGCCATACACTCGACCTCGTTATCACAAAGGGTCTCAATGTTTCTACAGCTGTTAAAGACCTGGCGTTATCCGATCATTTCTGCATGTTTTTTGATGTGTCTATGTCCCCACACAGTCAGAACAGATCTATGTTGGTAAAAAGGAGAGTCATAAATGAACAGACAAGTGTTCTTTTTGAGCAAGCACTCTCACAGGCGTCAAGTAATCTGTCAGACTCTGTAGAAGACTTACTGGATCACTTTAATGCAAAAATGGCAAGTATTATGGATGACATTGCTCCATTAAAATTCAAGAAAGTTAAGGAGAAACAGAAAGCACCATGGAAACAGATTCCTGCGGTTAAACTCCTAAAAAGAGAGTGTAGGAAGACTGAAAGAAAATGGCGTAAATGCAAACTTCAGATCCACTATGAAATCCATAAAGAGATGCTCCGCACATATAACTCCGAAATATGCAAAGCAAGACAATCATTCTTTTCTAACATCATCAGTAGAAGTTCAAATAACACTCGTGTTTTATTTTCCACTGTAGATAAGTTAACTAATCCTCCCTCACAATTAGCACCCGAACTTGATGATGAGTTTTCATCTTTTTTTAAAGGTAAAATTGACAAAATCAGACTCAATATATCTGCTAAATTACTCATTCAACACCCGGAACTTCCAGCTACAAATAGAAGGAAACTTAACTTGATGTCAGAGTTCAATTTGATAGACTACGAAACACTTGAAAAAACAGTACAGATTCTCAGCTCCTCCACG
The DNA here is from genome assembly GCF_963854185.1 of Sardina pilchardus. Taxonomy (NCBI): domain Eukaryota; kingdom Metazoa; phylum Chordata; class Actinopteri; order Clupeiformes; family Clupeidae; genus Sardina; species Sardina pilchardus. The sequence continues at coordinate 11,762,396 of NC_084999.1, read as the reverse complement.
TGTGTCTTAGACACCCTGCCTACAAATTTCTTCAAAACTGTTTTTCACCTTATAGCCTCAGATGTCCTTCACATTGTAAATGCATCACTGCTGTCTGGCACTTTTCCTAAGTCCCTAAAAACAGCTGTTGTAAAGCCACTGCTCAAGAAGAATAACCTAGATGCCTCCAAGCTAAACAATTACAGGCCCATATCAAATCTACCTTTTATTGGCAAAATTATTGAAAAAGTAGTCTTTAATCAACTAACAACCTTCTTAACGTCAAATGGGTATTTTGATTACTTTCAGTCTGGTTTTCGGGCAAATCACAGCACTGAAACAGCTCTCATTAAGGTTTTCAATGACATACGTCTCAACACAGATTCTGGTAAAACATCAGTCCTAGTGCTACTGGACCTTAGTGCAGCATTTGACACTGTTGACCACAATATTTTACTACACAGACTAGAACACTGGGTTGGATTTACAGGCATAGTTACCAACTGGCTCAAATCATATCTACAACAGAGGAGCTTCTTTGTTGCCATCGGCAACTGTACCTCAACACCAACGTCCTTGACCTGTGGTGTTCCCCAGGGGTCGATCTTGGGGCCACTATTATTCAACCTCTATATGCTCCCACTTGGACAAATCATCCAAAATAATTTGATTTCATATCATAGCTATGCAGATGACACACAAATCTACTTAGCTCTGTCTCCTAACGACTATGGTCCCCTTGATTCTCTGTGTCAGTGTATAGAACAAATCAACACTTGGATGTCTCAAAATTTTCTTCAGCTGAACAAAGAAAAAACTGAAGTCATTGTATTTGGTAAAAAGGAGGAAAGACTTAAGGTTGCCACTCTCCTTGACACAAAAGGATTGAAAGCAAAGGATACTGTTAAAAATCTTGGTGTATTAATCGACAGTGATCTAAATTTCAACAGCCACATGAAAATGATAACTAAATCAGCTTTTTACCACCTCAAAAATATTGCCAAACTGAGAGGGCTAATGTCAAAACATGATTTAGAAAAACTCATTCATGCATTTATCTCTAGCAGGGTTGATTACTGCAATGGACTGTTCACAGGCCTTCCTAAAAAGACTATCAAACAGCTTCAGGTGATTCAAAATGCAGCAGCTAGGGTTCTCACAAAAACAAAAAGAACTGAGCACATTACTCCCAATTCTTAAATCTCTGCACTGGCTTCCAGTAAGTCACAGAATTGACTTTAAAGCACTACTGCTTGTTTATAAATCAGTAAATGGAGCAGGACCTAAATACCTATCAGACATGTTTCAGCAGTACACACCTTCTCGTCCTCAGGAGAAAAACCTGTTAGTAAAACCCGCTGTTAGAACTAAACATGGTGAAGCAGCTTTTAGCTGCTATGCAGCTCAGCTTTGGAACCAACTTCCAGATGACATTAAAAAGGCCCCAACTGCAGCCAGTTTTAAATCTAGACTTAAGACAAAATTGTTCTCAGATGCTTTCTGCTAAATGTCTTAATTATTTCACCTTGAGTCTTAAATGCTTTCTGTATAAATCTTTATTTTTAAATGATGTTATGCTTTCCTTATAAGTTTTTATTTTGTTTTGGAAATTGAAACCTGATGTGTGTGATCCCTCAACATGCCGGAGAATTGCACTCATGGTGAGTAGTACTGGTTTGTTCCTTTTAAGTACTACGTTCTGCCCCTGGTTGGGCAAAGGGAGATTCAGGTGAGTAGGGCCCCCGTTTGGGGATAGTTTTTGTTGGGTGGTAGTCAGCGTCAGGGACGGCTGAGCTATCGGCCCTGGACATTAAGGTCTCCCCAGTAAGAAAGGAAATATTGTGTGCGCACACAGATGGGCCTACGTCAACGAATCTCCAAAGAGTGGCAACAGCTCTGGGTGTTTGAGAAGGATCACTATCACTGGTTTGCTAAATTAGACTCTGGCAAAGTCTATCTGTTAAAAACAGACCTGTCTTCTAGTTATTCCACCTTATGTCTTTTATGTTTATTATTCTTTATTGCTTTCTTTTTTATTTTTATTTTATCATTATTACTATTATTATTATTATTATTACTCTTTGCTCATCTATGCTTTTATCTGCTATTACTGTTTGGTTTTTGTTTATGTAAAGCACATTGAATGACCTCTGTGTATGAAATGCGCTATATAAATAAACTTGACTTGACTTGACTTGACTTGACTGGGCATTTTTTCAAATACGAGAAAATGAACGTCTGGTTGCCAGACCACGTCTCATTTGAGAAGTGGTAGGCGCTAGCCAGGCTATCTGTAGCCACAAATCAACTATTGAACCAGGCAAGGCCGTATTCAGTCTTATGGATAATATGCTGGCAGAATCATTAAATATTGTCCCATTTTCATAGCCCCTCTGTTTTCCTAAATCCGAGTCACAATGTCGCTTGATATTCCAGGGCCTGAATTTCATTTTTCACAACGGGGGGAATTCCCCCCCTCAGTGACTCCAATGGGGGGGATTTATACAGTTTGGGGGGGAGAATTATACAGTTTGCAGGGAACACATATAGTGGGTCAATCTTATCAAGCTAATGCAATTAAAACAACTGTAATATCCACGAGTGACGCTTCAACGACTCCTCTCAAGCTATTGTTCCAACCACCAAACTATCTGATCATATTTGCGATTGATGGTTGGAACTACACTTTCTTTTTTTTAAAGTAGATTTTTGGGGTTTTTATGCCTTTAAATGATAGGAGAGTATAGAGTGAGATGAATCAAATGGGAGAGAGCAGGAGTGGGATCTGGAAAGGACCACAGGGCGGGAATCAAACCCGAGTCGCCTGTGTACGGTGATTGAGCTGCGCCACAGCTGGGGCCATAATTACCTTTTCTAGAAACATCAAATCCGTGAACAATGGTTCCCATGATTGCCATGGAAGTTAACCAATGACTCACTGATCACATACCATTATTAACAACCTTGACAAACCAGGTGACAACAAAATTTGGTAAACGGAAATATATCTATAAGTCTACAGTATCTGCTTATTCATATGAACTTATATTACTGAGAGACATACCTCCACTTTAGTCTCTGGCGGTGGGATATTTTCAAGCGATCCATCAGTGCCAACTCTGAACCGAGGAAGTGAATGTCCAGCAGGTGGCAACTTTATATCCAATCGAATCAAATCAACTTGACATCTTAACATCTCTGTTCATGGAAATCAAAGTTGTTATTGGAGAAAAAAAAACAGGTATTTATGTTTCTCAGTGATAATTGAGATTTATATCCCATAGACAAAAAGCAAGACACTAGATAACGATGACTAGATAAAGGAGTCTTCATAAAAAAACAGGTCAGCTGATATTAACTTACTCTCTGGAAGTGTGCAGTACTTTATTTCTGCTGTGCTTTCAGCCTTGTCAGATGTCACAGAATCAGCGTCACCAACCTGTCAATAAGAATAATAATATTTCACCATCAGCACCATCCTGTGGATTAGACAAATTAATTGAAGCAAAGTGAAATGGACAATCAGTTCCTTACAGGCACTGAATCTTCAGACTCCGTTCTTGACAAGGACTGAGGATCTTCGGTCTTGACAGTGTCTGTTTGAGGGGAATCCTGCCCCCCTTTCCCAAGTGGCAGTACTCCCAATATCTCTCGAAAGCTTTGTGGAAGTCCATTGAGCCAGTTTGAATGTATGTTGCGAGCGTCCTTGGTTAATTGTGGTAGGATATCCCTCTGTTCTGATGGCTCCTCTTGGCCCTCTGTCTTACTAGTGGTTTGCTGGATGGTCAAAGTTTGAGTGTCACTCTGAGGGTCTGGCAAACCAGCTGGGCTTGACACCTGAAAAAGGATCACAATCCAGTAAGTGTTTTCATGTTTTGCTCAAATTGCTGTACATTAATCTGTTAATCTGTTAAAAGTTAAGTATAATCTGTTAAATAAGTTTAAAAATCACTTTGCTGTATTTGCTAAAACTGTCACAATGTCTTGCCAGAAGTACAAAAGACAGACAATCTACAATATACAGTAGAATAATATAAAAAACCTTCGCTTCAACCTGCACATTCTCTCTGCAAAAATAAATTACGCTTGTCAATTTGTTTCCATCTCAAGTAGGTGATGAGAGTAGGAGATGGAAACAAATTGAGAAGCGGGATTTATTTTTGGCGAAAAACAGTGTGACTGAGCGGCGGTCATATTTTGTACCATTTTGCGGTACATCTAGTTGTTTACATTTGTGTAAGAATCCATGTGGATTCAGAAATGTTCAGCCTGGGAGAACCCAGACAAACTTGTAAAAAAACGTGCATATGCTCCACAGGTCCATCTGGAAAGGAGCCCATTTCCAAATCACCCAAAACACAGTATCCAATCACAATCACTCATCTGGCCTGGGGTGTGCTTTAGACCTATTCCTACAAAAAACATCCTTTTCATACCATTAACAAAGATTGACTAATAATTAATAACATACTGAACCTATCCTACTAGAGTTACTCTCGGTCACCCCATATCCCAATGTCTCTTTGTGTCGCTCTGTCACAAGCTGACTGAGCAAGGCCCGTTAGGAAAAACAAAAAAAAAGTTGGCCTTGCAGGCGCAAGATAAGGTGTGAACAAAGGCGGGCTCTACTTAAAATAGCCGGTGAGAAAGAGCAAGTGAGTAAACGATATGCAGCCCATGTGCAATTTGTGACCTGTGATCAATGTCTAAACCCCGGAACTTTGTGTAAACTTACGGTGAAAAGTTTGTACTCTTGGCAGCAACAGTGCTGACTAGCAAAGATAAGCCTGTACAATGATCTTTTCATAACGCCACCTAGATAGATAGATAGATACTTTATTGATCCCCAAGGGGAAATCCAAGACCTGTGGGTCTGGGGTAGTGAGAAGTCTTATGTCGGCATCTAAGGAGGAGTATAGACGTTGGTATTCGACTATTGTTCTGGAGTGCCTTCTCTAGGCTTATTCCAGTTGGTATTGCTGCTAGTATCAACAAAACCACTTTTTCATCAAATTCTCCCTACTTGAAAACTTAAGCACAAGTTATCAGTTATTTTTTTCTTGAAGTTGTGAGCTACTTTTTCTACTTATCAACTGTCATATTTGACCATTTTCTATTACACTTCGACTAAATGTAAGGGGAGCAGGAAGTTTTGAGATTTTTCCACCTAGAATAAAAGCATATTTTTTTCTGAACATTTTGACCTGGACTCAAATTGGATATGTTTGCTTAATTTCAATAATTCGTCTTGCATTGTTTCATTGTTTTATCATAATTATCATTGTTATTATTATTACTATTATTACTTTATTGTACTTGGTGGTTGTATGTTGTCTTAATTTCTTTTGTTTGTATAGTGTATTAAGACCATGCTACACTATAAAAAAATATAACAAAGATATGTTTGAGGTGCATCTGAAGCGATTTGGTGAGAGCTGAATGCACCAATTTAAGTAAGTAAATGAAGCCTTTTCAATCCCAATCTCTATCCCAATCTCTACTGACATTTGAGAAACGGTCTGGTGTAAAAAAATTTCCGACTGAATCAAAAATTATGATTTCTGGATGTATAGCATGGCAGACCATCTTCCATGTTTATGGGTTAGAGGACAACCAGTAGATTGAACCATTAAACATATTTCTTTTCACAACAACTTCCTTAACATAAACATGAACTTCCCTTGCATATAAGAAATAGTGTCGGTTCCCATTCCCATACACAGTTTAAAGGGATAATCCGGAGTGAAATGCACTTTAGATCAAATTTTCGGACTATTGGGAGTACATACGTTGAGTTGACACCAAAATCATGTAATTCGGATGTATTTTGAGAAAGTTCGAGTTCACCGTTTTTAGCCAAAACTCGTTAGCCTGTAAGTGACCGGGGCAGGTCCTTTCGCCACTACAAAACGCTATTTTTATACCTCTTCTACTGTTCCAAACAACACTACAGTTACGTGGTAGTGAGTAGAGGGTTCCTAAAGCCAAACCGAAGTATCCTCACGTCTTTATGTGGTCGGATAGAGAGTCCAGAATGAATTTAATCGAGTCAGTACCTTTCCGGAAATGTTAGTTAAGTGTTGTTGAAGCGTTGCGCAGCTGCCGCGGCGACATTTCCGGAAGGTACTGACTCGATTAAATTCATTCTGGACTCTCTATCCGACCACATAAAGACGTGAGGATACTTCGGTTTGGCTTTGTCAACTCAACGTATGTACTCCCAATAGTCCGAAAATTTGATCTAAAGTGCATTTCACTCCGGATTATCCCTTTAAGCTCAATCTTAAGAGTAAAAGCTCATCTTTCTCTTTTAGTGTAGGACTAGGCACATTCATCTATGTAGAGCAAACCAACCCCTTAAGATTGCTGTACTTACTGAAGCATCACTGCCACTGAGAGTGTATTCGTTGGTTTTATCAGTCCCAGCAGAGGAATGGCATTGATGGAATTTCCACACTTTTGACTGACGCCGTTTGAAGTTGTTGGTAGACTTTTTCTGGAGCATTGCGAGTCTTTTTGCAATCAGTTTCAATGTTCTCGGATCCTGAAGGCTCAAGGATTTATTATTAGGAGTGGTTTTGGAAGATTGGGGTTTCTGGGTATCAGCAGAGCGGCCCTGAAGGATATTATAAATTAAAGGGTTAGAGAGGGCCGCCTTTTTGTGAGAGGCCTTCTTCAGTGCCTTTTGGTGAGAAGAAATGGTGCTGGGTTGAACTAATGGAGATGCTGTCAAAGGAGCCTGGGGGTGTTGAGCATCTACAGTAGAAACTTGTACTTGATGCACCATTGCTGAGGGAGGGGGTTGAGATGTGTTGGACTGAGTCTCAGAACATCCTGACCGGGCTTTTCCTGGGGATGTAGAAGCAGATAGGGCATGAGGGTGTTCTAGTGAAGATACTGACGGTCGAGACTGGGGATCGTGGGCGTCAACATAAGAAACCTGTACTTGCTGCGGTCGAGACTGGGGATTGTGGGCGTCAACACAAGAAACCTGTACTTGCTGGACCAATGCTGAGGGAGGGGACTGAAATGTGTTGGACTGAGACTGGGAATGACCTGAGTGAGCTTTCCCTGTGTCCGCAGAAGTAGGCCGAATGGTTTGAGGATGTTTGGTGAGAGATGGCCGCTGTAAAAGAGAAGACAAAAGAGTACCGTGTCGATCTACTGGAGATACTGCTGGGGGAGCCGGTGAATGGGGAGAAACCTGTACTTGCTGCGGGCGAGACTGGGGATTGTGGCCGTCAACAGAAGACCGATGCTGGACCAATGCTGGAGGAGGAGAATGAAATATTTTGGACTGAGATGGGGTATGAGCAGGCCGGATGACTTGAAGGGACCTGGTGGGCGAGGGCTGCTGTGCTGGTTTTGGGGGAGATGACAGAGGACTATGCGATGCTGTCAGATCAGGCTTACGCGAGTGAGATGGCCTAGCACTGTTTGCCGTGGAGTTAGCTGAGCCAGAGTGGGCATGCACTTGCGGTGAAGACTGTGCTTTTACTGATTTTTCTGTCACATTGGCGATGCTGAAGGGACCGCACAGGACCTGGGGAGGATTCTGGATTATAGGTGAAGAAAGAACAAAAAACGCAGTCTGACCCTGATGACTCTGTTGCTGGAAAGATGTGGAGGGTACAGCCAATGGTAATACAGCATTATGTTGCAGCAGGGCAGGTCCGTTAATGTGAGGTTGAGAAGGAAGCAAAGAGGACCGAGGGAGCTGAAGGCTACTTGACGAAGCAGACTGAGACTGAGGGGCATTAGATGGGGCAGACGTAGCCTGAATGAGTGTAGACTGAGGGAGTGTAGACTGAGCATAAACCGAATGACCAAGTGGGGCGTTCTTAGGCTGACCGTGATGAGAGGGGGGAACTGTTGGGGATTGACCGCGCAGAGCTGCCTGAGCACAGATGTCAGGAGACGTGGTGGATGTTGCGGTGTTGACGATGCAGTTCTTGGGCGCAGTCTGGCCAGACGAGGAAGTAGACGGCTGGGGAGCGTTAGGCGAGCAAGCCGCAGAGTTCGGGATTCCAAGCGGGGTGTTGTGAGACTGACTGTGATTGGAGGGGGAAGCCACTGGGGTTCGACCGAGAAGTGTCGCCTCCTGAGTAGAAGAGTCCGGGGACGAGGAGGTGGACGTCACTGTGTTGATGATGCAGTCCTTGGGGACATTATGGAGATTTGGTACGCTCTGAAGAAGGGATTCGGACTGGTTGGACTGGTGGCGTGCAAAGGGGACAAGTTTGAGAGTGATTCCTCCTGGGGGGGGGGGGGGGCAAATCAGCGCATTATAAGTCACTGACCATTTCATGAAAACCTTATCAAAATGTGATTTAAATGATTTCAGCCTCACCGAAATTTTCCACTGAGGTCATGATGGACTGATTGACCTGGACATTCAGTTCAAGCATAGAAGCAGGCGGATTTACACTCTGAACCAGCAGATCCTTTATTTGACCTTCAATCTGTAGAGAGAAGAATAACTGTTTCTTCAGTATTGAAATTAAAGCTTTATATATAATATTAGACCTAATGCTCTATTCCAATTTCTCTCAGTATGTGTGTGTGTGTGTGTGTGTGTTTGTTGTCTGTACTGTTCATAAACATGAAAGGGTTGATATCACTTTTTGTTTTTGTCAGTGCCATCAAAATGACCATTAACATACATACTGTACATACAGCACAAGAGTCCAAGCAAAAGAAAACTACACTCACTTTGTTTTTGAGGAGTATTCCAGCATGGCCTTCTATGCTGAGAGTTTTTTCAATGAAAGACATAATGTAGTCCTGTCTTTCCTCTAGTCTCCTCAGAGAGGACTTTCTTTGGGACAGTTGTTTCTCCTCTCTCCCATACACTGCCTTCAGTCAAGCACAATCAACCACAACAAACAATCAGAAATATTGGGACTCAACAGACCTTATTCTCATTAGACATGTATGCTGATAATTATGTAGCCTGACGCGTTGTGTTTGTGGGCATATATCAGTAACTGTGGCTACACTGGGTCGGCAACTGAAGCATTCCGTTCGCATAGCATAAGAATAGGCAAACGAGCCATTTTATGCGGCGAGGCCACGTCTGTTGTTGCCAGTTCAGTTGGCTATAGTGGAAGCTACAATTTGTTGAGGCAGACGCTACGCGATTGGAGCACTTCAGTCGTGGACCTGGTCTAGCTTGCCTGTAAGAATTTTTATTTGTTTCAGTATTTTATTTGTATCAGTGTATAATTACCACAGCAGACTGAAAGAGATTGAGCGCCTTCAACAGCAAGGAATGATGCATCTTTGACACCACCAGAGAAATTTTTTTCTTGAGACAAGTCTTCAGGTCAGTAATATTCTGTAGTCTAAGGGACAGATTTAGCCTTTAGAACATGCAACTCTTGTGAGTCAAGCTATGCTCATGCCAACAGCTACATCACCAAAGTATCAAGGAGTAATGGCACGAAACAAGCAATAAATAAATAAATCAATGGATGAATGGATGCATGGATTGATCGATAGACAGACACATAGACTTAATTATTCATCCTATTCAACAACTGTGGCTGGTATAGTACAAGGTGTCTGTAACGGTCTTAAGCCATATTTTGTTTAAAATTAAACCATACGATACCTCTGATCCAAATCCAGTTCACTCTGTTTTACTTGCTCCTTGTGTCTTGTCACTTGCCCCTGTAGTGACTGAAGCTTTTCCCGTAAAGCAGATACTGCCTCAGTGACCATCTGATAGCTGTGAAGGTGACAATTTTTCAATATAGTTCTGAGTAAAAAATGTCCCATTCGGCCAACAGTATGCTATTGCTGTATTAAAAATTACAAATTACAATGTCAATAGTGTAAATTCTAAGGAATAGAAGAAATGTAATTCTAAATCCAAACTAAATTGTTGGTGTAGGGACTCAGAACGAGCTACTGACGAGGTTTGGTGCTGTTTTGAGCAATATTACTGGTTGAAAAAAAGCTATTTTGAAAGCATTTGGCTCTGCGCCGTTAGTTAATCCAATGTTTGCAATTTTAGGCTCTATCTTATACCAGTGCTAGCTCTCGCTCTGTAGTGCTTTATCAATGAAGAATACTGTCTCCACCTCTGGATGTATTTTCATTCAGAAAAACACTTTTTGGTCAATTTTCTCCAAAGATACATTTTAAGGCATATTTGGAGTCCAAAACCCCATCTTCAAACACAAACAAACCTGATTTCAGACCTTTAATTCATATTCATATAGCCTGGAAGCCATCTTGAATTTACACATTTACACAAATTTACAAGTTCACAAATTTGAGATGTCTCTGTGCCTTAACCAGAGATGTTTAGGCCAATCAAATCGTCTAGATGGGCTTTATACAGAGGAGCAACAATAATGTCGTCGTCCACGTCTCTTGAGCACGCTTGAGTTGATTTTGTTTAGGTAACAACAAAAATGCAATAACTTTGAAAGACGAACAGAAAACTGTGAAGAAGAATGTATTTATGCCCTGCCCCCTCCCCGGCAAGTGGATTCACATATTTCAATGATCTGATGGGTTAGGTCTGTCCAATTAGGAGCAGACACATTTTCCCTCCTATCGGTTGCAACACGCCCCACATTCAAATTTAAAAGGCACGATACCACACTAATATTCCGATAAGAATTCAAGTTTGGCTACACCAGGCTAATCTGCACATAAACATTGAACTGTTACTAGTGCTGTTGATGTCATGGTGGCAATGTAGCGATTACTACACAATTCATATACTGTAGCTGCTTCCAAGAGATTCAGGACTATACATATACATTTGCAAGAACATATCTAATCCCTTGAAAATAAAATTCTCAGGCATCTGTAAAGGACTCACATACTCTAACACTTCACAAGCTTTAATGCAACTGCATACAGTACATAATTTCTTCATACCTGTGATTTCTGTGGTCAACCAACTGGCAGTTCCGACAAGTGAGCTGACTGCAGGTCACGCAAAAGAATTTCAGAGGTTCGTCTCTGTGAGCTGGGCAGTACAGGGTAGGATGTGAACCTGTGGAGGACAAAACATGGAAAGACTTTACACTTAGAGCTGGTTGCCACACGAAGCAACCCTGGCCCATGGGTGGCCAACCAGTCCAACATGAAGAAAACTCACAGCCACATAACACAAAAGATGCCCACACTACAAGAGCAACACTAATTTACTTCAATGCATCTCTCAGGTTTCCAAGATTTCAGGTTTTTAAATTCCAACGGGTGATGGTGCCATGATATTCACCTTCAGATAGCTCCTGTGCTACAATTGTGTGACCCCGGGTGAGTTTGACTCGGTTATGGGCAGAAACACAGTCAGAGCATAGGAATTCCCCACAGTCCTTACACCAGCCATTGATTCCAAGTTCCTCACATCCTCCGCACTATAAAGAACCACCACAAAAGGAGGAAGCCAGAAAGAACAGCCCAGAGAGAGTTCGTATGAACACAGTGAGTTTAAACAACAGCAAAGATGGATTACAGATTTAACAGACAGTTACAGGCACGGGGTCATCATAGACAGAGCAGTCTAGTTAGCTGTAGTGCTGTGGATATACTGTGATGTAGTAGTTAGCTGTAGTGGGTAAACTGTGATCAAACCAATATATATTATCCTTGCCTATTTTAAGTGGGTATACTGAGATGGTGGCACTTTTTAAGTGGGTATACTGCCTAGTCCAGCAGTATCAAGTAGACTACACAAATGACTAATGATAGATGACTGGAAGGCAATAAATAGTAGGGGAACATCACTCACCTTATATACTTCACTCCCTGACGAGGGAAGGGACTGCTTAAAGATAACATTTTCAGTGATTTCCGTGATGCCAAATAACTTCTTGCAGGAGGGACATACTTCAGAGAAAGACACAAAACGACGTCAGATTATCCTAACGGCAGGATACCATTCCGGGCATTATTAATGGGGTAATTTACGAGACATCCAGCACTATCCATTCGGCTGAAAGTGCAAACTCGACCACTGGCTCGAGGTCATCATGGTTCGAAGGACCATAGGGTGAGATTACATCATTTAACCCTGTGCAGCAATCACTGACAGTCTTCATCTCACATGCCATCTTAAAGTTGAAAAGCATATATGCTATTTTACACAGTTTACTCACCTATGGATTTTCTGTTGTTCTCCTCCACATGCTGTTTTGACAGACATGTGCTGCAAGCAGAGTGTAAACATGGAAAGAGTTGTGGTAACCGACTTTGGTGTAATGGCGTATCGCAAACGCAACAGTTTTCCAGCAAAGACGTCGTTTTGTCCTCTGCCGCTGACGAAACGTCGTGTACCACCGGACCCACATCAATGTCGTCCAACTTTTTCTGAATTCTGGCGACAGACATGGTTTCGTAGCAGATCCAACGCCGTCTTCAGAAACTGTCGCTTAATCTAATACTGGAAGTCGCTGCGCGTGTCTCGTCTCTGGATTGTATTTTCGATGTTCGAAGCAAAATGGATTTGTTGACTGTCTGCGCATCTTGAGGATATCATAAAGACAGGAACTGTTTTAATTAGTTCCAATGAGACCAATGTCGTCAAATGTTTTTATAATAAATCTTTACCTCAGCTTTTCTTGTCACTAACTATTCCAGATGTCTTTTGTCCTGGTGCTATTAGCTAACGTTACTTATCGTTACTACCAGTGGTAACTTTCTGTTCGCGTTAGAAAATAGTCGCGTATATCACTTTAACTATATAGGTACGTAGACACCACACTATAATGTGATTGAAAGTAAAAAACAGTTTGTGATAGTTAAACTAAAGATAACAGTACCTTCCTTTCTCAAAAATTGTAGACGAAATACTGTCCCATAGACAGAAGTGACGCGTATTTCGACCGGAAATTCCTTTGATTGACATAAATATCGAGCAATCTCTCGCGGTTACGTCTGTGTGGTATTCTAGGGTAGCCTATGGGGATTTTAGATTATGAGGCGTAAAAAAGGAGGTTGGGCGAATATGCTCCAAAATATGCTACAGTAAAAACAGTCCTACATGAAACCGCGTGGTAATGTGGAGCTAGTGCCGCACATTATATCTGAGCGACTTCATGAAGTTGTGTTTCCTCACGGATGGATTGAAACCAACGGACTAGTCGGAAGTGATGTACAGGAGTTGAGAGAGTTGTCAAAGCAGAAAGTACACAGACAAAGTTCAAGTGAAGTTTTGCAAGGTATCGGAATGGGTCGCAAAGTTACATTGGCAACGTGCTCACTGAATCAATGGGCCTTAGATTTCGAAGGGAACTTATCAAGAATATTGAAAAGTATCGAAATAGCCAAGTCTAATGGAGCGAAATATAGACTGGGCTCAGAACTGGAGATTTGTGGGTATGGTTGTTCAGACCACTTTTATGAGTCGGACACGCTACTCCACTGTTTCGAGGTGCTTAGGGAACTTCTTGAATCACCGGTGACCCAAGATATAATTTGTGATGTAGGCATGCCCGTTATGCATCGCAATGTTCGTTACAATTGCAGGGTCATTTTTCTGAACAAGAAGATCCTCCTCATCCGTCCAAAAATGAGCTTGGCAAATTATGGCAACAACCGTGAGTTTCGCTGGTTTTCTCCTTGGACGCAGCCCAGGCATGTCGACGAGTACTATTTACCAAGGATGATCCGGGATGTCACTGATCAAGCATCTGTCCCATTTGGAGATTGTGTGCTCTCGACTGTTGACACATGTCTTGGCACTGAAATGTGTGCGGAAATGTGGGATCCGAAAAGCCCTCACATAGATATGGGATTAGATGGGGTTGAAATCTTCACAAACTCCTCAGCCAGCTACCATGAGTTACGAAAGGCAAACCAGAGGGTGGAGCTAGTCAAGTCCGCCACAAGTAAGAGTGGGGGTATTTACCTGTATGCCAATCAGAAGGGGTGTGATGGGGACCGGCTTTATTATGATGGATGTTGTATGATTGCCATCAATGGAGACATTGTTGCCCAGGGAACTCAGTTCTCTTTGGATGATGTCGAAGTCTTGTGTGCCACCCTCGATCTGGAGGATGTCCGAAGTTATCGCGGAGAACGGTGTCAACCACACATAGTTTACGATCACAAACCGTATCATAGGGTAAATGTAGACTTTTCCCTTTCAGACTGTAAGGATATCGCCCTTCCCACACACCAGCCTGCCGAATGGCAGTTCCACAGCCCAGAGGAAGAGATCAGTCTAGGCCCTGCGTGTTGGTTGTGGGACTATTTGAGGAGGAGTGGCCAGGCTGGTTTCCTCCTTCCTCTAAGTGGTGGGGTGGATAGTTCCTCTACTGCCTGTATTGTCTACTCCATGTGTGTGCTTGTGTGCAATGCTGTGAGGGACAACAACATCCAAGTACTGCAGGATGTCCAGCGAGTGGTGGGTGATTTCACTTACAAACCAGAAGACCCCCGAGAACTGTGCAAGCATCTCTTCACAACCTGTTATATGGCTAGTGAGAACTCCTCTGAAGACACCCGTGCTCGAGCTAGAGAGCTGGCAATGCAAGTCGGCAGCAACCACGTTAATATCAACATTGACATGGCAGTGAAAGGGTTGCTGGGCATATTCTCCTTTGTGACTGGAAGAATGCCACAGTTCCGCGCCAACGGAGGAAGTACACGGGAGAACTTGGCATTGCAGAATGTCCAGGCTCGTGTCAGAATGGTCCTTGCCTACCTTTTTGCCCAACTCAGTCTGTGGGCCCAAGGTAAACCTGGTGGTCTACTGGTTTTAGGCTCTGCCAACGTGGATGAGAGTTTGTCAGGCTACTTCACTAAGTATGATTGCTCCAGCGCTGACATCAATCCCATCGGCGGTATTAGTAAAATGGATCTGAAGAGTTTCTTGCAGTACTGCACCGAACACTTCCAACTTTCTGCACTAAGGAGAGTTCTGGCTGCACCTCCTACAGCCGAGCTGGAGCCGCTGATGAATGGCCAGGTGTCACAGACGGATGAGGCCGACATGGGCATGACCTACACAGAACTGTCCGTTATCGGGAGGCTCAGAAAAATATCAAGATGTGGACCGTACAGCATGTTCTGCAAGCTGATTGAAATGTGGAGAGAAACGTGTTCTCCCTCTCAGGTGGCTATTAAAGTGAAACATTTTTTCAGAATGTACTCTGTAAACCGACACAAGATGACCACAGTCACACCATCTTACCATGCTGAGAGCTACAGCCCTGATGATAACCGCTTTGACATGCGGCCCTTCCTGTACAACATACAATGGTTGTGGCAATTCCGCAGAATCGACAACAAGGTGTCTGATGAGGAGTTAGGTTTCTGATTTCAGGCTGCTTTCAACAAAAGTATGGCTTTGACATCAGAGTATTGTATGGCCGCATTATGAATATTCTCCATAAATGTTGTTATTTTTTTTCTCACCTCAAACATTGTTTTTAAAACAATTAGTCCTGCTTATACAGTAGTTTTGTTGTTTCTGTGTAAACCTACACTGAAGTACAGTACATAGACTACTTTATATGAGACTGTAATTTGAAAGATGTGTGCTAAGTTCACATGAGTCTGTGAAACCAGACTGTCTGTGATAAAGTACAATTAAGCAATTATTGAAATATTGTTTTATCAAAGACTCTACCACAGCCTGTTAAATCTTTGGTTTTATCATGTCGGAGACCCAGAGACTTCACAGTTGTTGTTTATTACAACACTAGATACTTGACCAATCAATCCCATGGCCCAGTAACTGAGATAATCTGAGTGATTTCTATTGTGCAGCTATTTTGACTGTAAATCGGGTGTAATCACGTGTGAAAACATTATTGTTCTTTATGGAGTTGCCAATGAAAACAGTTTGAGGTGGTTTAAGGTCTAATTCAAGAAAATGTGTATCTTTACATGTGTGATTCAAATGTGTGCATCTCTGCTGGACAAAGTGAAGAACAATACTGGTCTAGCAAAAAAAAAGATATATATGTGAATGTTGAGAATTTGTTAAATAAAAAAAAATATTTAAAACGATCCTGTCCACAACCTTTGGGGTCCAATTACAAACTTATCCAGCTTATCCAAAAGACGCACCCGGATCATTGGTCATTAGAACTATGACCATTAATCATGCCTCTTGTGCAGTAGAAATAAAGCTGAAGTGCCCTCTGGGTTGGTAAACACTAACGGAAGTGACATCTGGGTTGGTAAACACTAACAGAAGTGTCATCAGGGTATGAAAAAAAACAGCAGAAGTGTCATCTGGGTGGTAACCACTTGCAGAAGTGTTCTCTAGAGTGGTCAAAATGACTGGAAGAGCCCCACTGACCTCTTCTGACCCAGGAAGTTAACATTAAATGCCCACAACGTCCCCTGAATGAATTATAATCATAATGCTTCCTTTAGAGCAATAAAACATTTCATAAAATTTCTTAATGAGTGTCCTCTTAATGAGAAAATGTGATGCGGCGTCCTATGAGATGCCATCACAATGGTCTTAACTTGACTCAACTCTCAACTACATTCTTTCACACAAACTTACGTCACAGACCACTTGGAGGGGCAAACAATGTTGAATTTCCTACTGTATGTGATTGGTGACGCAGTGTTTGTTTGGACCTCCAACAGCATGGCGTACCTGGTTACCCATAGGTTACTGCTCAAAAATGCCCACGAATGCCCGTATGCTTGTGTGAAAGAGTACAGAAAATGGTTCCATTATGGTGCCCTCTATGCTTCCCCTCCAGGAGAGGATGGAATGTGATACTGTGTAGGGCCCAGTCATACAAGTGAAATAGCATAATGTGCTCACTGCTCAATCAGATGAAGTGCCAAATTAAGACCTTAGGTGCTTCTCAACATGCCTCCTCGATCCTCAAGAGGCGTTCCCTCTGATCTATAACTAACACTGGATAGACTATCCCACTGTTCTCGCCCCATCATTCTTTATGTAGAGCAGTGAGGATCGAGGCCCGAGGAGCGAGGGAGAACGTATAAAAGCCCAAATGAGAGGCACCCATAATCTCAGGGCTAGAACAGACAGACTGCCCTGCCACTTCTTAGTGCCCTATATTGGGCCCAATATAGGGTGCTACCACTTCTGATGTAAGAGTCCCCCCAGTGGATAAAATGTGAACAAGTATTGTAAAGAGTGTCCCTGAATGAGGGAATGTGGGAGGGTTCATAGTGTATTAGCTCCCTCTAGTGGAGAAAATGTGACATGGTGCCACTTATGTGTCTGCAATGGGATAAACTTGAGGTTTTAACGTGTCCCTTTCTGATGGAAAAAAGGAATTAAGTGCCACCTTAGATAGTTAAATAGAGGGATGGTTTCTATCCCGATGCTGTAAGACTGTTCAATCTCAGTACACACGTTAAAACATATTTCTCATTGCTACTGTATTTATTGCCATGTTATAGGTTTTTATTTGACAAAATATTACATTTATTGCAGTTGCACTTTATAATGAAATCCTTGTGTCTGAAGAGAAAGAATTCAATAACGTCATTGTACTTGGTACATTGTACCTTTTACATATGACAATAACCTTTGAAGCCTTGAATCCTATACCATTCAAAGTGAGAAATCACACTGGCATGAGGAAATTCAGTGTGTTTTGCAAGGGGAATGTTGAATTAGACTAATATGTAGCTAGCATTTTGATGTTACATCATCTGAATAACCATGTATGTTATTTTCAACGTCTTTATACATACATACATATACTTGGGCATTATAAGGCCCATGGCATCTGTTTTTCTGGGATTGCAGCCCTAGATTTCTAAACAAACATAATAATAGCTTGGATCTACATGTATTCACCTGTGGTCATGCATGTAAGTCCTTAAAAATAATGTGAGGGGTAACAAGGGACTACGGGGATTTTAAAATGCACCACGGGTGACAAGGTCACGAATGGTCTGTTAGGACGCACTGCTATGTGTCTGTCTGCAGTGCATCTCCAAGGAGATCACTTGTGTTTACATTTGGTTGTTGACTACATCACTTCCACTAGAGGATATTCTTGTTGACGATGCATTAGAATGCACTCTACAAAAGATAAGTGGCCTGGTCATATTCGAGACCACCTCATCAAGTGGCTTAAGTGTTCAGTCATTGCATCTTAGTGGTCTTGACTTGTATAAATCATATCATAAACCATTACAAATTGTAATTAAATAAAATGAATGGTTTTATTAAAATGACAAAATCATAACACACAGATGGCTATGTCCTACACACTCATATACATGTTATACACAATTATTATTACCATCATAGTAATGTTGCTGTTAATACATCCTCTTCAAAAACATCATAGTAAAAACACAAATATGTTAATTGTAGCACCAGATAGGATGACATGACCTGTGCATACTCATTGAAAGAGTTCTGTCAGGCGATCAAGGGATGTCGGAAAACAAGATGCAGAGTCCCTTTTTATGAGAATAGTGGTGAAAAATGTCAAAGGTGTCGTGAACCGGAGTAGAGAATAGCAGTGTGGAATCGATAGGAGGGAAATTAGTGGCCAGGTCTGGTGTGTCAAAGTAAAAACACCTCACCTGGCTGGGCAGGTTTAACAAAACACAGGGCTGATCGGTTTTCAGCGATTCTTACAAATGGCTTCCAGGCTCAGAGCAGCACACACTTCATACATTTGGTGGTTTTCTCATGGCTAAGGAGGCCGAGCTGACTGGTTGCCACCTTGTCAATCAGTTTCCAAAAGTCTGAAAACTTGACTCCGCCTCCGTCCTCCACACCCATCTCCTTTAGGATCGTGCTCATGCCCTCGCCCTCACCTGTGGTCTAGGATGATGAAATTACACACTCATGTTTACCATGGCCGACAGACAAGAATTCCCGCTAACTGTTTACTACATATCTCAAGAATGCTATCATTTTCCTGAATGGATGATGTTTGGATGTCTATCGTAGGATTCTTCTAGATAGGTGTTCTTATAGCTTTTTCACAATCTCAATCTTTTACAATCTTCCAATTTTTATTGGTTTCCGTCTAGTAAATGAATGTTCACAATCCTGCTGAAGTACCAGTTTAAGTTGGCTACCATTCTTACGAAGAAAAGAGATACCGAGACCAACGTACAGTAGACCAATGTAAGGCCAGATGTTGTATACTGCAATATCTGCATTGTTCTAAACCAAAATACACATAATAGTCATATACCTAACTTTACAAATGACAAAAAAACAACATAAAAGCAATATACATTCTACAGACCATGATGAAATAAATCCAGGTTTGAGACAAGGCTTACCTTGACCAGGTTGGGCAACTGGTTGTTGAGAAGGCCCTGAAACTCTTCCACTTTTAGGGTGGGGCTGTTATCAGCGGAGGCATCATGAAACTTGCTGACCAGCGTAAAGAGGGCCTGTTCCAAATCTGAGCACTAAAGAGGAAGATCATTTCGATTTTAGTAAATCATTTGTATGTCAATAATCATTTGCATAAGTAAATTCGCTTTCCCCCCCTTTCTTTGCTTAGATGAGCTGT
Source organism: Sardina pilchardus (assembly GCF_963854185.1). Lineage (NCBI taxonomy): Eukaryota > Metazoa > Chordata > Actinopteri > Clupeiformes > Clupeidae > Sardina > Sardina pilchardus. The sequence continues at coordinate 11,742,957 of NC_084999.1, read as the reverse complement.
ATGTGCTAGCATAATAGTAAGCCAGCATAAACAGATGATTCCAAAACCAACAAAATATTACTATTCACCAAGGCAAAATATATGCTAAACATATCATGTAAATGGCCATATTCTGAAAACTGTTCTTGTGTAGGCTATGCATCAAGTCTCACACAACTCAAAGTGCTTTAAAATAATCTGTTTGAATGGCGAAGCCTTTATAAAGCACTTACAGACAACTAAATGGTTTCAGGCATACTAATACTTCAGTATTCTAAAAACAACAGGAACTTATCTGAAGTCGCCACACCTGTGTCATGCACTGTTGACACACTGCAGAGCAGTATTTGTTTTTAAGGTGTTACCGAGCAAGCAGTCTGGCCTGTCATTTTCTTCCCTTACAAACCAGGCAAGGAAGGATTATCATTATTTATTTATTTCTGTATTGTTTATTTACATTGTCCCATTTACCATCAATTACTTTATCTGGCATAGGCCTACTTGTATGGTGTCTGTACGACAGCGTAGACGTATGTTTTTCCAGGTATCTTGTTTTAGTCTATTCAAACACATCGTATATATTTCATGAGAAGCCACAAGTAGCTAAGGCTCCCACTTTAAGCTCTTGCCTGCAGGGATTTGATTGATTCCCCGTGCTTTCCATTTATGCGCACTGACGGCCACAGACATGGCAAATGTTTGGGCTATGCACATCAAAATGTTGAACAATTAGGCAATGGAAATAACTTTCACGAGTGGCGACATGAACGTTTTCTCTGTCATCTTATACGAAATATTGCGCATTGCTTATTTCAAATTTTAAGTTAGGCTACATGGCACTGCAATGGGGGCTACTGCAGTCCGAATTAGATAATTGCCAAACATGAAGACTTAGGTAGGCTATAGGCTATAACCTAGTTTACGTAGCCTACACCAGAACGTCAAGTACAATGATTCCTGGAAACACTCTTATATCAACTGCTGACAACACTTAATAAGGCACTCATGGGCTACTTGAGACAGATATTTTTCCCAATTATAAATCACACGAAAATACGCACTAGCCAAAAATTGACCCACCTTAGTCGCCATTTGAATCCGTGTTGGCAAGTCGAGAAGCAACCACCACCTTGTTCAAACTTCTGAGGAAGTATATTTTATAGCCTCTTTCCCTTTGGCGTTCAACAGCCCTTCCGACGCTGATCTCGAATCCTCCCACTGAAAGAATTGGATCCATCCCACCTTCCACGTCAGTCAATGAAATGCAAGAAACTATGCAAAGTAAATGCGCTACAGAATCGAGCGATTGGAACTGGAAATTGCGCAACAGTCAGTGTTTGGATTTGTATGGAAATGTTTGTCTTGTTTTCCTTATTATTATTTTAAGTTTGGCTATTAAATTGAGCATAGGATGATGGGCTACGTGTGTCACTGATAAGCGCAGGGTTAACTAAACTAGACGTCTTCTTTTGTTGTAATCCTTCTGTATTTGCTTTTAAAAAGTCGAATTTATAATATGTGTAATTCCTCAAATAGCCTACCCATTCACTTCTAGTTTGGTGTGTGTGGAACCACGACACTAGTATTTCAATCCAGAACATTTACCTAGGTAGAATAGAGAAACCCACAAAAGTTCAAAACCACTTGTCCTGAACGTGAAGGAATGACGCTTGACGCCGTGGGCTCATACCAGGCATTCCTGAAGCAGAAGATGCAGGAAAATGAACCAAAACCAAACTCGCTCACCCACATTCTATTTGATATGATTATGGGGACATTCCTAGACATGTCATTTGTACTTGCTCTCTTTTACAACTCTACAGCTAGATACAAACTGTCATGCCTATAAAATAACTCCAAACCACAACTCTGGAAACGAAAGGCACAAGTTCAACTCTGTTAAAATGTGGCGAACAATAAGTATGCGAAAGCCGTTGAAAAATAGGCTTTATTTTCTTCACTTATACAAAACAAGTTTATAAGTGCCTCTGTGAAGAAGAACTTTGTACTACAACAGTGTCCAGGTGCATTTCTGTAGAAGGACTCCTGTTCACAGACTGTGTGTTAGTACGAAGACCATTGCCGTCCCTCTGCTGAATTTCCACGGTTCTTACAGATAACATGTCGATGAAAGACTTGGTGTTCAGTTTGGTGGATTCTGGGTACTGATATGACATGTCTGGCTCACTTAAGACATGCACACACATGCACGCACCCATGCACACCAGCACACGCATACCACACACATACAGTGTGTGTGTGAGAGAGAGAGAGAGAGAGAGAGAGAGAGAGACAGCATAAATATTGTTCATAGGTCCACAACGTCAACTCCATAAAGTTAATACAGTTAGGACATAACCACATAGAGCATTTACTATAAGTAACCAATTATTCTACCTGGTATCAGAATCAGAATCATTGATGCTAGGACTGCTTTCACTGTTGTCAGCTGTGTCCTCCAGCCTTTTACTCTTGTGCTGTCCAGTTGACCTTCGTCTCCTTGTTGCCACGGAAATGCGCCTCTTCATCAGCCTCCTCCGGTCCCTGCTCTGACTGATGTGGGGAGATGTGAGAGCAGTGGTCCAGAGACTGACCTGCTGATCATCACTGGAGTCTCTGAGAGGGACATCCCCCCCCACCACCACCACACACACACACACACACACACACACATACGCACGCACACACATATATCGCCCCCCCCCCCCCCACACACACACACATATACACACACACACACATACACACACACACCACACACACACACACACACACACACACACACACACACACACTTTCAGTTGTAATCTGGACTACAATATACATGGGTTAAGGACAAAAAAAAAAAAAAAAATACCCCCCTCCCGCCCCAACATGCTCCACTCAGTGTTTGTTCATCTGGCCTGTCCAAACATAACTTACAGCTCTTCCTCACTGTCTTCCTGGAATGTCAGGGGCCCCATGCACAAAACACAGATGTTGTCCATACTCTTGAAGCACGGGAGGCAGTAAAGGCCTACGAGGGAAACACACCTGTCAGTATATGGTCCCCTTTTGCATTGAGCAAGTCTGTCTTGTGTACAGTGAATGGATCCTCTATCTATGGGATGGACTCATGTCCCTCAAGGTGTCTTAAAGTACCTTTGCACTGTGAGGTAGAACAGGTGTGGGCGTTAGGATCATCAGCACTCTCTAAGACATTTCCACAAGCCATGCAGGACTGGTCAAAGGCCCCCAAGTACCGGGCCACCCTTGATATACCTGGGACACTTGGAGCAGACCAACGCCATATGTGAGGTGCCGCACCCACTATTTACATGACAGTACATGAGGACTAAAGAAGACCTGTCTGTTACCTGATACTTACATCAAGGCCAGTGCTCTCAGGAACGTACCAGACTGTTCATCCCCCTTGCTTGTGACCGCAAACCTTAGCAAGTTTTTCTGGAGGGACAACCGTTGGGTAAGGATACGCTGATGCAAAGCATGGATCCTCTCCTAGTAAACACACACACACACACACACACACACACACACACACACACACACACACACACACACACACACACACACACATACACACACAAAGACAGCCTCTTGAGAGTCCAAACGGAACTACGCTGTCATTGTGTTTTCAGACAGACACCTCTGTGTCACAGTCATTGGTGATTGCACCATTGACCTGCATTGCATGAATTCCCAGCATAACTAAAATGACCTGTTGTAGGCTATACATGACTCTAGCATGACTGTTAAAGAGCTTAGTCATGTTACACACATCCCTTTTGTTCACCATAAATCCAAGCGAAAGCACACACAACTTCATTGACACACATGTCAGTGATGTGTTGAATAGGGTAGATAAGATCAGGTAGCTTACCTTTTCCCTTTTGGGGTGGTAGCTGGCACAAATAAGCCTTCGTAAACGTTTGACATAGCTGCCAGCAATAACTGTGAAAAGGGCGAGGCCATAAAGAGATCCTGTAACAGAAGACCAACAGGAAGGTAGTACACAATGCCGTGTATTCAAGATTATCTCTCTGCCACTAATGCTGCTTCTAAACAAGTGAACACTCTACTTCTCAGATATGTAAACTAAAGTCTTTAACTTTACATGTCTAAAAACTGTGATCAAATTGAACAGCTACACTGACTTTCAATCTAATGTTCAATGTATTTGTTTATTTTTGTCTCATGGATTTATGACCTGTCACCCTCATCTGTGAGAACAAAAAAATGCTTTGCTTTGCTGTGTAAACTGCATGTGTTAGCCATCAATCAACATGAAACTCAAATTTAAAAGCCTGGTACCCATTTCTACCACTAGATGTCATTGCTGGACAGTAATTCCATAACCAATGTGTACATACAAATAATGTGTATGGCTGGTGGCTGGACCTCTATCCGTGTGGACATACCTATGAAGACATATCCTGTATAGTCAGGCTCTCTGGGCTCAACGAGGCACTTTTTGCTCAGTATGGTGACATTGCCTCTCTGCAGAATGTCAAAGGAAGCCACGATATCCTTGAAGATGTCTGACGTGTAGCCTGAGCCATTCACTTCAACTGCGACCATTATAGGGGCTGGAGAGGTAGTCATTATATTAAATAAAAAACATGAATAATAAAGAAACAGAAATAGATATGTGTAAATAAACCATTTACACAAATCTACTACTAAATTAGTCAGACAGTTAACCTGGGACTTTTATGAAGCTTACCGTAATTTCCCTACTATACATTGATTTTGCTAAATTTCTTCAGCTATGAGATCAATACAGGGGGGCAGTTAATATGGTGTTAAAATTATTTTGTGTCTTTTAACTTGCATAAAACTGCGGCTTATACACAATGCGGCTTATATGCGGGAAATTACTGTATTCAACCTAATCACCTTTGGCAACTATCTCTCCCATGGTGAGGTGATGGACTGTGTCGAACACCCAGAACACCATGATGTCCAGAGCCATGATGGCCGAGCCCATTGCGATGTGGCGCAGGACTGAGACGGTGCTCGTGATCAAGGCTCTCCTCTCTCTGCCCGTTAGATACAGAGACACTGCAGAGAGAGATAATCAATGAGTTATTGTGTTGAACAAATCAAAACAGTTAATACTACGCACTTTTTCCCCCTTACTGGTGTGGTGTTTACTCTCTGACCCAGTGAGTTTGGTAATGAGCTTTATCAGCACCACCCATACAGTCCTTCCTCACTTGTCAATTCCCCCCTTTAAAGCGCAGTTTCTCTGTGCACATTTCCCATCTTCACTGACCTGTTTCCCCCCCACCCCTCGGCCCCCGTAACTCTCACTCTCCTCCCATCCTTCCCCTCTCTCCTTCCCCTATTGTGTCCGTTGGAGTGACTGGCCCGACACCCTGTGTGCACACACACACACACACACATACGCATGCACACACACATAGCGCCCCCCACACACACATAGCCCCCCCCCACACACACACACATACACACACACACACACACACACACACACACACACACACACTGTGTGGACTGGCCCGACACCCTGAGTGCACTCACGAGGCTGGATGTAGGCGAGAGCCTCTCTGTGGCTCAGGGGCAGCACTGTGGGTCTGCTCTCGCACAAGCGGCGCAGGTCCAGCTGGACGAACCGCTCCGTCACATAGCTGTTGTCAAAGTCGTCACGCTTCAGGTAACTGTTTTTGTACAAAGCCGCCCTTGAAAACAAATAATAATAATAATAAATGACGGTTGAGGAATGCAAACACAACATAGCTGGCATTTCATGGGTAGCCAACATTGTCTTGCAACAGCAGGGGCCTTGTGTGGCATTATATCCACTAATGCCACACAAATGTCAGCTTACTCTTCAGGTACTGAATGCTAGAGCCAGGTTTGATTATCAGGGCAAATATGAGCTACCCCCTGATCTGTCCTACGGTAAATACATTTCATCCTAGACTTGCCCTCTGTTTGGAACATTCACTCATTCACTAATGCACAATATACTGAATACATGTACGTTGATTATTACTAGGAAATTGCAATCAAAGCACCGCACATCCAATTTTAAAAAGGGAGCAGGACAAAAAGGCAAGTACTAAAACAAGAGAAAAGTCCGCTGCAACCAGAATTATGCTCCCAATTTTTTTTATTTCAAACCGTGACGTTTCGGGGCAGGTAAGCCCTTCCTCAGACGTCTGAGACGCCTCAGGCCCGAAACATCACCGTTTTTGAAGACGTCTGAGGAGGGGATTACAGGCCTGAAACGTCACGATCGATGATTATTACTAAACAGTGAGTGCATACTGAATGAGTGGATGTTCAGAACACAGGGTTAGGCTAAACCAACCACTTACTGGATGTAAATGTACACAAGAAGGAAGAGGCCCACATAGGACAGCAGGCCTGAGAGCTTCTGGAAGAGGCCTATCTCCTCTGAGATTTCCTCCATGATTCTCTGTGACATCTCCTGAAGTGATTGGCTACTGTTGAGTTGCATGTCAAAGTGCATCGAAGCTGATATGTTGAATTCAAATTGCTTTCTCAGTTTCTCAAATGCCTCCACAGTCGCTGGAGAATAAACAAAGGGGACAAGTTAAAACAAAGCTGACCAAAAAACCTGACAAAAACTTGACCAATATACAGAAAATCTGATCTGAATGATCTGAAAGCCTTTACATTCTGTTTAAAATGATATAAATTGACCACACATTAAATATGATAAAATACTAAATATCAAAACTCTTTTGATTCAAATATTTACATACTGTACAGTATAACCTGAAAGCACAACTGCTCTACTTACCATCAGCAATCTTTGTTTTTATGTGATCGGCAATATATGAAGGGATGATGCAGAAGACCTGACCAACTGTATGAAAGGGCACATTTTTGAGCGCAAAACACAACCACACATTTCACTTCTCACAAAACATTTACTTCCACTTAAATTCACTCATAGTAAGTGATGAAAAGGTTATTTTTTATTATGTTTATTTCATGACTTCCCTTTAAAGGCACAGTGCACTACTTATATCACATTTGTTGTCAAATTGAGCTCATACAAAGTGTTGTACATTGTCGTGTTGTATGTTGTACATTGTACTGTACAGTCATTGTCTTATTGCATCTATCTATCTATCTATCTATCCATCTATCTATCCCCCCTTCTTTTTGTGCTCCTGGCACACTTTGTTGTTTGGTTGTTTGTCTTCATGGCTCAATTTACAGAGCCAGGACTGTGTATGCACAACATACGCTTTGGATAAAAGTGTCTGCTAAATGAATAAATGTTATGTGTTTACATCTACATGTATTCATTTAGCAGACACTTTTATATAATGGCACCAGGCACAGACACTAGAAGAGTGTAATTTCAACAATATCCCCATATTCCCCAACTTTGGCCAAGTCAGTACTAGACTGACCTAGAGCTCTGAAGAAACATAACAGGAATCCACTGGCAATTTCAAATATCTCTCTGTGTGGTTCAGTTGTGTTATTTGTAAGAAGATACAAAAAGATTTGCATAAATACACTATATATATTTAGTATGTACACTCTTAAAGGTATGCAACAATACTTCCAGTAACATGGTTCAAGATTTCAGCTAAATCACTTCTCATATGTCATGTCTGGCCCCTGTCTCCAGTCTGAGGTCATGTTTGGACTAAGAAGCCAGAAAAAGTGCTGGCCAGGCTGACCAGAGGGCACGGGCGGATATCAAACAATAATTCATTTGAAAAGAAAACACAGGACGAAAGAAGGAAGTGAGCGAGTCATAGGCACCCAGCACAGGAATGCGAAACGCTCAGAAAGAGCTGCCCACACACTTTCTGTAGACTGACCATTGCCTGGCCTAAAAAACACTGCTTTCAGAAAACAGAGGACACCTTGACCCTCTACGATGGTAAAAGTGTCAGGAACATTAATCAAAAGGTTAGCTTGCTGCTTGTTGCAAGGAGTGCTTTGATTACTAAAAGGTTTTCAATGGCAGTAAATTTCTACGGTGGAATGAAAAGACATAGCCAAAGGGTTGGGTTATAGAAACAGGACAAAAGCCTATAGTGAGAGGGGATGTAGCTCAGTGGTAGAGTGCATGCTTCGCATGTATGAGGTCACGGGTTCAATCCCCGGCATCTCCACTCTGTGATTGTTGCAGATGTTTTAAATTGAACACCTGGTCCAAAACATACCCTTAGCATTATTCCAAGAAAGAAAGGTACACTTTGTCCTTTGGTAAACACAACTCTCCACCAACTGCGTCTATAAGATGCTGAATTTAGGTGTTCTTGCTCAGCACAGAATATTTGGTTGAGATACTAACAAGCATACAAGCAGATTTTGGTTCTCTCAGAAGAACCAAGAGACACTGATATACAAACAGACCTTTAGCAATATGACAAAGAGGCCTGAATCCATCCACGATGTGGCAGAGGAAGGAGAACACAGACAACTGCTCTCTGCAGTCATCGTAAGCTTCATCAAACAGCTGGTTACACCTCTTGTACGGTGTGCCGAGCTTGTCATTGCAAACGTCTCCGATTCCAGCCAAGAAATGCAACACATTCCTCAGGCTTCGAGCTGAAACAACAGATCTTTCAGTCATTACAATTGATTCTGACAGCATTCGCAGGTTACAGAAATACAGACAGAGTATGCTATAGTATAGTGCATTGGAAAAGATATAGAAAACACATAGCATTACAGAAACCAATAGGCTGATCAAACTTATAAGCATTATTATGTATAAAAAGCGACTTGGGCAAAAGAAACATTAATGTGGAACAAATTCAGATTCAAATTCAAATTTCTTCAATGACATCATTCATTTATGTATATTTATCTATCTATACACTTATTTTTTAATAAAAAATAAACTACCACCGGTACTTCAGGCCCATTCCATGAGATAGATTTAAGCACTTTAAGATTCAAAATGCTATGAAAACGTCCCTCTAGTGCAGTGGTTCTCAAAGTGTGTTTCGGGCCCCACTAGTGAGGAACAGAGACGTGACATTACGAACAGGAGGAAATAATAATAAAACTAATCGCGCCTATCTTTAATAATGCCTCTCTTCTTTTGCAAGGAAGATCATAGATTCAAGACAAAACAGCCAAACACAATCATAAGAGTCATAAACAGACCACAGAATTAAAATAAAATCTGATACAGCGGACCGAGACAGGAAATGTAACTTGGAATAATAATAATAAAAAGATAATAATAATAATGATTAAAAAAAAAAAAAACACTTTGCTGGGTTGATGGAGTCAAGAGGGGCTTGACAATTCCCCACCTCCAAAGTGTTTGAGAACCTGAATATTGAATATCAATCTCCCCACACTTCCTTATGACTCACCGATGTGCTGAACTGACTCAGTGAGAGACATGATCAGGTTCTGCACTCTTCCTGCCAGGGAATATGCATTCCGTGTCACCTCTTTGACCTTAGTCAACACAGCTGAAGAAAAGAATTAAACGGTAAGGGGTGGACTTGTAATGACGGAAATATCTAGTAGCCTATCCATTCCCAATAAATGCACAAACTAAAGGCACAAAACCCCTATATTTGCTGCTTATCTGAACATGTATGCTGTATGCCTAGTGACAATGCTGAAAACAGATATGGAGGCAAAGTGTTGGTAGTTGGAAAGCCCATCTCTAGCCTAAGAGTAACTAGTGATGATCAATGTGTCTGGCCCTAATAACACCTTTGGTGTGTTCACACTGTCTGCCTTCAGTAATGGTATGCATGATGTGACAAATAAAACTCCTTGTATTCTGGTATTATAGAGGGTACCCACGGAGCAGAGGTGTGGCTGCGCGCTGCATCAGTTCCTGAGTTTGGTTCATGGCTAGCTCGGCCCCGCACACCACACTGCCCGCCGCACGGTCGAAGTTCTCCATCGTGTTACTCATGGGGCCTTGAACGACCATCGAGAAGGCGAGGAACAGCAGGATGGATTTTCCATTTTCTAAGTAAAAGTAAAGAGTTTGAAAGTAGAGTTTCAGTTGTTTTAATGAGCGTAGCCCACATGGTAATTCTAATTACCAGCAAGCAATAATTACAAAACGTCGAATTGTGAACTTACTTGAACACAGAGTCGGTAGCATCAGCATGACATTGGCCCGTACGCCATCAGATAGGCTCATGCCAAAAGCTGTGAGTGCAGCAATGACCACTGTACTGATAACGCTGTACCATAGACCGTGATTTTGCACAAACAACGCCATCATGCCATAAACGGAGGCAAGGAATAAGCCGAGCAAAAAACTGCGAATACGGCGCTTCATTTTTTTGAATGGCGATTCTTTAGATACATGGTATCTCAGCCTGTGCGATTTTAGTTTGTGCTTAAGAAGCATGGTACCTTGTCAATAACGTTGACGTCAATGTGTAAAACTTGCGGCCTGGTGTAGCTAACAGCTATGCCAAACAGCAGCTGCAGCCAGATGTTACCTTTTGCCTTTTCATTTTGGAGAGTGTTGTCTGCGTGGATCAGTCTAGGACAAAATTATTTTGTCTAAAATGTAACAGAAGACCTGTAGAGTGTTTGTGACGCCATTATACATTCTACCATAGATATATATTGTATATATGTCTATGCATTCTACAGATTCCATCATCATCGATTCCACCAGGGTCCTTCATGTAATCCCGGTATTGAGATGCAATGGGATCCACACTGGTTGATCTCCAACGAACCAAACGACGCAAACCATGCCACTCAAGTGAGAGAGCATTTGTTACCCCAGAGCTAGGCCAGTACCATTTAGTGTGCAGCACTCAGGCCAATACAATTTTAGAAGGCATAGGGCTAAGTGACTTCATCATATACACTAATCCAGCGCGAACTTTATGGGCGCTGCCATCTTGAATATCGCCATTACTGCGTGCCTGCGAGTGTGACGAGTGACACTTGTCTGTGCTTTTCAATGAAAGCATCCTGTCAGAGAATGTCTAACGAGAGGACTGCTAATGAATGAAAATGTCAGGTGAAAGGGAACATTGGATCAATGATGTCAGACTGTACCAAAACTTACCAATGAAGGTAATTTATTAACACCATATGGTATTAAGACGTGTATTAATGACAGCTAACTTCTGCAACAGCCGCCTATGGAACCAACAAGCTAATTTCTTAGCAGCCAGGCACGCAGTAATGGCGGTTTTGTGTTACTTCCGTGTTTCGCTGGATTAGTGTATAGGCTATACTGATCCCTTTATCCCATGGATTTCTTTTCTGACAGCCATCGAAACATTTTGCGAGAGGATCCTCCCGGATTTCGCTCGGAAATTCTTATTCAGTCCACCTCACCAGTTTCGTCGGCCTCGTCTCCTGTGCGGTGTTCTCTTTGGAACAGTTAGTGGTACAGGTATGAATAATTCTCATGTCAAGTGAGATTTGTTTGTAAAAAACACCTTCATGACTAAAAATGCACTTTCTTTTTATTCATTTAGGATTATACCTTGGCCTGATGCACAATATTGTGATGACCACCATCCAAAGGTTAATTGTTGGATATGTGGTTGTTGGTGAGTAGTCTTAATAAAGTGACAAGACCTCTGTGTGCAGGTATGCTTCAGACTCATAGTGTGGTTCAGTTAGGCTAACTTTAGTGAATTTCCAGGTGTGTGCATTCTGGGTGGAATGTTTTCCACACTCTTCCGCTGTTCGGTTCTGTTGATGTTTCCCAGCATCCTTGGTTCTCAGGGAAGGGCCTACCTCATGCTGTTTGTCTTCTTTGGCCTCTACCAGGGTAAATTATTAATTTATCATGTGTGCTGGTGTTGTACAGGCACAGGAGATAAAATACACCCTTGCTATTTATTTTGTCCTCTTGGATTTATTTCACACAGTTAATATAGGCCTTGTGGCAGAAGATAAAGCCTTTTTCAGTAAAAATTGTGTTGAACATTATTCAGTGTTATTACCTAAGGCAGCTGACTTATTGACAACTTTCTGTCAGGTCCGGTCACCAACATCCCCCGCAATATTCAGGATGTGGCCTACTCCATGGGTTGTAACTTGGACTTGCAGATTCAACACAGCAAAGTTATGTGGAGAGTGGTGATAGACCCATTTGTTCAGGTTGTCCAGGAGATTGTGGTATGTATTCCGTTGGAGAAATAAACAGTATACCACATTGTTCATTCTCCAGTGGGTCACTGATCCACTGCTAAGGCATTAGGTTTATTTTAGGATGACACTGGGGAACTTCAGAGTGAAGCCAAGAACATCAGTAGAAACTTTCAGAGCATCAGAGATGAGGTTATGGGACGGTATGGATACAACAACACTGAAGGGGACTCTATCGCAACGCTGAACAGCACACAGGAAGTATTTGCGGCCAAAACGATGATGCGCTGTGACTGTAAGTGTCAGACTCCAGCTCTGTAATAATGATAAGGACATGTAACCGATCATTTGCGATCATAAGTACAGGATGTTGTGACAACTCAAAGAACTACAATTATGGTGGCTGTGGTAGATGTGGTGGAGGAGGGAGTGGAGCGCTGCCGGGGATGGTTTGATGTCAAGTGGCAAGAGTGCATGGACACCATTAGTGTGCCTCTCATCAACCACCTGCTCTGTGTGCCTATGAAGTTTGACTTCCTGTGTGATGTCATGAAAGGTCAGTACTCAGAAGTTTTCATCTGAAGAAAAGTGGTTTTCTTTTAATTGTACTGCGTCTAATATATCAGGGTACTCTGTATGTAGATTCCCTTACAATTGTGCAGTAATATAGTCATTAATTTCTATGAAATGTTTGTGTTGTATTTCCTTGAATAAGTTAAATGAATTCCACTTATTTCTCCATCACATGCATAATATTGTCTGTGGCTGTAGATTATATTGTTTTTGTTAGGTGCAGCACATTACAACGTGTGTTGTTTTATACTTAGTCATGACACCTTGGTGCAGAGAAGAGATCCCTGTGGAGGGAAACTTCGGGCAGACCTTTGACAAGCTCAATTTGTCCATAGGCAAACTCGGGGCAGAGTTCACCACTAATGTCATCCTCCAGGTCCAATCCATTTCCTCTCTCACACCTACTGAACACAGTTTATCTGCTTACCTGTCTCTAATTGTGTATACGGTGTCTTATCTTGTATAATCCCCTGTATGTAATCTATAAACATCTGTCTGTCAGAGCCTAGATTACTCTTAGGCCTACATCAGCAAATTACTGTGAGACAAACAAACAGCTACTGAATACATTTCCCATCCTGAGATTTAAGATTGTGAGATATTTAACTGTAACATTGTCATAATATTTACACTGAGCAAAACAATAAAGGCTATGCAAATGTGATTTTATATATCAATACTTTGTTTTCTTCTTTTTCAAAATCAAATAAAAGAACACTTACCACCATTTTCTCTTTTGTTTGGGTACAGAAAGTTGAGCAGCAATCAGTTTTTGGTCTGTCCATGCTTCAGGAAGATTTCTCTACAGAACTCAGCAAGACATTTGAGGAGAAGAAGGCTATTGTTGAACAGCTCTTGGAATTGGTTCACGTCCTTCTGTCATTTGCCTTCATTACTGTGTTTGTTTCGTAAGTTTCACATTTTGTATTGTTTGAATGAATCAAATTCCCATATTATGGACAGACAGCTGTAGCAAATGTTTGTATGAAATGATAGATTATGTTTACAGCACCACCGGCTTACACAAAGTTAATGTTCTCTTGTTTCTTTTATATCCACAAAGCGCGTTTGGATATGCAAGACAGTACTGCCAGGATATTCGATTTGACAATATGTACATTACAACATACTTCAGGCAGATTGATGCACGCAGGAGAAAAGCTGTAAGAATGCTAGCTGTTTGTCCCATATTCAAGCCAGTGTTATTTTTTAAGCTTTGATGGTCAAAAGAATATAATATCCTTTGTTAAGAAATAGTAAATGGCACAGTAATGTAGTGGAACAGTGCATTGTGTGCAATATGTCTGATAGTCATGTTTTTTTTAGAAGTTTAACTGCCATTTTAGGGTAAGAGGTATCTTTTACCTCTGAAGAAGGCTGAGCAGAAACACTTCATCAACCCCTGGAGCTTTTCTATCCATCCTAGCGAACTCAAGCTTGTGGTAGGCTACACTGTATGTCATATTTTGGCAATTTCTTTGACAGCACTGCTGCCTAACCACTCGAATGCTGAATAATTTAGAAGATATGAGATTCTTGAAGGGCTCTGGAGAGCATAGATCTCCGCAAAGGCCAAATGCCGTATCTCACAATATTAAAGAAAGTGGTAAAACATCTGGATCCACCCCTTGATCCGGATTGGACTCCAAATTGTCCCTTGGCCCATTTCATGAAATAAGTTTCCTGAAAATCAGGATGGCAGTTTCTCTCCCCTAATATTACTGATAGACAGACAAATGAACAGCAAAACAAGCAACAATAAATGATAATGAAATAATTATAAAATAATTTTTAAAATCCTTCTTGGCAGAGGTGAATAGTTTCAGGCCTATCAGGCTTTTTCAGTGAAAAGTACAGACGACACAAAATAAGGAGTGATAAATAATAGCAACTCTAACTCTCTCTACAGGTGGTTGGCCTGTTGCAGGTGCTTTCTCTCACACTCTTCACGTGTGTCCTACTGGCTGTGGACTGGATCCTTTATCATGTCTTTGACATCATCCGTAGACACTCATTCACAGAATATTCCTTCTCGAGTGAGTAGGGTGTGCCAACAGATAATTCATCATTGAAAATATAATGTGGAATAGACATTAAATTGACATTGTTGCAATGTACTGTATTGAACAGACTAACAGGTTTATATGTTCACGAGAACATGTGTAGAAATGGCCACACTTTTCCAACACCAATAGGCTCTGAAGCATGACAGAAGGAGATAGATCTCCCTTTCCTGAAACAATCTGACAGTTGTTGCATTAACTGCCATATAGAGTTATAAAAGCTGACTGTTATCTAATGTGATATCTAAACCCCTTAGGTCATCATCACATTGACATTGATGTCGGTGGAGAATCCATACTGGCTAATCTCCTGCGGAAAACCATAGGCGCTTTCAACACCACCTCCAGTGTGGACATGCAGTCCAGTAACAAGAGTAGGGGACCTTGTGTTGTTTTGTCTTTTTTTGTGGGATATATTAAAAACGGGAAACTTAATTTCATCAGCTGGGCTCAGCAGAGTTCTAATTCTGTACATCCTGTTATCTGCCTTTATAAATAAAACCGATGACAATGTTTTGACAGCGAGACTCGGCAGTCAAATTGGCAGGCGTGCTGTCACGGCATCTGCTGGTGTAAAAAGAAGCGCTGCAGAAGTTAGGCAGTGATGACGGACTAATATCTCCAGAAAATGTAGCGATGATGGACTAATTTATCCAGAAATTGCTTTCGAGTCAATTTATGACTCGAATCAATTTATCAGTCAATTTATGATTTAGACTTGAGCTCTATACTGATTCCATTTAACTAAAACTTTTTTTTCTGTCACGATAACATTAATTCAGTCCCATCATGCAGCTTGACTTATAATAGGAACACTTTTAGAAATTGTTCTGTTCCGTTTCAGTGGAGCTTTATCAACGTCATTTAGTGTCCTACAGTTTATGATGTGTTGTAATGTGTTTGTTTCTGCAGACTGTCTGCCTGACCCCCATGCTCTGGCTTGGGAGGAGTACCTATGGAGTATAGTCCCCCTCCTCATGATGGCCCTGATGTGCTGTAGCCTAATGTGTATTTTTCTGCAGACTGTCTGCCTGAGCCCCATGCTCTGACTTGGGAGGAGTACCTATGGAGTATAGTCCCCCTCCTCATGATGGCCCTGATGTGCTGCCTACAGGTGTACACCAACCGCCTGCGCCGAGTCATCGCAGCCTTCTATTTCCCCAAGGTGAGAGTGACTTACTGTACATGCACGTGAGTTGCATAAATCCTGAGTTGCATAAATAGATACCCTGATCTAAAATGATACATGATACTGTGTTTGTTGTTGCTTCCTGCCGGACATATGTTTTTTTTTTTTAATCTGATAGGGGTTTTAATCTGGTAGGGGAGTATTGATCGCAGCTTAATCGACAACAAATTACCTTCAAAATGGCTGTCTGCTAGAGCAAATGAACATGACAGCAATACAGTATATGTTGAGCTCATATGTGGCAGCAAGATCACATTTTTTTAATATTTTCGAATCACTGTCCCTAAGCAAGCATTTCATTCCACTTAGTAGATTAGGTTCCTACTTCAGGATGTGATGACCTTTTTGAATACATCACAATAGGTGCTGCTATGGTAATGTTTCCCGTGTCTTCGATGTGTTGTTAGAGGTGGTTAAAAGCACCGGCTGCTGCATTTGCAGATTGATATGTTGGCATGCTTCCCAGCCAATTCATGTTTATCAAGCCCGGTTTTCCAACAGCAGCGTATTTATTATTGTGTAACCTTTGTAGTCCTGGCACAGGAAAGTCTGAACAAATACAGAAAAGTCCTTTACATCCCTCTTGATAAAAACAAACAAAAACAGTCAAAAGCGTTGTGTAATATGATTTCTTTTATGAAGTTATTCACTGTTGATATGAGAAAACAAACCTTTTGGTGGGGTTCATTTTGATTTTGTTCTCACAGATATTTTATTGACATATATTTGGAAACTGCATCTTTCAGAATGGCCTACTTTAGCATATAAAATAGATGTTGTTTTTTTTCTGGATAAATCCTCTTTGTGTCGAGAAATTGAGCACAATCCACAAAATGTTTCAGCCTCAACTTTCATACAAGCTCTCAATCCATCTGTAACACTGGCAAGAACTAATGAACCTGCCATGAAAAAATATTTAAGCTATTGCATAACAAGGAATAAGAAGATATTACACATTCTGTGCTATATCTCAGGGTTAAATGTATATAATGTATATGTATATTCATGAAGAGAATGGTGGGGGATGGATTTCTCCAATCCTGTAAGAAATGCATTTCCCACTCTCTCAAAGCAGTGCAGAGCTGAGAAGGGCTTACTGTAATAGCATTAGCTCCAACTGTGTTCAATGTAGCTCGTGCCGGTATATGCCGGCGTGAGTGTGTGCACGTGTATTTGTGTGTGCTCTGTGCGGGACGAGGTGACGTGGGGGGGGGGTGACTGGTGTGGATTACCATTGCCTTTGTCATGCCTTCAGCCTGAATCAGCGTGTGTGTCATTATTCATTAGTGTTCCGTTGGTCTGTGACATTAATAGACTGTGACATTATGCATGTTCACGTTGAGCACACACAGCTATAACCACTATCATAATGTTCATAATAAATGTTTCTGAAATCTTTCTTTGTCTATGTGTGTGTGTTGACGGTCACATCCACAGAGAGAGAAGAGACGAATTCTGTTCCTCTACAATCTGCAGATACAGAAACGCATGATGTTCGTTGACATCCAACGCAGAAAACTAATGACTGCACAAAAATCACAGATGTCTGTAAGTGTCCAGAACTATTGCTTTTAAACCCTTGTACTAGACACGCTGTCAATCATAAATACTACGATGCAATAGCTTATCAATGTGTGGCTGGTTTCAGAAACTATGTAACTGTACAAAGAAGCAGACACTATTAGAAGGTCATAATCAGAACATGCTTGATCATGTGCCATGGTTCTTGGTTCTCACTGTGCAAATTAGACTCTGATGATTTGGATGCGTATGTGTACATGATATAGGGGCTCTTCTCAACCCTCTCTCCTCGGTCCTCGAGCCTCCATTCTCCGGCTCGTTCCCACTGATCTATAAAGAACACTGGATAGACTATCCTTTTGTTGCTGCCCCATCATTCTTTATAGATCAGCGGGAACGAGCCGGAGGACCGAGGATCGAGGACCGAGGGCGAGAGGGTTGAGAAGAGCCTATAGAGTCCTCTTAGGAGAGGTGTTGTAGGGAGCTCTGCACAGTTTGATTTCCATGTCTCTTCCTGCTTTTTCCATCTTGTCCCGCTTCTCAGCTACGCTCAGCACTGGTGGTCCAGATGGGGAGACTGGGCCTGAGACTGCAGTGGTGCTGTGTGTGTGGAGAACGGCAGAGAGGAGGACAGGGGCTTGAGTGCGCTGGGTCAGGTTGCGGGGTGGTCTACTGCCCTCAGTGCTGGAGAGACCTGAATCAGTTCTGTTGTGCCTGTGCTCCGCACCAACCACATGACCCTGTGGACAGTGCCAACGATACAGATGTTTATTATGTTGACTAGAGTTTTTCTTTTTCACTAACAGCCGAACGATTTTGACTTTTTGCGCTCTTCCGTTTACAATTTAATGTAACCTATTTTTTGTGTGTGTTTTAAAGGTTTTATGGATGCATGGATAATAGATAAATGTAATGGATAAACACTGTTCTGTGAAAAGTGCATTTTCTGACAATATATCAAATCTAAATGGATAAATTCTTGTTGTTATTGTTTCAAAAAACAATGGATGATTTCCGGCACTTCAACATAGCCTGGTCTAGTATGAGCCAACTCCACTCCACTTTAGCCATTAGTCATAACTTCTGCACATCCGGATGTCTTCAAGCATCTCTCAGAATTTCTTTAGCTGATGCTGTTTTGCTGGATGATTGCCAATATCCCAGAGGATTTGTACACATTAGACAATAACAACATAATAGACCCACTTAGCATTCATGATGGATTAGTGTTTTTATATTATCATTATCTTAGAATACGTGTTGCGATATTTTCTTGAATAGATACATTAGAAATAAAACATGTATTCTTAAAAATAACATCTACCAGAAACATGACGCCACCTAAAGGAGGGTAAAGGGTTAAAAGCCGAAAGGAAATCCCGCCTAGTTGGTTTCTACGCAGCAAAATACGATTACACCATCCGAGTAAACAGTGTTCACTGAGTCCTCACATCACTGGCAGAGCGAATGTTGCTGGAATGTAAATTCGTTTTGAACTTACTTGGACAACCTGAGAAACTGGACACGGGATCGGACACAAAGTAACTTCACCGTCCCTTGGACCAGCAGATGGATTGTGGTATGCGTCAGCTGCGTAACCATGCTCAGGCGAAACGCGGTTTTAATGTGAAATTGCAAAATGTGACATTTCGCGTGATCAAAGCCGGTAGGTACAGTTGTATGCTGCCTCGTGGACGTTGTTTTGAGCAGACCGATTATTTTGCACATCGTCTCTAACACAGGACTCAGGAGCGTCTATGTTGTTTCAACGAGTCCATGGAAGTCCCACCTGTGTTTTACCCGTAGAATAAGGAGTCTGGACGATCAGCCGCAGTGGGGTCTAGACTGGGCATAGAGCTGGACTTGAAGATTGACCCTTGATTTCGATGACACTGGTTTCGAACACTAAAACGTCAACTATGATCCTTAGTGCCTGCGCAGTAGTGCTGCCACTTCGTGTCTTATTAACTGTGTTATTACTTCAGGGTACCCCTTGCGGTTTTCTGAAAGGTGCCCTGTCCATGACAGTGCTATTACCTTTGCAGAGCCGGTTAGAACTTTTCAATGACACTGAAGCGCCACAGCCTTTACATGTGGAAACAACAGACATTTCCCCTAGTATATTTACAGAGTCAAAAGAGGAGACCTCTCGACAACAAAATACAAGTTCAACAACGAGCCAGTCATTACATACAGGTATGACAATTTTGTTACTCATGACTTCTCTAGTTATTTTGCCTGTGTCCAGGAAAATATTGAAATATTTGTTTGCGATGAGTTTTTTTTTTTTTTTTGCAACAGCTCTAGACAGTTTAGGCGAACTTTACGCCACTGTTTGGATAATAAATTTAACTATAACTTACAGACAGACCCGTGCTTCCAGCGGGCCACATTAAATGCTTGAGGTATTACTTGCCTCAGGTGGCCTAATCCTAGCAAGTGCTCCACACACGAGGTCACCACATGGTGTGTCCATTCACCTAAAAGTGGCCAGACTGTGTTAGGTCATTGCTCCATATTTGTTTTTGATTGAGTTATTTTGAGGAGCTTTTATTATACAGTAGCTTACTCTGTCAGCCTGTACAGATTTCCAAGAATGAAAACGGTGCTGTCATAGTGCATTTTAGGAAGGCCCACACAACATCACTTGTAAGGTAGTAAGGTTAAGTACTGTGGCCTTTCAGAAGACCCTTTCAACAACACACAGCCATTCATAACCACAACAACAGCTGCCCTCTGCTCTGTACACTGGCTGTGTCACAGTGATAACCATTCTGTTGTGATTGAATGAGTTGCCTTAGTTCAGCTGTGACTAAGAACAGATGTGAGTGAGAGCGAGGCTTACTCAGACACAGGCACTGCACTGGTGCATGCATGTGTTATGAACACTACTGGCACCTGGCATATCTGTGCCACCAAGTAAAGCTGATCCAGTGTGGCCACTTGCTAAAACTTCAAATGGCTTAATAAAACCCAGTAATGAATTCTTACAGGTTGGATAGGTCTACTGGGCTCTTGGGAGTCGGCCAGACACACATTAAAATTCACAGCTTGAGTTTTCGTTTTTTTCGCCCACGGAGAAAACACTCTATTTGGAGTGTTCTCCGTGGGAAGGGAAAGGGGAAAAAAATCCCTGTGTGGAGTTTCCTCCAGGTTCTCTCTCTCTCCACACACACCCTGTTATTCTTACCTTATGGGACCTGTGTGGTTTCACTCCAGATTTGCAACAGTGGTGTTCAGTGTAGGCAGGTCCCTTTGGGTCCCTGTCAAGTCAAGGTTTGCGTCAGCTTTGGATAATGGGAGGCCATTAGCACCGCATTTGGCTCACTCTGACAATGACACGAGTGTTCCCATGGTTATAACCGACAAATCATGCCAAACACGTTTTCTGCTACTTTACCAAATTACCACATTTCATTTTGAGACAGGATGCACTGTCCTGCTGTTTTGCTTCTCAAAATGTACTTCAGTACTGTATTAAATGTACTATAATTAAGGATAATCAGCTCTTGAGGAAAAACACAAAAAAATAACCAAAGAATCCAACCAATATTTCAATATTTTACTAGCCTTGTCCAGTGGTCAGCTGGACGCACAGCAAACCAGATGAATGCTGACATGCTTTAGACCTGTCCAGTCTTTAGCCTAGTCTATCTGATGTCCTTGCACGCTTAAGCAACTTAATCATCCAATTGTTTCTTGGCCGCTGTCCGGCCGCCTTTGTTAGTGACGTGCTCACATGGGCCAAGTGTGCAGTGGGTCATTGCTGTACCTCTACCTTATCCTACTGTATGGTCTTTGTGCTGATGGTGCTGATGTCTACTTTTTAAAGTTACTCCTCCTTAAATCAAGTTCACCCGGTCATCTGAACGAAATATCTGAGACATTCAGAACAGCCCCCATCATTTATCACAGACATCTGATCATGTAATTAGCCAGGGTGCAGTTTTTATTTGAACTGAGCTGAACTTGACTGGGACAACATGATTGAAGCCATGAGTGCAGCTATGACGATGTTATCCACTATGAAACTGCATCTGGATGGCTTCCATACCACTGGCCAGGGCTTTGCTTCTACATTCAAGGGCAGTCAGCCATTTTCATTGACCAGCATCATCCATGATTTCAGTGTTTCTAGCTCAAAGCATGGAATTCTTGATGATCGTGATATGTAGTGCTTAAAAAAAAATGGTTAAACAATTCTTAAAATAAACTTCCTTCCTGTGAAATCCCAGACAATGATGAGCATCACCATGGAAGAAAAGCCAAGCCGCTGGAAAGGACGAAACCCTTTGCCATTGTGAATGGACACAGGAAGAGTCTAACAGAGGCTTTGCAGGTAAGAGGGGAAGATTCAAGGCACTTGTACTGATAATACTGGAGAGAGGACTGTAAAGAAAACTCTCCATCTCCTGGTTTGCACAGTGACTTAAATTATTCTCTAAACCAAAGCCTCAGTTAGTTTGTGTGATGCCCACAGTATGTCAATTGTGAAGGGAGAGAGAGAGAGAGAGAGAGAGAGAGAGAGAGAGAGAAGGAAATTATATTGTTGTTTAAAAACCTTCAACCAATTTCACTGTTGTTTAAGCAGGACGCTCAGAACAGTTATAAAGGGCCTAAGTCTAAGATGTCTCTGAGTAGCCGTGTCCGTTGCCATAGTTTTACTCTAATGATTCAAAGCCAAGTGTGACTCAAGGCTCAGTTAATCCACAATGAGTGCACTCAGTGGCTGGTGTCTTGCCGGGTGGAGAGAGGCAGAAAGGGGGGGAATTCTTCAGGATGTGACTTCAGGGCTCCTGTCAGCTGTGGGGGAAGTAGCCTAGTACCTCCAGAGTGGCCAGATTGTCCCTCTTCTCAGATCATGCTCATTTCTGCAGGAAGAAATGTCCACCGGCCCTGTTTCCTTCCTGCGCATGAGAGCAGAGAGGGAAGCCAGGTGGCACATTTTCCTCACCTCCATTCATGCACACACACGCACATACACAAACACACACACACACACACACACACACACACACACACACACACACGCGTGCGCGCGCACACACACACACACACACACACACACACACACACACACACACACAGGAAGGCAGAAAATAAATTATGACTATGTCCGATCGAGCCAGATCTTTTTGAATTCAGGGGGATGTGTGTGAGGACCAAACATTTTTTTTTTGTCTTCAGAAAAGGAAGTTGAGACGCAATGCAAGCGGAACTAGCAAGTGGGTCCAAATTCACATACATGCTGATTGGTCTCCTTTGGCGAAAGCACATGCAAGGTCTGTCTCATAGATGACAGTGGCTCAGTGGAGATTGGATTGCTATGTAGGCTGACTCACTTGCGTTAATGCACTCAGAGGGACGTGAGGGGGAGTGGTTCCCACAGACTCTCCATGGCCTCTTACTCATGCGTGGTCGCATTCTGGACGGGTGGGTTGTGGAGGAT
Organism: Sardina pilchardus; assembly: GCF_963854185.1. NCBI lineage: Eukaryota > Metazoa > Chordata > Actinopteri > Clupeiformes > Clupeidae > Sardina > Sardina pilchardus. The sequence goes on along the minus strand of NC_084999.1, from coordinate 11,720,111 downwards.
ATTGTGACTGTGCGTCTCGTCCACATATGCATGTAATCAGTGCAAATGAGCTCAGCAAACACAGAGCTGTTTTTAGCCTTATTTTGAAACAGAAAACGGGAGCGAGGGAGAAAGGAAGGGTGGGTGGGGTTGTGTGGGGGGGTGGGTTGGCATGGGTGTGTGTCGCAAATATGCAGCCTACACCCTCATCAACACCCATCAGTTAAATAAAGCCTGCGCCTCACTCCATCCAAGGTATTCAAATGATAAAGATCATGCTGGTTATAGCCAAGACCTGACCTCACCTCGCTCTTGAATACACTAACATTCACTCCCAGTTAAACATTAGCGTGGTCGTACAAATATTACCACAATAAGGACAATACCCCACCATGATTAAAGGGAAGGGTTTAGGCGTGTTCCTGTTATGTAGGTTATATCAAAATGTGATCAGAAATGTGGGTTTGTGATGTTGCTAGCCACACAGAGGTGTATTGTGCCATTCGTGAATCAATGCAGCCTTGTTTCGGTTTGATTTCGCACGGCAGATAACCTCAGTGATCAAAAGACGCCCGGCTCGCCCACAGAGCGTCCCAATCAAAGCCCTCTGTGCCTGCTGCTACAGCACAAGGGCTGTTTTAACTCGCTCAAGGAATGGAGTGTAACTGTCCAATCTCACAGTCTGTGGGCTTCTCCTTTCTACAGCTCTACCACTGCCATGAGTCTCCATGTGATCTGTAGAGCTGTTTAACATTGCGGTCGTGGAGCCGCTAAACATACTGTGAGACATGGGGAGTGCACTTGCGCATACTTAAGCACTGATAGGCCGGCTCGTGCAGTCCATCTATTTCTCCCCCCCTCTCTCTCTCTCTCTCTCTCTCTCTCTCTCTCTCTCTCTCTCTCTCTCTCTCTGTCACACACACACACACACACAAACACACACACACACACACACACACACACACACACATACACACATACACACAGACACACAGACATGCACACACACTTACAGGTGGTGGTGGTGTGTGAGATGCCCCAGGGCACGCTACGTTAAGACGGATTATGGAGCAGAGCTCTAATCTAATTCGGGGGACGGTTCCATCCGTACTTAGTATGTATGTTCACCCACCACCCACCCCCCATCCCCTCGGGGCCACACCATCGAGGGAAGAGAGACGAGCAGAGGGAGCGGCTTGAGGACCGCTCCGCCTGATCCCCTTAAAACACCCAGAGAAAGTGACTGTGGAGTGACACCACAGCAAGTGAGGAGTTGGGCGCATGAGGTTAAGTTGGAACCACAGGGGGGCCTCTTTCTCTAACCAGATAACGCTGTGATTTTAATTACACAGAACAACAAATGTCACCCTAGCTTAGTCATTTGTAGCCTCAAAGAGAAAGCGGTTCCCCAGAAACTAGTTAAAATGTCATTACATTTTATTACTGAAGTCAATGGTAGTGGATTGGTATTGGCATTTTGTTGCATTGAGGATGGTCAGTTAGCAGAAGATAATCAAGGATGGATTTGACAAAAAAGACAGGATAACCGAACCCTTAGATGAACAAACAAGACAATTAACGGGGATGTGTCTGTTCTTTGGGAGGTATTTCCTATTCAGGGAGGGAACGCCATTGCGCTGAGACGCAAGGTGCTGTGTTGATGAAACACCCTCCACCCCACCCAGCTTCCCCACCTTCCCCACCTCCTCCGTTCTGTTATTCCCCTGCCCCTCCCCTTCCGGGCCTTTCTTCTCCTGCCTCGTCCCCTCCACGGCACAGCCTTGGGTGAATGGACCCCACCCAGCAGCCCTTTGGCAGTGAGCTCATCTTGCTGGAAAAAGCACATGTCCAGGGACATGACCTCATTGGGTAAGTGAGGTAGAGAGAGGGGCGGAAAGCGAGAGTGAGAGACACAGGCACAGAATGAGAAAGAGGCAGAGACGGAGAGAGAGAGAGAGTGAGAGGAAGAGAGGGGGGTGGAGTGAACGTGAGATGTAAGGAAAGGGGGATGGGGGTTGGAGACAGGGTGGATTGATGGATGGAGGGAGTGATATAGAGGAGGGAGGTGGGAAATAAGGACCAGCCAAGAGGGGATGCAGTGAGACTTAGATGAGGGGAATTTGTGGACGTTGATGATTCAAAGGAAAGGGGTGTGGAAGAGGATTTAACCACCCAGCCCTCAGTCATGGAATGAGCGAAAGCTATGAGACTCTTAAAGTGGGCTTGGGGAAGGAGAGAGTGGGAATGAGAGAGTGGGAAGGAGTAGTTCGATGGAAAGCACAGGAGCGAGGATGGGAAGAGGGTGGCTCCTGGCCAGATGTTTGGGTGTGATAACGTGCTAGTGCTAAGACCAGGCGCAGCGCAGGATGGGCCATTTTTCAGCGATGTCCAGCCCCACCCACCCCCTCCTTTTCTTCCCCATCCTCTGCCTCACCGTTGCCTCTCTGGGCTAATTCTCACCCCCTCCATCCTCCCCTCTCTGCTTCTGCCAAATGCAAAATTCAGATCCGCTTCAATACAAATGTCAACTTAAAATGACATCAATGAACATTGCTTTGGCATTAAACAGTTAAGTAAAGCATTATAGCATTAAAAAGAGTGGTCATGTTAGTTTACCCTCTGTACCTATCGCCTGGGTGGGTTTTTTTCTCTCTATTTCACCCTGAATAGTTTCGATGGCCTTGGTTGGTGTTCTAAAAAATAGTGGCTTTGGGTATTAGAGAGAGATTAGGATCCCTCATGTGGAGCTTCAGCTCAGGAAACAGCACCGTGGGCTCTGTTTTGGTCTGGGGCACAGGCTGCCCTTTGGACTTTCTATTCAACACCAGATGAATGTCAAGTTTGCTCTGCGGTGTTGTTCATCTAGTTGTTCAATTATCAGTGTTCGCTCTTTTTCTTTGGGTCGGATTTTGGAAGTGGTCATTTTCTGTGGTGGTTATGTGCAAAAAGGTGGTTTGTTTTCTGACGTCAGTTGGTTACAGTGCCCTCAACCTCAAGACAAGTTGAGGGGATCCCCCCCCTCCCTCTTTTTTGCATCACATTTCTCATTTCTCCTGCCTTGGTTCCATAACTATTCATGCTGAATTGCCAAGACTGTAGCCAGATGTCCACCCATTTACTTGATGTGTTTCGTGGTCATGGAAACACGCTCGAAACTGGGGACCCACCCAGTTCAAGTCAGTTACGTTCCCAGAAGATCTTTACTGAGGCCATCTGATAACAATAAAGTAAGGAAAAGGCAAAGGCTGCAAATAGTCATCTGTGGGCCTACCATCAATCAAAGGCCCTATTCTCTGAGAGTACCGTCTCTACTTACACAAGTTACCACTTTCATGGTTTCCTTAGATGTGGCTTGGAACTGTTTCAGCCCAACCACTGTGAACAATCCTCTGGGATCTCGCTTGATAGATTTGTGTTGTCGCCTACCACTAAGTGACATTGTGAGGCCCAGCAAGGCCAGATAATGTAAAGCATGGCAAGTCCTGACTCTTTGCTGACTTTTCCCCTCCTGACATTCTCCTTGAAGGGCTTGCGTCTGTGGCGGCTACTCTCCGGCAGCTGTTTGCTGCTCATGTGGATTTATCTTTCTCTGGGGGGTTTAGGGGAGGACAGACGGAATGCTCTCACTCTCTCTCTTTCGCCGCCATAAAGCCATTTGTGTTGCTCTGTTTGCGCTTGCTTCCCTGCGCTCGGAGACAATGCGCCAGTCTCAGCAGAGGCCATCCTTTTCCTCGCTCGATCTGTCCGCCGGACGGTCCGCCTGCTCATGTGTCTGTGTGTCTGTGTGTCCGTCTGCCTGAAAGAGGTTTTTGTCCGGGCATGCCAGGGCAGTTCCCAGAAGCCTGCCCCCCCCCCCCCCCCCCCCCGGCAGGGAAGAGCAGGAAGCCATCAGCCGTTTGGGCAGCGGGGCTGCAGGAAGCCTTGGCGTTTCACTTTTGTCATCCCCCAACGGTGACCAGGCTGCGTTGAATGGCAGGAAGAGGTGTTGAGAGCAGGTCCAGCCCGCAGCCTGGCTGGAGACCTAGGGACCCTGAGAGCCGTAACTGTGGGGGTGGAGGGCTTTAAGTGTGTGTGTGTGTGAGTGTGTGTGTGTGTGTGTGTGTGTGTGTGTGTGTGTGTGTGTGTGTGTGTGTGTGTGTGTGTGTGTGTGTGTGTGTGTGTGTGTGTGTGTGTAAGACTGACTTTACCCGTTTCCTGTTTTAGCTAACTGAAACGAAAGCACAGGAAAGAGGCATGTGTGGATGTGGGACAGCATGGCTTGTCATCGGAGGGCTGGTTCGTGGTTTAGAGGAGAGAATGTGTGTGTGTGTGTGTGTGTAAAGAGAGAAGAGTGTGTGTGTGTGTAAAGAGAGAAGAGTGTGTGTGTGTGTAAAGAGAGAAGAGACAAAGAGGGATGTGTGTTTGTTGCCATGCTGCCTGAAGTTAAAGAGGTCAACAGATTCTCAGTCAGCAGCCAGTTCAGCAGATCTAAACCTCCAGTGGTGCTTAACGTGCTTACGCTTGGCGCTTGGTGGAGACTTCGAGGGCAGCAAGTTTAGGAACCACCTAGGCGTCAACTATTCTTGCATTCCTGACAACTCCTCTTTAGACTTGAAGTATGGTGCAAGGCAATGGTATCCTGAAATGGGCTATGTCTGGTAGACGATTGTTTGGCAAGCTCAGGATCATCCAGGTGGATTGGTCGCAAATCCAATTAGGAGTTACACAAGAATAAAGTACAGTTTTACCACAAGGTAAATATTGTAGCACACAGAGGTGTGACCTCTGTAAGGGTTTGTCTAAATGTAACCACTACCCAGCGATGACCTGCTTAGAATACAGTTGCTATGGCTCAAGTGAGCTATAATTAATCTGTTGTACTCTAATCATGAGAGCACCATGTTGAGAAACCTGTTAGCAATTAAAAATCAACATGAAAAGAAATAGGATTTATCTAGAAGTGTAACAGGCTAAATGTTCTAATTAGACCGTACCCTCAAAAGCTGTTCAGATTTCATGCATCGATGAAACAGACAGTGTTTGTTGTGTGATTAAATGGGGGGTTTTGTTTGTTTGTCTAATCACTGCATTCGCTGACCTCAAGAGATCAAGTAGCGTTGCTGAATCAACCAGCTGACCTCCCCAACAGCGCCAAGAGTGAAAGCATGGGCTGCGTCTCACACATGGCATGAACTGGGACTGTAGCCTTAACTGAACTGAACTGGCGTGTGTGTGTGTGTGTGTGGCTGTAACTAACCTGAAGGTGCATGCGTGCGTGCGTGAGTGCGTGCGTGCGTCCCTGTCCGTATCTGTGTCTGTCTGTGTGTCTGCATACAGTATCTGTGTATGTGTCAGTGATTGACCTTAAGGTGTGTGTGTTTCTGTGTGTTTGTCCATGCAGAATGGCCACCCAGAGAAGCTCCAGTGTGGCCTTAAGGTTGGAAGCAGGGTCTACCTGCTGGACCTGGAGAAAAATCAGTAAGTACTCCCACCTAGGTTGCATGATAATAATAATAATAATAATAATAATAATAATAACAATACAATGTATAATAATAATAATAATAATAATGATAATAATTGTAAACTTTATTTTTATTGCATCTTTCATACACTGAGTGCAGGTCAAAGTTGAGCATTTAACACAGCAATAGAAAAACAAACCACAACAAATAAACCAACAAAACAATAACTAGAACATCAAAGAAGTAAATAGGAAGGCCCTGTAAATAGCAGCAGTAGAATGAGAAGAAATGGGCTACAAGATACAAATGAGTTAACTGAAAGCTCTCATATACAAGTTTTCAGATATTTTATAAAGATGTTTACATGAATTTGCCTGTTTGATGTAAATATTCAGGGTGTTCCATAGCGTTGGTGCATAGTGGATAAAATCAGCTTCTTTGCTTAGCTTGTGGAGCACGCACAATTAAAAGATTAGCATTGGAAGATATAAGGTTTTTTTTGTGGTTGATAAGATATTAAAAGCTCAGAGAGACATGAAGGTGCTATACCATTTAGAGCTTTGTAAGTAATTAACAGAACCTTAAAATCAATTATATGGTACTTGGTCTGACTTTGCTTGGCTTTACTGTACTCACTTCAAATGACTAATAAGGGGCCAATTAGTAAAGGGACCAATAGTAAAGCACCATGTTCTGGACTCAGTTGAGGACATTAGATGTATAGCCTTGAGCCTTTGAAGTGAAATACAACACAGCGAAGCTGTTCACTTTGACTCTACATCATGTAGTCCGTGGTGATGGGACCCAGACTCCAGCATTCACTACCCTGTCCTGTCCTGACCCTTCACCTCTGTCACGACTGCCTTATGCTCTCACCGCCTGTTTTTCCCAAAGTCTTTAAATACTGATTCTCATGCATGTATTGTACTTTAAATTGTTCAATAAACATCCACTAATCTTTGTTCCCTCAGAGATCTCCTGCCCAAACCACCAAATGTATTCTACTACCTCCCAAATGGAACAGGGGTTGCCATGGACCAGAGCCCTGTGGTAAGTCTACGAGCCAGAGCCATATTTATACGGGAAAGAAACACTCTGATTCCCAAATATTCAATTATCTCCGTTAAGCATGCCTGCTATTATATCCACTGTTGTTCTTATAGATAATTATAGTATTATATGTTATTATGCCAGGAGTAAGCATAATATGACTTCTGTTTGAATATGAGGGTCAGAACAGGCTAGCAGGGATTGCAGTGATATCTTAGACGTTTGTAGTGAATGTCAGAAACGTGTTCACGCTGAACGTCTCTCTGATCCCAGATTCACTGTTACTACCACGGTTCTGTGAGAGGATTTCCTCAGTCGCGAGTGGCTCTGAGCACCTGTGCTGGACTCAGGTAAGAAGATCTTAGTGTCCATTTAACCGTTAAAGTGAAGGTTGTAACAGTGTCATTTTGTGAATTTCATTGAATGAAAACATTGATCTACCTCACCAGATTTGGTACGCAAAGCCGTGGCATTCTTTTTTATGCATCACTGAACAATTGCTTCTCTCTTGCCCTTCTAGGGGGTCATTGTGAGTCCATTCAAGTTCATATCAGGTTCAAATAGTTCATGTGCATTTTACTAACTCTCCACCTACTACCACAGATTCTCTTGAGGCCACTTGTATTCGTCTTAGTGTTGCATAGGGAAGGTACTGTGTGAGTTTGAATGAAAGGATTCAGGCAATATCCCTGTCATATATGTACTGAATACAGTGTTATGTAGTTGGTGAAGCTGGCCTTATGTGAAGGTATGTGTCTATCCTCTAACCTTAATCTTGGGTCATCTCAGCCCTAAGGCTTACGAACAGAGCAGTGAATGTCAGTGAATGGGGCCAGCTAGGTCGAGGAAACGTGAGTCGCAAGAGCGTGTGCCGGCTGCGGGTCACACTTCCATCTTCCGTAATGCAATCCGGATTAAAACGAGAACATTAGAGCTGAGTACTAATCTCACTTTTTAAAACAACACGGGGCACCTCTGGCCATTGCCATTAAAGTATTGAATAAAGTATTGGCCCACCTGGATGAAGTCCATGGAATATTCTTAGCTTGGCAGAGAAAAAAAGTAGCAACAAACTTCCCACACACAACCCTAGAAGCGCTCACTCACGTGCATGTGTCTCTCATGCAGGACTCAGTCATCAGGACATATCAATTTACCTTGCTGTTAAAAAAACATGGCAGGGGGAGCGCTGTGGCGCAGCAGGCTACAGCGCTTATACCACATACGGGTCCGAGTGCCCATGGGGACCCAGGTTTGAGTCCGGCCTGCGGTCTTTTCCCAGTCCCACCCCATCTCTCTCTCCCACTTACTTCCTGTCTCACCCTTCACTGTCCTCTACAAATAAAGGCAAAAAAGCCCCAAAAAATATACTTAAAAAAAAACAAAAAAAACATGGCAGCATGGCATGGCAGCTGGAGTCTAGTGATTGTTCTCAGAGAAGGCCGTGGAGGACAGACAGCAGAATACTGAAATAGCAAATCCCTTATTGTCACTCAATGTGTGACATTACCCCCTAATGTATGATTGGTGATTTGCTGATGTTGCTGATTTGTTTATCTTTTCGTTCTGAAGTACATAAAAGTACTATTTTATATATATTTTGGATCTGACCATCAGAATGTTAAAAGTAAAAAAGGAAGAACTGCAGTGATCAGGAAGGCATTTTAGCCAGGATTAATGCAATATACAGTACAGTAGGGCATCGCGTGATAGTTAGCCTACCAGAATCTTTCAGAAAATACACATAGCGTCTTGTTGACATTTGGAAATGCAGCCAGTAGTTGCACATGTTGTTTGTGCAGAATACTTCAGGCTTTTGGCCTCCAACTCTCTTTTTTATAAACAGGAAGTGCACTCTTCCTCTCTCTTTCCCTCTCTCTCTCTCTCTCTGCTCCCAACAATGATGTCATTCTACTGAGTCAGCTTTCAGGATCTCTCTTCTCTTCTGTTAGTTGTTGATATATTCAGTTGTGAACTTCAAAGACCCTCTAGATAAGGGGTGTCCAAACTACGGCCCGCCACGCACTTTAAAGCGGCTCGCCGAGCATGCATTACTTTATCATAGATCTGGCCCGCCACAGTTAGGTTTTCATTGGTTATGGCCCACTGGCCAATTTTCAAGACCCAATGTGGCCCTTGAGCCAAAAAGTTTGGACACCCCTGCTCTAGATGTTGTGATGCCAATTGCCCCTGACAGAGCAACAGAGGTAGAAGTGGAGCAGGGGACCAAGTTCAGTCAGCTTCAGGGACTGAGACCATAAGTACTTTCTAAGCTCACTCTATTCAGCTTGTTCAACAGAGAGCCTCACTCACCGGATTTGTTTTTTTTTTCTTGGCGTAGCAGATAAACATACTTTGGAATATGACTGGACAGAAAGACTGGACAAAAATCCCCATGACACAGTTGTTTGTTTTTGTGTTATTGTTGTTATTTGTGTTTGTATTTGTGTATGTAAAGCATCTACTCCGATACAAACATAGGCATCAATCCAGCAATATTTGGCCAAGGGGATTGTGTTTTTCAACCAATATCTATTTCCAAACCATCTTGCAGTTTTGTGGAATATACTTATCCCCAGTGTGTACGTCCCCTTGGAAAGAAGAAGAAACAGTGATAGCATTCTTCAATAATTAATTTTTCAGAAAACATTCTCTTCTATTTTGATCATACACACTTCCTCTGAAATGCATCGTTGATCAACATCAGCTCAGACATGAAAGGTCTCCAAGAGCTCGGTTTATTTGTTTATTTTTCTTTCCACCAAAGGGGGGTGATTGTCATCAACTCCACCCTGAGCTTTGAGCTGCAGCCAGAGGAGGACGACGAGTGGGATGAAAGCGGCGAGCAGAGCGGAGGCTTCGAGGAGGAGGGGATGCACCTGCTGTACCCCACCCACCAGCGGATCCCCTCTCCAGGGGGATGCGGGGTCTCCCACACCCCTGTACCCCCCCTCTACGCCCCACCACAAGTGCACCGGGTAAAGGGGCTCATGTTCAGGGGGGGTGTTGAGATATTGTGTTTGGACACGGTGTGTGCTTTCTTTCAGTGTGCTGAGCTTGTATACAATATGTGTAAATGCAAGCACATGTTGGCATTTATCTGTTTGTGTGTTTGTCTTCATGTGTTTGTTTCCCTTCACTCTGTGGTTATTTGAGTGCACTTTTGTGTGCCCCATGCATGCATGTCCGGTTCGTGCATGAGTTTCTGTGTTGTTGCATGGTACTATGCGCACAGGCTGAAACAGCTGTATGTGTATGTTTGTGTGTGTGTTTTTTTGTGTGTTTTTGCATGCTTATGTGCATGTGTTTGTGTGTGCATGTTTGCGATCATATGAACATACAGTATAGTACATATACTGTGTGGTTATTTTTTGCTTATGCAATTGGTCGTAGATTATTTCACTCAGTCACAACAAGTAGCGACTGCTCGGTTTAACTCATTGCCTCTCTTGCCACAGCACAAGAGGGACATCCTGTCTGAGACCAAGTACATTGAGCTGGTGCTGGTGGCAGACCATAAAGAGGTGAGAGGACACTTTCCCTCACAAACAAATAAACATAAACTTTCAGAAGGTGAAATGGCGTGTCAGGCTGCTGTGCAAGCTCATATGAAGCTTAGCACTTCTTCACTCCCATCATCTCACTTCTCATGTCTGCCTGGGGCCCTGCCACATTGATCAAAGCTTCTGCACAAGCTGTGAATATTGTGAAAAGAAAGTGTGTGAAGTGTTTGCCTAGCAGGGTGCTGTGTCTGTCAGTTAGTGATGCCCCTTACTTAGATAGGCTTTTGCTGTGACAGTAGCAATCTGCTGAAAAGTTTTATCCTTGCTCATTTTGGAGATCACACACACGATAGCTTGTGGGTTTGTAGTCATCAGGTCATGCCATGTTTTTCTTACACAGTTCTTGAACTACCAGAGGAGTAATAAGACGATGGTCTATAGAATGCTGGATGTGGCCAACCAGGTGGATTGGGTAAGCCCTGTCCTGTTGTTTACATGTTCTGTATGATTATCCATGAGCCATGTTCTTAAATGTTTTATTAAACAACCAAACAAAAATTTAGCCACAGACTTCTCTGACAACTTTTCAGAAGGTTACGAGTTAAAGATGAGTGTCACCTGTCACAATCACAATATATTTTGGTCGATACTGAGATCACGACTATTTAACTACGCCATGATTTTGTAAATGCCATCCATTATCTAAATGTTCAAAAAAGGATTTCATTGTTAATATTGAATATAATTCATCTGAAACACAGATGAAAAATAATTGTAAAAAAGTGTTATACACAACCACTGTTACAGAAAATAACTCAAGACAAAAGAAACGCATCTGTTGCAAGTGCAATGGCACAGAGGCAACGTTCACAATATGATTCCCTCCTTATGTTTTGTCCTGTCATGTTGATTGTCATATTTTGATTGTCCTCTTGCAGTTCTACAGACCCTTGAATGTGCGTGTAGCTCTCCTTGGTCTGGAGATCTGGAGCGACCAGGATAAGATCCAGGTGGACAAGAGCCCCACAGACACCCTCAACCGCTTTCTGGAGTGGAGGACACGAGAGCTGCTTCCAAGATTGCGCCATGACAACGCCCAGCTTATCATGTGAGTGAGATGTTTCTCCTTCGTCCCCAAGAGGGTCTGTTTTCATTAATGTGCTCTAGTTTAGAATGCTTTGTTTTCTGTTCCTGCATGCAGTGTTGAGTGTGCTACTTTTAGACACAAACAGGAACTTTTTCATGGTGTATCAATGAGCAATTTTACATGCACTCTAAAAAATTATTATTATCGGGTTTTTGTAGTTATCTAGTAATTCTAGTGTTCAATAATAAACCGGAATAAACCAATATTCATTGCCTGCTTACTGCCGTTATCGGTTTATACAAAATCCTTTTAACACACCTACTGTAGGTTTCTGTCAATATTCAGTGTTTATGTAAACACACTCACTGTGAGACTGTGTCTGACTGGTGCTGTGTCTTTCCAGGGGGGATTCATTTGACGGAACAACAGTGGGAATGGCGTCCCAGTCGTCCATGTGCTCCAAGGACAGATCTGGAGGGGTCAATGTGGTGAGTTCGTGGAGTGATCGATGGAACTCACAAATGACTCCTGTCCGTCTGTTCCAAACGGAGACACATAGGATATTGTTATATAGCGGTTTATTATCAGCGCTTGCCTTCTGTCTAAACCATATTTCTCTTTTTACCTCCGCCAAGGAGGTTATGTTTTACATCGGGGTTTGTTTGTTTGTCTGTTTGTCTGTCTGTCTGTTTGTTAGCAAGATAACTCAAAAAGTGATGGATGGATTTCGATGACATTTTCAGGGAAGGTCAGAAATGACCCAAGGAAGAAACGATTACATTTTGGGAGTGATGCGTAACACCGTCGGGATTCCAGAGCCGAATAGTTTGAATAGTTTAGGTTCAAATGTATGACAGCCTAGGAAGAACAATACAGGCGGAGGTCTGTGCTCTCTGAGTGCTTGTCTAGTTTGCTTTTAATTTCTTGTTTATTCTCTTTCTCTCTCCCCATCCCCTTTCTCTCTTCTTCTCTTCCCATCTTCTCATCCTCTCTCTCTCTCTCTCTCTCTCTCTTGCTCCCTTTCTCCGTCTCTCCCTGCAGGACCACCTGGTCAGTGTGCTGGGCGTGGCCTCCACGGTGGCCCATGAGCTGGGCCACAACCTGGGCATGACCCACGACACGGCAGAGCGCCGCTGCCAGTGCCAGAACGAGCGCCGCATGGGCGGCTGCATCATGGAGCCCTCCACGGGGTGAGTGACCACTGACCAGACCACTCAGGGAGACGCCACTGACCCCTGGAGGGCTCTTCAACTTGGAGCACAGCCTGAACATTTAAGTTCTCAAGGCTTAGGCCTACGTACATGTAGCCCTGTGAGGCTCTCTATGTAATGTGATCCATTTGATCATGATTTTGTTAACAATTCATAGACATTTCACAATTCATTACTCTACAATTCGGCCTCTTGTTTTTTGATACCTTTTTGATAGAGAGGTTTTCTGTTCATTGAAAGTGGAGAGGTCACCTTTGACGTGTGGTTGCCACGATACTGACCGACATAATGGAGTGTTCCAGACATCACCAACAAGAAAAACTTCTATGGCGTTTCAGTGTGGACACTTAATGCATTTTTTTTAAAAAAAGATGAAAACTAGAATGTGGACAGAGATCATGAGTAGTTTGATTTACCCGGCTGAATGGCCCTTCGCCTCCACTTGATGTACTGTAGCCATGTTGCCCTCCTGGTGTTACAGTAAGTCTGTCTGCTTCCCCTCCCCAGCCTAATGCCAGGTCAGCTGTTCAGCAGCTGCAGTGCCAGAGACCTGTCCCTCAGTCTGCTCCACGGCGGCGGGATGTGCCTCTTCAACGTGCCCCAGCCCGAGGAGCTCCTGGGCGGCCCGCGCTGTGGCAACCTGTACGTGGAGAAAGGCGAGGAGTGCGACTGTGGCCTTCTGGATGTAAGTGTGATTTTGCCGGATTCTCAGCTGATGTCAACGTTGCCAGTTGCCATGCAAGGTGTTTTACCACATTTATCACATTGTGAAAGATAAGAAAGTATTTGCCTCAAACCAATGCTTTAAATATGACACAATTGCTTTGTGTGAAGATATAGAGAATATATCACACCACTTGCTAATTTGCTTGTGGTTTGTCCACTTAAGAAGTAGTTTATTATTTTCATACAGTAGACCAACATATTTTCATGGCTCATTCATTCATAAGTCTCAGCATTAGCCAGGTGGCAAAGAAAAAAGGTACTACTGTACCTTAAAATGTGCTACATATAATATGATGTAAATCTAAGGAAGAAATAAATCTTGTTTAGCACCACCACTGCAGCTGAAGAAGTGTACAGTATAAGCCTGTCAAGATTTCTGTCTGGGGTACAGTATGTCTGTGACCAGTCTGCCGCTACCTTGAGTCAACAGAGTGGCAGGGTCTGAAGTCCACAGAGCTGTCTGACCTCCTTAGTGATTGTTATCCCACGACCCATGTGTTTGTTTTCAGGAGTGTAATGACCCTTGCTGCAATGCCAGCACGTGTAAGCTGATGCCCGGTGCCCAGTGCTCTTCTGATGGGATCTGCTGTGAGAACTGCAAGGTGAGCTTGGGATGGGAGTCTCTTCATGGACATTCCATGAACGTTCCACCTTTTAACATTAACATAGTCAAGCAGTGGCAGACTTTCTTTGTTCCTTGTTTTCCTTTTGTCATTTCACCTGCACTTTAATGCTACTATTTGGACCTTTTGTTAAGCCACTCATGTTCCTGGAATGATTTTAGATTTTTTTCAAACAGAATTGCTAGTAAGTCTCCTCTGGCCTACTACTGCCGTCTGCCAGCTGTCCTCACCGGCTTTATAGCTAAACACTGTTCTGGGTCAACTAGTCTGTGTTTTCAATGAATTTATTGTGTTCAAGGAACCACCATGCAGTGAGAGTAAATAGACCTAAGACCCTTTCCTAAAAAAAAAGCTGCCATCTTTGCCCATATAAGGAGATCCGGTATCTTGAGATTTTTCCTGTGGTTTTTGAATTAACGCACCTGTTAAACTCGTGGAGGAAGAAATCAGAAATGCAGACGTTTTGCTCTACACACTTTTTGCCTTCAAGTGGATGCTGTGATCTTTGGCATGTTAAGAAGGCACACTTTGAATTTTGCTACCCCAGAGCTAACTTGCAATGCAACTTGCCATAGGTACAGTAGTTAGCTTCAATTAATACCAGGATCTCCTTATATGGGCAAAGATGGCAGCCTTGGTTACTTTTTTGTAGGCTAACTTCAGAGGTCTTATAATGCTGAGGATACTACCAGGTCTCTATCATCTTTGTCACCCAATATGCCCCCTTCCAGTCCCGGGGCCTCTGTCATTCGTCTTTTTATCTATCCTCCCTTCCTTCCTCGGTCCTCGTTCCCACTGATCTAGATAAATAATGATGGGGCGGCAACAATGGGATAGTCTATCCAGTGTTCTATATAGATCAGTGGGAACAAGCCTGCAGGACCGAGCATTGAGGATCGAGGATCGAGGGCCCAGGTAATCACACCCGATCACCTGTCTCCACTTTGCTGCTTCTACAGCTTCGCGTGGCGGGCTCGGTGTGTCGAGATCCGCTGGGCGAGTGCGACCTCCCAGAGTACTGCACCGGCACCACGCCCTTCTGCCCCCCCAACGTCTTCCTGCAGAACGGGGAGCCGTGCGAGGGCGGCGCCTCCTACTGCTACAGCGGCGTCTGCGCCAGCCTCAACGCCCAGTGCCAGATGCTGTGGGGTCCCAGTGAGTATCGCGGCCATTTCCTTTTTTTTTTTGTATATTTTTTGGGGCTTTTTTTGCCTTTATTTGTATAGGACAGTGAAGGGTGAGACAGGAAGTAAGTGGGAGAGAGAGATGGGGTGGGACTGGGAAATGACCGCAGGCCGGACTCGAACCTGGGTCCCCGTGGGCACTCGGACCCATATGTGGTATGAGCGCTGTAGCCTGCTGCGCCACAGCGCTCCCCAATATCGCGGGCATTTTTATCGAGGCGCTGAAAGTGGAGTTCTGTTAGCCTGACCAGCCATGACCCACATCAAGATGTAGGGTCTGGGAACTCAATCGGAGGGGTGGGATTGACAGTTATCTTTCAAATTCCCTCTCCACGCAATAGGATAACGCTAAAGGAATCATCTTCTTGTTCTCAAGTAGCAGGATGTGTAAACCGTCGCAACTTCTGGTTGCATATCATTCACCATTATGATAAGTTAAGCCTGCCCACCGACTCTATACACGATGTGATTGGTCCGGTGATTCTTCCATTTCCCAGCTCCCAAGCTCTACGGAGCGTTGCTAGACTGCCGCTAGGGGCGTCTACAGTAGATTTCTAGGCTAGAGTTCTGTAGGTTTAGACTTGTCTTGAACACAGACACATGGCTCTCCTCCACTGGCTTGCATTGTGTTTCATACAACGCTACACGTGACACAATTGGTATTCACAAGAAAACCGGTCCATCACTAGCTGGTTCTCATGCTAAGTTTACTGTATCTGACGACCCAGGGCATAAGGCTTTTTTGACATCATGCAAAAATCGCACGGTACCTTGCAGTGGACGGAAAGATCAGTTTAGCACTGATCCACATATCCAAGAAAAGGACAAATGTCTGTCTGTCTATCTCTCTCTCTCTCTCTCTCTCTCTCTCTCTCACACACACACACACACACACACACACTCTCTCTCTCTCTCTATCTCTATTTCTCTCACTCAAACATGCACGCATGCATCTGGAGAAGTTGTCAGGCACTTCAAAGAGAGTATAACTATGGAAGCACACTACACTGCTCTCCACATTCATTTATATACTAATGACACGATTACTGTGGTATGTGCATTGTGTGGAGTGAAAATCAGGCCATTCCAGCTGCAGGGATCTAGCTCTGTGAGAACCAAGCTGTGTCGTATTAAAAAAAGTCTCTGGGCTGTTTGTCCTGAGGTAGAATAGCTGAACATATGATCTCACTGGTGACTCACAGGCATTCACATCCTCTGACTAGGAAACCTTGACTTGCTGACAACGTTTTGAATAATTGATACAAATTTGAGAGCAGGCTGTTTGGGTGGGGTTGGGTACTACACAGTATTGTGATGCAGTGAGTATTAAGTAAATTAACTGAAGTTGTTTTCCACAAAAGAGCAGTGAACTAATTGAACAGTTTTGGGCTCATTACTGAAAGTTATTTTCCACAAAAGAGCAGTGAACTATTTAGACTGTTTTGGGCTCGTTCATTTATAGCTTGGGTGCAGCCGAACTTTAGCCCCACCTACATAGGTACACAAAACACTTTTGGCCTGGATGGTGTTTGTAACATAAAAATACACTGGTGAATCATCCGCAGTTATAAACATACTTTATTTAAGAAGGAAGCCGCATAATAACGATGTTTTGCTGCTGTACTGTTAGGACTAGCTCTGCATCCGCTCAGAGTGTTGTTTTCCCCTCTTCCTCAGATGCCACCCGAGCTCCACCTGTGTGCTTCTCCTCAGTCAACAAACAGGGCAGCAAATACGGCAACTGCGGTCAGATGGCCAACGGCTCCTACATCCCATGCCCCAGCGCGTAAGTATCACCAAGACCATCATTGTGTACAGTATGTGTACTACTGAATACAGTAATTTCCCGCATATAAGCCACAATGTGTATTAGCCGCAGGACAGTGTTTTATGCAAGTTAAATGAAACAAAGCCATATTAACACCATATTAACTGCCCCCCTGTATTAACCTCAAAGCTGAAGAAATTTAGCAAAATCAATGTATAAGCTGCGGCTAATAGTCGGGAAATTACAGTACTTGTCTAAGTGAACCTTTACAATTCTGTTGTGCAAAGTCTAATTCTTATAATTAATTCAAATATAAACCATGACCGTTATAGTAACCTTATATAACCCTGTTATATAATTGAATAGGATATTGTAGTAGTAATACTACTGATATGAAGCAGTAATCTGTCTTCTTTTAAGGCAGGGTTTCCCGCAGCGCTTTCCTGCTAAGGCGGCCGCCTTAACAACACAGGGCTGCCGCCTTAACTAGCGTCTTCAATAAATAAATTAATAAATAAATAAATAAATAAATATATTATGTATAGTGATATTCGCCGTATTACTCTGTCATGTTTTCTCCATGTCATTCCAAACCGTAGCCGCTGGTCTCCCTTCTCTGTAGAACGCATAAAAAAATAAACTTTTTCAAAATCGAGTTGGCCTATGCGCACAGGCGACGCGCTCATTCAGCATGAGTATTTGATATCAGGTCAGGTGCCACTGCCACGCATATCTCAGAGTGACTGCGAACACAAATAGCCTAAACCTAGCTAGATTTGACGACTCTCACAGGAATGGTTCTCCGTTGAATCTACCAAATGTGTGGGATGAGCGGCATAACACTTTTGAGCGCTTTATCTTTTTTTTAATCACTCGTCTACTATGAATGCATAGCCCACTGCATCTTGTAATTTGTTGTGACAAATACTTGTGCCATCTAGCCTACAGCTAACAACAACTTGTGACGGCTATTCATTCACGTGTTGTAAATTGTCTGAGGTTTACACAGGCTAGTTTAAACTTTAAACTATAGCCTCTTGTCTCCCATGCCAGTTTCATTCATCCCGACCGGGCGGGACGCATGTTTCCGTTTTGTAGAAATAATTCCTGGATGTTTTTGTTCAGAGCTGAACATGCAACTGTATTTGACAGATCACAGATCTGGTTGCTAGTGACAAAATATTAGTGTTCAATGCGGTACGATCTCGCTAATTATATTTTTAAAAGCATTAAAAACGTTCCGGCTCTCTTAGGCTATATGAGCAACAGGCACGCACAATAAAGGCCTACAGCTTCAATCAAAGAATTGCAGCTTTAGCCTACTAAATCACAATTCATTAACTATACCATACAGTCGCAATGTTACATTTTCATACAGTTTCATCTTTATTTCATGATATATTCTAAAATATCCACCATTGCAATTTGCAAATATTCTTGGTTTTAATAGAATACTATAATATTGACTGGCTTTAAAATATATCCTATGGTGCTATGCTGAGCAGTGCAAAGGTTTTGAAAGATACAAAAGGCCCTGCATTGGAGTTGTAAACTTTTAAGGTATAATATTGTCTAAATTGTGTTAATGATGTTTAATTGGTTGCTGATTCAATTAAATCTGATACAATGAATGTGAAATCCAGGTATATTGCTGTCATTAGTGTCAAAATTCAACATTTTCAACATTAATGAAATGCTGACAGCCTACTAATTTTTTACTTCAGCTGACCTCCTTGTCTTAAAGTAAATCAGAAAAGAAGTTATTTAGACAAGTGTGTGCTAGACTGCTCCTGTAGCCAACAATCTCTACCCTTTGGGAATTGAACTGTTATATGATCCTTGGTGATGTAAATTATGAAAACCTCTTTCTTTGGTTGGTCTTGATGCGGCCTTGACTCCTTTAAGACTCAGTCTCGACTCAGACTTGCTTCCTAAAAGACTCGGCCGTTGTCACTCGGTCTCGGCTGCAGTTCAACCAACGGTCTCGACCCCCCCCCCCCCCCCCCCCCCCATCGAGGGCTGTGGCGGGGACGCTACGGCGACGCCCCCTTCCCCTGGACAGACACCACCTTAACTAACAAATTTTCTGGGGGAAACCCTGGTCTTCTTTTAAGGTTCAGTTATATCATTTTTCAGTGACATACATACAGTATGACTATACATTATCTTACTGTTGTTCACAGTTTACAGTTCTATATAAATGGTATAATAGATTAATGAGAAGTGTTCCTTTTTATGTCCAAATCATGTGTGTGTAAAAACACCTCTTAATATATGTGAATGGCCTCAAATGGTTCACAGAGACGTGCTTTGTGGAAGAATTCAGTGTCAGGGTGGGAATGATCGCCCCCTGCTGGGCTCCAATGCAGAGATCCTCACCACCAAAGTGCGCCTGAACCACAGTGACTTCACCTGCCGTGGCACATTCTTTGACCTCGGAGACGATGTCTCTGATCCTGCAATGGTAACCCAGGGGACCTCCTGTGGCCAAGGCAAGGTAGGCATTCGACCCATCCTGATTTGGTGTTCGGACATGGTCTCCCCTAAAGTGTCATCTATTCCTGTGCCAGTTACTTTTTCTTAATCATGTTTTTGGTTTGAATTGGTTTAGATAGATATATAGTCATTTTTAAATGTTTTGTTGAGTTTAAAGTTTTATTACATAAAATAGATTTTCTGCTGAACACAAACATTTAGATATGAATCTGTTTAATGTTTGTTTATAGTTTGAGTTTTGAAGAAATCTGTGTCAAATCTGAGGTGTTGATGCTACGCCCTAACGCCCTAACGTTTCTTTCAGGCGTGCATAGACCAGCGTTGCCGTGATGTGTCTGTGTTCAGGGTGGAGGAGTGCAAGAGGAACTGCAGTGGTCATGGGGTAAGAGTTCTCTCTGCTGTTGCACAACTGCCATCTCCAGCGCACGGCACAATTAAAAAAAATGGTGTTGGTGTTGAAAACCACAACATCTCTTCATCCTGTTCTCTCTATCTTGGTGTCGATATGGTCTTTTCACACCGTGACCTCAGTTCCCTCTCTCTCTCTCTCTCTCTCTCTTTTTTCTTTCTCTCGCTCTCTTCTCTTCTTTTCCTGTTTTGCTGTTTTGTTTCTCACCAGGTTTGCAACAGCAATAATAACTGCCACTGCGAGCCAGGCTGGGCCCCTCCCGACTGTAAATACTCAGGCTCAGGTGGCAGTGTGGACAGCGGACCTGCCAGACAGCCCAAAGGTGCCTATAGCAACACTCACATACCTGTGTGTGCAGTCACTGCTCGTCTGCTGTAGTCTTTGTCCTGTGTCTACTCTACCCACAGAGGGCATTTCCCCTCGCATTGCACCTAC
Organism: Sardina pilchardus; assembly: GCF_963854185.1. NCBI lineage: Eukaryota > Metazoa > Chordata > Actinopteri > Clupeiformes > Clupeidae > Sardina > Sardina pilchardus. Next base: position 11,700,196 of record NC_084999.1, on the reverse strand, counting down.
TGTATGCAAGGAACATTATGTTGATTGTTACACCAAAAACAATGGCACTGGCACTTTTAGTTTCATGGTGCACAATGCGTACAGATTTTCAGATGCAGGAGCTTACAGGAAAACAATAAATAAATAAACAACAGGTTTTTGGATAGCATTATCCAAAACATTCCTTTTTTTCAGATGGGATTATGCACTGATCTGTAAGTGTAAGCATCTTTCTTCTGTAACTGCTAAAAGCATGCTAACCCTCCTGCCCTGTTTTAGACTCGGACCCGGCGCGCGTGGCCTTGCTGGTGTTCTTCCTGTTGGTGCTGCCAGCCTCGGTGGTGCTGTGGTGTGCCGCCCTGCGTATCCCGCGCTTCCGCCGCAAGCTGGCGTGCCTCGGCATCAGCCCGCTACAGAAGGGAGAGCCCCAACACCAGAGCCGGTGAGAGCACAAAGGACAGGCTGCGCTATAGGCTAAGCTAGGCCAGGCCGTACAGTCAGTTTGGTCAGCAACATACAAACAAGCCTACCTTCATCAGTCAGGACAATGAAAGAAACTGTATGCATTTAGGTGACCTATTTCTGAAGGGAATCATTGAAACGTGAGGCTAAGCCTGATCCCTAAGCAAAGTTTTTTTTTTTAAAAAATGCACTGATTCAGAGGGATTGTTGATCCTTTTTTCCAAAGCAAAGGATTGTTATGCTAATTAGTACATGTCGTCCATGGAAACTGAATGAAAACCTTGCTCGTGCTGTTTTATGTCCTAGAGTCAGGCCTGCCTTCTGGAAGTATCGATGTTGTGTAACAGTAATGTGCTTATATTCAAATTGACAGATAGGAATTGCTTAATTGATTTAGGCATCAATATACAGTATTTCCTCTAGGGAACTTGATACCATGGATGAAGCTTTTTGGTGCTGTCGTGTTCTCCTAACTGAACAACAGGGTGTGCAAATAAATTTGGAAACATTTTATTTCGTCCTGCCCTCAAAACAGTGTGTGCAGTGTGGCCCATGTCAAGATTTATTTGGAAGATCCCTCATCTAAGTATAGGTAAAGCTGTGGGTAAATGAGCTGAATGATCCCGAAACGGACCCTTGTTAAATCAAAGTTCTTGTGTTAGATCCAGACCCGTCTTTACCTTTACATCACCCAAATATTTACCTTGTGTGTAAGTCTTCCATGAAATCCTGGTTGGCGCTGATTTTACTGACTAGTGTGTTGCAATGACTGTGTAGAGATATCAGTCAGTTCCAAATGTGATTCTGACCGTTTTGACCATTCTGAAGAGTTAACTTGGCGGTAAATAAAAATATTTTTTATCTTTCTGATAATTTTTACATAATCAAACCCTGATTTGACGTTAGCCATGGCTCCTCAGAATGCTGTCTGGTCATTATTTGTAGTGAGAGACAAAACATTGTTCCATTTGTCCTTGTACTTTACCTTATCAAATCATAGACCATCATTTTTAAGCATCTCACATTAGTATATATGATGAAGTCTGCTCTCAAGTTACCCATGAGTAGTACGTACTACTCAGCAGACTTCATCATATCTATCAATTATTTATTTATCATATCTGTCATTCTTATGCCATTCCTGTTAGTGCAACAACACTGGCAGCAGTTTAAAGGCACTTCTCTAGTGCTGGGAATATCCTTCTCTTGTAATTGTACTAGAGCCTTGATGTTACTACTTGTGTGATTTGTGTTGCGTATGTTGTATGAAAATATTAGCAATGAGAAGATCTCATTTATGTATCGGTCATCTTGATACATGTTCTCTGCTCCCTTGATCCATGCTCTCCTATGACACTCCCCACTAGCTCCTTGATGACCAAGTGAAGTCCGTAAGTGTGAGATATAACCTTTGACACTGGTTCGTTCCCCTCTAGGTCACAGGCAAATGAGCACAATGAAGTTCATAAGGGAGAAGAGGTCCAGCCTCTGAGGAAGTGCAAGCAGCAGAACGACATCCCTCTGACCACCACCAGCAAGGTAGCCTTTACTACTCTCACTGCCCAGCACTCTGCGTGCTGCTGTCTCACGACAGGGCCACAGAAGGAGGGTGAACCCTCATCAGTTTTAGTTGCCACTTTTCCTCAGGTTCTCCTTCTGTCAGCTCAACTGATAATAGAAGATTCACATCAGCTCAAGTTGAGATGTTTTATTGATCTAAACATTCAGCTGAGGCTGAATTCGTGTCTTGAGCCTCTTGACGCATCAAACATTCCACACACACTGGTAGTATGACAAGGTGGCATTTAATGGCAGACTGGTTTTGCTGAAGGTCTAACATGAAACTACATTTCAATCAAGTGTAGAGAGGAGATCTATGTATAGTGTTGTTCCGTTTGGTTCACAGGCAAAGGCTCAGTGTTCATGTGGCTATCACATTTCCTATTTTGTGGCTGTGATGTGAAGGAACAAGCTATTGACCGTAAAGTGGTGTGTGTGTGTGTGTGTGTGTGTGTGTGTGTGTGTGTGTACAGTATGTGTAAGCTGATGTTATTGAAAAGAAATGTATGGTAAGTATGTCTGTAGTTCAGTGGTTATTATACATTCAGTACAGAAATGCATACATGTGTAGGCCATTTCTGGTTGATTTTCCTGTTTTGTTTTGACTGGCGTATGATCATTTCAATGATAAGTATCTCTTACGACCTTACCAGGCACAGAATGGATTCAGTGGCACTGTCTGATTTTGAGCTTGTGTGTTGTGGTCGGAAGCTGGATGGCCCCATGTGGGCCTCTATAGCTTCACGGCACTGTGACAAGAGAATTAGCTGCCTGTGTGGAACAAGAAGTCAAAACTCTGTTCCTTTGACCCTGTCTAGATACAAAACAATATATATATATATATGTCATGTCTATATGCATGTCTGTCCAGCTAGCACTTCGTCTAGCACACCCTTCTCACTCTCAGTGTGTTACCTGCATGTATTACCTTTAACTCTCTTGGTTGGTTTAACTCATATGGTTAGCTTGTGTTTTGCTCATTGTTTCAAGCACAACACTTTCAGACACAGACTATAAATAACCCTGTAGCTTACATCATAGGTTTCCGTTCTCGTTACCTTCATACGAGGAACGAGGTAATGTGAGCTGCTGATACCCTTTGCTCGCTTTAGACTTTCTGAAACTAACAACCACTCTCACACCGAGGTAAGACAATAATATATTGACTTTGCACGTTGCCATAAAAGGCCTCTTGTTTTCTCTTCTGCTTCCTCTGTCATTTTAACTCAGGTACAAGACAGGCCTGCTCCCCCTAATAAGCCACTTCCCCCTGACCCGCTTTTAAAGACTAACCAGGTAAAGTCCAGCAGTGGTGGTGTTGGTGGTTCACTAAGCGAGTCTTATTTCTTAGAATGTCAGTGTCGGTGTGGCTAGCGCATTTCCTATTTTTATTTGTTATGACTGTGATGTGAAGGAACAAGCTATTGACCATAAAGTGGTGTGCGTGTGTGCATGTGTGCGTGTGTGCGTGTCTGTGTGTGTGTGTGTGTGTGTGTGTGTGTGTGTGTGTGTGTGTGTGTGTGTGTGTGTGTGTGTGTGTGTGTGTGTGTGTGTGTGTGTGTGTGTGTGTGTGTGTGTGTGTGTGTGTGTGTGTGTGTGTTTTGACATCTTAGCTTGCCAGTTGGCCTTGAGTTGTTCAGTGGGCCGTGATGATCTAACGTGATGCTATTATGTTTCTTTGTTTATTCTCTCCCGCTCTCCCCCTTGCCCAGTCGGCGGGGAAAAGACCTGCCCCTCCCTCCAAACCTCTTCCCCCAGATCCCCCTCCCTCTGAGGGCAAGACTCAGACTCAGCGCAAGGTACCCGGGGGCCGAGTAGCTCTAGCCTCTAGGCATCATCATTATAATCATCGTGCCGATCATATCCCTTCATGTGCCAATGACATATTGTGTTGGTTGATCCAGTCCATCAAATCATTGGGATTGTGTTGTAGTTCTCTCCAGACCTAATTAATGTAGTGGGCCTGCATGATCTATCTATGCCCTGTGATGATCCATGTCTGTCCACGTTTCCATTTCTTTGCCCCTCAGCTGTTTGGCTGGCGTGTGGTCCTGTGTTCGTGATTGTGGTGATTGTGCATGGGGATGACCTCTTAGAGCTGAATGTGGAGATGGAGCAGGTTTTCACTGAGTGCCGCAGTGTGGTTCACTGCATTCACTGCATTCACCCTCTGAGGATAGTGATCCTCAAAGCAATTTACATTCAAGTCTCTGCAAATTGTGATGCCTAGCGTACAGCAGACATGCTGTCCCTCAACATGCTTCATCTCCACTTACAGCAGATATTAGGTGTCCGTGAACACAGCTTGTGATTAAGCTGGGAAGAGTGATTGGTGCCCATTGTTCTGTTCGGTGTGATCATGCGTTTTGGAACCTGTCCCTGACTTTCTATCCTTTGGGATTATAATTTGGAGTTGATTCGGGCATGCTGGGACTGAGCGAGTGTCTGTGTGCATGTGGTGTGGTGTTGTATGGTGGTGTTGTTTTTGTGGTGTGGTGTGGCAAGTGGCATGGTAATTTTGTTTGCGTAATGAGGAAGCCAACTGGTCGCTCTCACCCACTTCTCCTTCTCTTTTTTCGCCCTCAAAGCGTCCGGCGCCTCCGAGCAAGCCTCTCCCCCCCGACCCCCTCCACACGAATAGCCAGGTATCACAGGAGCAGTAGCCCAGCGTCAGACTAACGCTGAATAGCCATATAAAGACTCTCAACTGTGGATCAGTGGTGTCTCTGATGCTGATTATAAACTATTGCGGGTGATGGTGTGAATTCACAGGTCTCACACCAGTCTTAACGCTAACGTCAATGCTAAACAGACTTGTCAAGAGTGTTTTGTGTGTCATTTCAGAATCAAGGCCCCCCCAAGCCTCCTGTGCCCAAGAAGCCTTTGCCATTGGCTCCCTTGAACTCCGCCGACCCCCCCGGACTCGCCGCAGTTGCCCCCAGGCATCGCACGGCTTTGCCGACCAGAGGGGTGCTGCCTACACGAGGACCTCCTGCTGGTGTAGTCCCGTCGAGGTAAAGAGTACTTAGTTTAAGAACCTGTGTGTGTGTGTGTGTGTGTGTGTGTGTGTGTGTGTGTGTGTGTGTGTATGTGTGTGTGTGTGTGTGTGTGTGTGTGTGTGTGTATGCGATGCCATACGATGCAATGCAGATTTTTTTCATGTGTAAACTGGTGACGATTCATTGGTTTTTATGGATATAGAGACTTTGCACATGACACACACTTGAGTTCATCCAGATTTTTAATTTTTAATTTTTAAACACAGATTTTGGCATTGATGCAATTGTATTGTAAATGTTCATACTGATGTACCCATACAAATCGGTGAATCTTACGATCCCTAGTCCGTGTGTGTGCGTGTATGCATATGTATGCATGTGTATGTGTGTGTTTGCATTTGTGTTCGCATGTGCATGTGTGTTTTCATATGTGGGTGGTTGTGTCTTGTGTGGGTTTGCATATGTGTTCACATGTGTGTTGCATGTTTCATATGTGGGTGGTTGTGTCTTGTGTGGGTGTTGGTGGGTGTTTGCATGTCTTCGAGCTATATTTCAATCCCACTTCACCCACCATTCTCTCTCCTCCTCTCTACCACAGGCATCCACCTCTTCCCCCAATAAGAGCACCCCAGCCTCCTCCAAAACCCCACATGCCTCCTCCCGTTTAGCCCAGGAACTGGGAGCCTCGTCTGGACTCTCCCTGCATGAGAGTGGACATACAGTAGCTCTCGCTGCACTGATTCTGTGGGAGATCTGCGGAGCAAAATGCCTTAAGACTGACTGCGCTGAAACCAAATGCTGCACTTTCATTTCCTCCCTGTTTTGCGATAGCTTCCTCTTGCGACTCGGCCTGGCCCCATCGCTCTCACTTGGCCAGTATTAAACAGCGCAACTGCTACAGGAGGAGCCTGTCTGCTACAGCCCAAACACAACGAGGTTTTGAAGTGGACCCACAGTGAAAGCCTGGATGGTTTTTTTTTTTTTTTTTTTTTTTAAGGGATTCACAGACATCCAAAAACTCAAACCGCCTTCAGCATGACAGTTAGTTTGTGAAGACCAATTCAGATTTTGTTTTTTTTCTGTTTGTGTCTGATCGAGGCGTGGGCGTGAAAGTATGAGAGACTTTAAAAAAAAATGTTTGAAAAAACATACAAGCTGCTCCAACATTATGTGACTTATTAGCAATGCCCCGTTTTTTAGGGTAAGCTCAGGTCATTGTCATGTCTATCTCTGACTGGTGGTCATGTGACGTTTCAATAGTACCATCACATCACTCTGACAGTCGATGTTACAGTATGTGATGTTAGGCTTTAGATTTTCACACATGTGCTTTAGTGGTCTAGTCTATGCAAGTAGACCTTTTATTGCTCAATGCACTGGGGCATTGAATTCACCATAAGCAATTTTCACAAAGACATTAATGCATAAAAGGTGTTATGACTGGCCTTGCATCAGGAACCAGGCACTGGAATATCTGCTCTGAATTGAATGTTACCATGGAAATCTGAGACATTCTGACAAAGTCGAACATGTCATTGGCTGTGTGTCAGTGGCAGCCTTGGAGGGATTTGTCCATGGATTTGTGTTTATGAAGATCATCAGCATTTCACTGCACAATTATGCAAACGTTTGCCTTCTGTCTTCATGTTCTATTCATTTTGCCTGATGTTACATTACAAACAAGATGGTGACTAAGTTCGGGAGACATTTTAATTGGTGCATTTATGCATTTTTCTCAGAATGTGTAAAATGTTTGCCCATCATAATGCATCCATTTAACATTCTTGTAATCTATCTGTGATTGATTTTTTCAATTGTGAGATTGAAGTATTTTGAAAAACGTAGGCAAATTTTATTCCTGTTTTGTTTTGGCATAATCACACAAACTGTCTTTTACATGTCACAGCTAAATACAGGATGTACTGTAATACCCATTTCAGAAAGAAGTATCAATAACTCTGTTATGAAGGACAGAAAAAGTATTAGACCTCGGCCTTTGGACCTCAACCTTATTTTCTCCTCGATCTCCATCCTTTTTAATCCAAGGTGCACACAGCATTTGTCAAACATGGTTGTGGTTCTGTGCAGGTGTTTGACATTCTTGTTTTGGAAGGATGCATCACTAAGTCCTTTCAAAACACTTCATGAGGTTTCATCTCATCAGATTTCTCTTTGTCATTTTCCTTCATTCTCATGTTGAGATTACTGTAAGGAAATAAAGTCATGGTGTGGTAACTCATCTGTGTCCACTCTTCCCCTCTTCTCCACTCTTCTGTCCTGGGAAACTTGGCCCCAGAAGGCCAAAGATGAAGAAATGTGTTTTGGGTGAAATCAATAAACATGAATTATGGAGAGGTGAACAGGTTTAACTGTGGAGATTAAGAAGAAGGTTAAAAGCAATATAGTTGGCAAGAGATGGCTGTATACTTTCAGAAAACCATTGGTTCAGCTCAGAGAATGTGGAAGTGAATACAACAAAAAAAAAAAGTCAGGATATGATGTCATGTTTCATAAAAGATGTGTAAAGAATAACCAACCAACCTCTACAAATTACTATTACAATATAAAATCTCAACTCTCAAACGAACAGATTAATTCAAAAACTGTACAAACCAAAAGCTATATTTATGTTTATATATTCAGTAATTATCCCTTAAAGTATCTAAATATTGTATTTCTACAAAGTTTAACTTTGGATTAAAATGTCAATCAAGTTGTTCAATTTTTAGATATTCTATATATATATTTTTAAAAAGCATAAATATAGGCATAGTCATCACTGAAACTTGTCACCACTCTCTGGTTGCTTGGCTTCCAGCGAAAAAAAAAATGTGCTCAACCATTTCCTCATCTGATGCTATCTCAGAACAGCTCTACACTGCAGAGCAGTCTATAGACACTCAAACTTACCAGGCTACTACTAAGAGTGGCACTCCTCAAATCGGCAACTTTGAGGTTTTTTAAAACTGTATCTTAGGTTTATACTGTATCTGGAAGGAGCTGATTACGGGACTGGAGCATGGCTCATGTGGCCAGGTGCTGGATGGTTGTAGTCGTCGTGGGGCTCACATGTACAACAGCATCCCATGGCAGACTGACTCCTCGTGTCTCTTTCCCTATTGATGGCAGCGGTGAGTCAAGACCTTACCTGTTGTTGACATTACATAACATTTCTTGTTTAATTTAGTTTAATTCTTGTTGAAATACAGAAGTGGAAAAGTTCAGCTTCACAAAGTAAAAGTCCTACCACGTATCTGTGCCAACCATTAACTTCAACCGGCTGATTCTAATTAGCACAACTCTTCAACCAGGGAGAGCAGCAAATTGGAGAGATCACCTGTGTTAAGTACACAGGTAGAACAAACACATGGTTGGACGTTTACTTTCTGAAGCTGGACTTTTCCACCTCTGCTGAAGCGAGATGAGTAATATGAGTGCTGTAGTTCAGAATGCACTAGAGAAGTACATAATACGGGCTGATAGTCTGAAAGATGTGGAAATATTTGAAATTTCCCTTTCAACTCAAATGTACTCATGTGCTTTTCTTGCTAAATAAATGTACTTTTACACAGAAAAGGCACATGACAAGTGACCTAGAGTCGAGTAGTTGTGCTTCTACCCCAATCTGGAGTGGATGTGTAGAAAGCGAGGAGTTGAAAGCTGTCATCTTAAGAAAAAGGACTTTGTGGGTGATGAAAGAATATGGTGGGATGTGTAGAACAGCCCATGTCTAATATCAATGACCTTTCACTGTCAATGCTTTGCCATCCCTTTAACATTGATATCACTTTGTTACTTTAGACCTTAAACCTGCCTAAACAATTACTTGTTCATGTAATGGCACATTTTCCCATACTTTGATTTTAAAATAAATAAATAACAAGTTGGATGTTCAATTATAGCCTCTCAGGCCTACTGTCCAGTAAAATGTACCCTGCACCATATGTGCCGTGTCAGACGGAATATCCCTTACATAATGTCATGACTCACTATTGGTAGATAAATTGTGTCAACTGCCAACGCTACAAATTGTGGTCAGAGGTTTGTGCATTTGTCACAACATGACTGTTTCTCTTAAAACGAGCTGAAACCGCAGGGGCACTGGCACGATCCTGTATACTGTCATGGCAGAAAAAGCAAATGGATGTACCCCATTTCCTGATGCTTAGAATATGCCAGTGGAACATGTCACAATGATGTCTCCACGGACTTGGCTTTCTCTTTGTGTTTATGTGTGTCTTGTGATGTCAGATCAATGTCATTAACCACAGTTGCATCTGTAAGACACGTCGTAGGCTACATAGATGTGGTTTGAATGTTCTATAAATATAAATAGAGTTATGCTAGAGCAGGTTGCATGTACCCAACTGGTTTGCATGAGAAAAGGTAGGTCAGCCGAGAGTGACTCTTGCACAAAAATTACATTTGTAGCCTACATGGAGATGCTTGTCTCTCCATGTTCAGCCGAGACTTGCATTGGGTAAACACCTGTGTTGTAACGGTCAAGAGTTACATATATTCATAATTCATAATTTTTCACATGCCTTCCAGAAAACGTGTGTTTTGTTTCCTCTGCTACAGGAAATTCAGTCAGAGTTACAGCTCATTTCTCTGATGTTGAAAATGCAACCACCCTGTTGCTAAGTGATGATGGTGCCACTCTGTATGCGGGCGCACGTGATGCCATCCTCTCACTGAATGTACATCAGTCTGGAGTTCTAACTCTGAAACAAAAGGTGGGTATAGAATGGACAAACATCCTGTTTGAATAGAAATATCTGGTTCACTAAGATTTTCATCTGAATAAATAATGAAATGCTTGAATAATTTAAAATTCAGGGTTGCCACTCTCACACATCTGGCGTCACACTTTCAGCATCAATCTCACGCACAAGAAATGTCATGCCAGATCCATTCTTCTTTTTTCGATCTGTTCATTTTCTGTGGATAACTACTAGACCACAGCACAGGTGGAATATCTCACAAACTCTTCGCTCAAACAAACTGTAGGCTACATCAGAATTAGTCTTACCGAACACACGTTGAATTGCAGTCCCCTTTAAAATACACTTTCAAGAGTAGCCTAATCCGGTTTTGAAGTTGTAGCAGATTTCTTTCCAACTTTGGCCTTAAAGTTTCTGATAAAACTGAGTCAGACTTAATTCGCCTGTATACTGTATCTGTAAATAATAAAATCAGAGGATATACAGCTCTTGACTTAAGAGTTTGTCAGTGTAGTAGCCATAATAATTTATTTTCAGCAAATGTTGCTGAAAAAAAAAAAAAAAACATTTGTTCAGCAAAAAATGAAAACAAAATATTTCATACCATCTTTGGATCTCAGTGTTGGGACCAGGATCCCAGAGTTAAATTAACATTTGGATAAAGGGATCTAGGACCACTGCAATTTTAAAGAGATTTACATGAACTGTAATCAAACAAAATAGAAATTGAAATACACATTTTGATCATTGGCTGAGCCTGCGTTCCTCTGATGTTGTGTCATCCATTGAATGCATCAATCTGGTGCAGTTTGAAACACAATTCAGAGGTTGGGCTTGATAATTATTATTGTTTTTATCTATGGATGGAAATATTTGTACTGTGAGGTAGAGTTATGATGATGCTGCAATAAGTTCCCAACCACAAAACAAATTTGCTGAGTGTCACTTCAGATATGGTCAAAAAAGTGTACATTTCAGCACAAATGATGTTAAAGTGGTCAGTGGTGTTGTTCAGCAGTTCATCTAAAATAAGATAGTTATCTTGGCCATTGTAATTGCCATCTACAGTATACATATCTTCCTTTTTCCTTTCATTTTATGTCTCATTATTTTTTGCATTTGTGTCACAAGGAAGCATGCTAAAAATACTGTACATATTGATATCTGTGTGAGTGGGACTGTCTGGAATCTGGCAATATTAGAACCATGATGGTGGGATAGTCTTTGGCTAATCAATTTACAAAAATGTATGTTCTGACATTAATAGTTTATATTAGAATACATCAGAATTTTGGCCCAAAGTTTGAGACCATGTAGAAATGTGGTTTCAATTTCAAATTTACTCTAGAACCACTTTCAGTATTGTACAGAGACATGATTTTTGTAAGGTCTGCTGTTCATCATGATATAGGTTTTGAGTCATGTGTTGAGTGAAGAATTTGTGAGATAGCTCACCAAGAGTAATGGGGTGTGCAGAGCTGTGAGCTAGAACGAACAATCCAGGAAAAACATTATCCAATCATACTGAACGGACTGTTAACGATGATTGGATTCTGATGCATCTATCAAACTGCAATCTGCTCCTCCCTCCCGCTCGTGAACAAGCATTTCATGTTCCTGTACTCTGGAGGTGTGACTTCGGGGGAAGTCTGAAGAAAGAGGTTGGGACTTCTGACCTGTGTATTTTCAAAATGCAGCTTTGCTGGAATCGTTTCCCAGGATCCTCTACCCTACCTTTAAATCTGTTGATGGTTATGTCATATTTGTACATCTCAGTCTGTCCATTGCCAGAAGTCATAATAGGTTTTTCAAAAATGTCCTCCAGGGTGCCATAACATAACATAACACGACATAGTATAACATAACATACATATTGTGTATTTCTGTCCTTATTGTGTGCATATGATATCTTTGCAGCTTGAATGGGCACCACCTACGAAGGATGTTACTACTTGCCAGGGGAGATGGGGTGGTAAAGGCATGGTAATTTGCTCTTCCGTCAGCCAATATTATCACTTATCTAATATAATGTTCTAGTGTGTCATCTAGCCATAAGAATGACAAAAGCGATGTGTTCTCCCAGCTGAACTGCCACAACTACATCCTGTTGGAACATCTCAATGCTACCCATCTGTATGTGTGTGGGACCCATGCCTTCCAGCCTCATGACACAATCATCGTGAGACACTTTTTTAAAAAACTTGCACAGTTAGTGTGGCAGGTTAAGTCCATATTCCAGGACAATCGTTCACTTTGTGGTACAAGCACCAAAATTGGCATGAATAACGTGTAATGGTTTTCAATTGCGGCCATCTTGGAAAATGGCGGCCATTTGATTTTTTTTTTTTTTTTTTGCATGGCTAATGTGCTTTTTGGATAAAGTGGGTCCCAAAGAATATTTGTGCCACATTTGATGCTTGTACCACAAAGGGGATAATTGTTTCACTAATCTGCCGCACTAAGTATCCAATTTATGGTTTCATTTGACAAGTCTGAATTTGCTTTTTAATTAATTGTTCTTTTTCTCTCTATCTCTCCCCCCTATCTCTTAGGATATAGAAACGTTGACACATCTTAGAAAACCAGCAGGGGCCAAAGGTCGCTGTCCTTTCACCCCAGAGGAAAGAAATACAGCAATTTCAGTTGGTGGGTAGATTAAGACAAAGCAAAAATAATTGCCAGGAATGCCAGCTATAGCTTTCAGCTAACCAGCTATCTCTGTGTTCCGACTGACAGCTCTCAGGTATATTATCTGAAAATTCTCAGCCTTTTTCCAACTCTGACCCCCCACAGATGGTGAGATGTATGTTGCTACAATCTCAGACTATATGAGAAAGACGCCAAGTGTGTCACGTTTCCTTAGCAGAAATGGTCGAGTGGACGTGAGTCTCGACAACCCTATGAAAGTTCTACAAGGTTTGTTTGAAAACCGTCCCATAAAATAGCAGACCACATCAGCCACATTTTCATATGGTGATGTTTTTAAAGTCCAAATTGTCTGTGATGTGTTCATTCTGTCTGTCTGTCTCTCTGTGTCTGTGTGTGTGTGTGTCTCTATCGGGTCTCTATCTCAGAACCAACTTTCATCAAGTCATCTGCCATACCTGGTGACGAGAAGGTCTACTTTTTCTTCTCTGAAACTGGTAATGAGTACAACTTTATGAGCAAGCTGACTGTCTCTCGAGTGGCGCAGGTCTGCAAGGTGGGTGCCTGTTGTATGCACTAAGATGTAATGTGGAAACACCTTCTCCCAAAACTCCCTAAGATTCTTAAAATGTACAATATGTAAATTTACAATACAAATGAACAATAACAAGAAATAAAGTAATAGATTGAGAATTGAGTAATAGAATGTTAATCTAAAGACTAAAAACACCATAATACCATAGCATTTACCATATGGTATTATTGTCTACTAGCCTATATTAAGAATCCGAGTTATCTTTGGTCCTAGAATATGAATATATGTTATGAACGCTTTGCAAAAGTTTGCTGCTATTTTGTAAAGATTCACTGTTATTGAATTACATCTGTTCATATGTCTTAGTGAACACTTACTGTAATTAGTTGGAAATCATATTTAAAGCATAATTAAATCTTGACTTGATATCCTTGTGGCAGGATGATGTTGGAGGGGAATTTGTCCTGCAGAAACGCTGGACTACTTTTGCTAAGGCTCAACTCGTCTGCCAGCAAGGAGAGGGGCTTCCATTTAACATCCTCCATGACATTGTGCCTGTTTCGGAGGGAGACTCCTCAAAAGACATCACCTTCTACGGCGTCTTTAGATCTCAATGGTCAGTTCCCCAGCTCAGATTAAAAGTCACGTCAGTATAGATTTGTATTTGTATTGTCTTGTATTGTAAAACTGACAGCTGACATTGCCATTGACATCTGTACTTTTGGTGCTAGGTACAGCAGACAAATATATATACAGTATATATATATATATATATATATATATATATATAGACTTGTGGTAGGATGACGTCAGAAAAATCAGTGGTCCCTTTTTTTTCAGAGCTGGATATTTATATTATGGACTACATTTAGCCTACTCTCATGCAGTGTAGTTTCATGTGATGAAAGTAACTTGTGGACAGCATTGACTATTATAAAGAACATACAGTGAATGGTGGACAGAGAAAGATACGGATTCTCTAAAAAATAATGATCCCCAGCATGGTCTTTCTTGACAGGTCCCTGACTTCAGGGGTGTCTGCTGTGTGTGCCTTTAAGCTGCAGGACATAAAGACGGCCTTCTCAAGGAGCTACAGGAAATGGAGCGGTGATAGATATACTTCTCAAACCGAAAAAAACATTCAGTTTGGAAAGGTGAGAGGACAAACAATGCCAATACGATGCTAAAAGATAAATACATTAAATATAAAAAATGAAGTAAAGCTTTCATTATAGATGGTAGCCTATTATAGTTGACATGTGTATTACACCTGGTCTTTTTAGAGCTTGCAAATAATGATTGATCAGTTCCATACAGTCTGCTGTGGAATGCTTTCAGCTCGATACCTGAAAAGATCGGAATTGTTTGGGCATATTTTGAGGATATTCACGCTGTACTTCAGCGTTTGGACTGTTAGACTAGTTGAATCGGTATGGTGAGACTGAGCAAATGTAGAAGCAAATATAGAAGTGTATCTATTAGGAGGGAAAATAGAACTCTAGGGGCATGTAAATGGGAGCTCAGGGATACAGTATGCCCACAGACTGTAGCGCTGCAGCTGCCTGGCTGAGTTAGCTGCTGGCTGTAGCAACTCGAGTTAGGTGAAACCGATTGTTTTCGTTTTTTTATTGTACCGACAGTACTCGGTGACCTCGAGAAAACAGAAGTGAAAAACTCGCCGGATTTCTCCTTGAAAGTGTTCATGAAACAAAAGGTCTTGAGCTGAGTGTTGAACAGAGGAAAGAAGGGGGAGTCACAGAGGGGTTGAGAAAGGGAATTCCAGAGCTTAGGGGCCATATTACCACTGAAGTACCTGCCACCCAGAGGATAGAGTCTGGTGTGGGGGGCAGTAAGAGAGATTCAGGTTAGAGGATCTGAGGAAGTGGGATGGAGTGTAACGGATCAGAAGGTCACAGAGGTAAGGAGGAGCAAGGTCATGGAAGGCTTTGAAGGGCAGAAGTAGGATTTTGAAAGTGGGAATCAGAATCAGAATCAGAATCAGAATCAGAATCAGAATCCAGAATTTGCAGGGTTGCGACACCTGGAGACATAATCAGGTTTTTGCGACTGCCAGTGGATAATGTATTGTTGCATTCTGTTGTGTAATTTCATATAGACTTTGTTGTTGATTGGCCTCTGTGACAGCGCATGTTGGACTGTGAAGCAGGGCCTTTACAGATATTGGCTACAACATGTGAATGTGTTTGTGACTGCCACAAGCCAATTGTGCATTTCTGTTGAATCTTACGGCATGTAATGAAAAATAGGCTTGGTTGTTGATCGGTCACTATGGGAAATCCCAGACCAAGAGTACATTTCTGTGTGTGTCATAATAAATAACATGCTTCCAAAGGATATTAATATTATGTTTTGTTTTTTGTTTTGTTAGTGTGACTTGGCAAACAACACTCAAGGCTTGGGATTGGTGAAAGATACCTTTCTGGCTGAGAACGTGCAAACAAAGGACAATATGGTTCTTTTATCTCCAGACCAGACATACAGTCGTGTAGTGGGTCAACAGACTCAGGCAGCCAATGGTCAAGCCTACACTGTTCTTTTCTTACTCAGTGGTGTGTACAAACAGAAGAATTCAAATTATGATTCCTGAAGTGAAAAGTTTATATTTTATGTTATATTGATGCATATACAGTACTTTGTACATTCTTTAAATCCTTCTCAATTTATTTTTGTCAGAATCTGGATACCTTCATAAAGTGGTTCTGCTGAAAGGTGGTCCCCACATCATAGAGGAGATTCAAGTCTTCAGATCTCCACAGACAGTGAAAAACATCATTCTGTCAGCCTCCATAGTACGTTTCTGCTGCTACTTTGAACTCATCTCATGCTCTATACCGTAGACAATGGAAATAGGTACCAAACTATTAAAGCAACACAATGTAGTTTTTCCCCCTTAAAATTAAAGCTTCAAACTCATTTTTAGGCAATGTGTGCTCAGAATGCACTATGTAACATTGTTGTCACAAGTAGGAGCCTGACCCTTTTTGTTGGTTTTAGACAAATTGGATGCCCTCGTAGTGCTGAATGGTAACCCAATAGTTACATTGTGTTACCTTAAGTGAGGTCAAGTCTTCATCATTCTTTGAGTCCAGTTTGAAAGAATGCCTCTTAATCCTTTACCCTCACATCCTTTGTGGGTGTGGGTGTTTTTCTCTTCCTCAGGGTATGGTGTTTGTGGGGTCACCTGAGGGGATATCTCAGGTCCCAGTGTCCAACTGCTCTTTTCATCAGACCTGTGCTGAATGTGTGTTGGCCAGAGATCCCTTCTGTGGGTGGGATCCCACCAATGGAGTCTGTGCCAGGGTGTCCGACATCTTATCTGATGTGTAAGTTTCACCCATAAACAAATGTGTCATTCATCCATAAGCCCCATATAGCCTATAGATTTTATACTTTTTGAAGGCATCCATTAGAAATTATTCTAAAAAGGCAACAGAGAAAGTTAGGTCTAACACACACACCTTGCACCTTTCCCCTCTTTCCTAATCTACTTCTACCACTACTTCTACCACTTTCTCTCCTCCTACAACACGTGGACTAGTACTTTTAATATTGGCACAATATCCCCTAGTAGTATTGACAGATGCTGTAGTAATTCCTAGTTAGGGTCTCCCCTGTACTGGAGCTTGAATGGTATTCTCTTTAATTCGCTTTGAATAAGAATGCCTCCTAAATGAGTTACTGTAGTGTCTGCTAAATGAATAAATGTAAATGTAAGGTCTGCCTGGACAATGTACTTTGCTGTTATAGTGACATCTATAAATGTCTACCTATCATTTTTTTTTTAGGCGACAAGATGTCGAACACGGAAATGTGACAGAACAATGTAAAACTACTGTCTCTGAGAAAGGTCCCCAAGGTATGTTTGTGATATTGTTTACAATAGAATTACTCATTTCATATACAAACCAGAGAGGTGTCAAATTCCTAGTGCAATAGGTACAGTAAGGGATTTCCTACAGCGGCCAATTAACCAACCAAGCCCATTTACTGAACAATCAAAACCAAAACCACCAAGTTATGTTTTTACTCTCAGGTTTTCATGATCCAAAAATTTGTAATATTGTCAATAATGTTGTGTATTATATACTTTATATTGAATATTGTATATTGTTATTATGACTACTAGAACACAATCTCCTGGAATCTAGAGCCAGAGCAAGCACACTTGGCCAATTAAGTCTGATTCTGATTCTAATCTTTTCCAGAAATTGAATTCTACCAGGAACTCAACAGACTGACAGTGCTACTCTGCCCAACACTCTCCAGCCAGTCACTTCTCACCTGGAGGTTCTCCAACAATACTCACCTGCCTCCCGCCATTTTCCTTCAGCCAGGAGACAACAGTCTGGTCTTCGCTGGCAGTCCGCTCACTGTTGGGCGCTATGTTTGTATGTCAGAGGAGCGAGGCTTTGAGCAGACCCTGGGCATCTTCTCAGTGAAACTGCGAATCTCTGAAATCAAGCCTACAAGCGTGCAGGTATACACCACATCGCAGTCAGGTAAACACACTCCGACTACAACAGCAGGGAAGACATCACCAACATCTGAGCAGAGCCCGGGCCACACTACCAGTACACGTACTCAGACTGGCCACACCGTTGTGACTCAGGAACCGAAGGGATATGTCATCACCACGCAGATGGAGAACGCGGCTCTGAACAAAGCCAGTGAAGTCGTTTCCGTCAAGAGCTACTACGGGGAGCTGGTGGCTGTCTCAATCCTGCTGGCCATCTGCATGCTGATGCTGGCTGGGCTCTACATGTGGCATCTTAGAAGTCTCCGCAGAGCCACTTTAAGCTTTGGGAAGGAGAAAGAGCCATCTCTGGGGAAGACGGACACTTGAGGATTAGGTGGTATGGGTGGTGAAAGGGTCAGTTTATATCTAAGCTGTTGCTGTAGTTAATTGATTAATTGAAGACATGAAGATTCTAAATGACTAAGTCCCTGAAAACAGCTGTTGTTAGGCCCCTTCTCAAGAAGAATAATTTGGAGGCCACCAACTACAGGCCAATATTCAATCTTCCTTTTATTGGCAAAATCACAGCAACGTCCTAGACCTGTGGTGTTCCTCAGGGGTCAATCTTGGGTCACCCAATTTTACTAGCTTTATCGCCTAATAACTAGATCCCCTTGAATCTTTGTCAGTGTATTGACAAGATACCATTTAAAGTCTTGGTGTCATAATTGACAGTGATCTAAATTTAAACAGCCACATGAAAGCTTGTACTAAATCAGCTTTTTACCATCTCAAGCATTCAGATATTGCCAAACTTAGAGGGCTAATGTCAAAACATTGTCTAGAAGATGTATTCATGTATTCATCTCCAGTAGGGTTGTTTACTGCAATGGGCTTTTCACAGGCATTCCAAAGAAGACCATCAAACAGTTTCAAATGATACAAAATGCGGCTTCTCACGAAAACTAAAATACTTAAAGATGTCACATAAATTGTGATGACTCATTCTTTACAGCTTGTTCTTTACAGCTCTATCAGGTTTCTTTAAAACTCTGAGTGTTAACTATTTGGGTGTTAATACTCCACAAGAGGGACTATCAAGCCCTGTGGTCAGCCATTTTGGCCCTGGAAGGAAACATGTGTGCACACAGTTCGGGACCATTATCATCAGCGTAGCTAGCGTAGCGGTCATATAGTTCTTGTCAAAGTTTTTCTTTTTCTTTCTCCCGTCATCTACTTCCTGAATTTTTGGTCAACGATTCCCGGGACACTGTAACACCGGGGCACATGAAACTTGGTGGGCATGTAGCCCCAGGAGACTTATACGGAAAAATGTTTTTTTCATCCCTAACCCTTGTTTGTGTTGGGGTAGGCCTACCTACCTGCTCTGCTGTTCATTGTAATCTGATGTATAGATTTATGTGTTGGCTGGGTATCTGTGTCAGAAAATGACCATCATTTTCTGCCATACATATAATCATTCTGTGTTGGTTATTTTTATGTGTTAAGTATTACTTCTTAAACACTTTTAAACTATTGCCCTTTCGTGCTTTTATGTACCTTGCATGTTTTGTATTTCCTTTTTATTTTTTAATTTTTATACTATTCGTTGACCAAGGCTGGCCACTCCTGGGAAGGTTCACCTTGTTTTCTCCGTTTGTAGATAATGACTCTCACAACGCGTTCATTGGAGACTTTGAGCCTTTGAAATGGCTATGTACTGTACAGTAACTAGCTCTTTCCAGACCGATAGATGTCAGTGACTTGCATTATAATCTGTTCTTGAATTTCTTTAGATCGCAGCATCATATGCTGCATTTTCAGACCTTTTAGGCAACTTCACATTGCCAGACAGATTGGCAGTAATCATTGGCCTACCTTTGGTGTGTCTAGTGATCTTGAACCCAGCTGTAAATAAATGTTTGTATGTTTTAATGGTTTATGTTTTTATATAATTGTCATGAGAAGCAACACCAACACCAATGTTGAAGCAATGTTGTTCATTGGCTAAATCAATTGCTCGCAGCAACAACAGCTGTCAATCCGCATGTTGCACAGCAAGTGATCGACACTCGACTAGGGGGGGTGTCTAAAGTTGGTTTTATATTGGACGTTGGATATTCGATGTGGGATATTAGGTAATCTTTAGGCGTGTTATGTTGATCTGACGCCATGTCTAGATGCCGTCGGGCATTTCTTGCCTCTTTGGAAGAACTCGATAGCCTAGATAGGCCTGAAGATTCATTAGATCATATTCCCATTACTTTTACCATGTCCATGCAACTGAAGATTGCTTTGTCTTTCCGTGTCATAATATATCTAAATATATGATGATATGATATGATATATAATAGGCTATAATAATATATGACATTAAAGTGATATTGCCTCTATGCCTCTTTATTTCTGTTTACTCAGATGTTGGGTTCAGTGGTGGCTTTAATGTGTGCTGTGAAAAAGCCAGGACATGGCACGGCGGTAACACACATACACACACACACACACACACACACACACACACACACACACACACACACACACACACACAGTTGCCTGGCCTCACTGCATTCTAAAACATTTTACTTTCTCTGCTCAAATGTAATACTTTTTCTTGCATGTGTACATGAAATGCTTGCACACTCAACTTTGTCTTGCACATGCACACAAAAAGCTTGCAGATGTGAGCTTTGGACAGGGGTGTACAAGTCAGAATTGGCTTACTGTATATGCAAGCTTTTTATTTTCATGTGGATGAAAACGTGGTGTATGGGCAAGCATTTCATCTACATGTGAAAGATAGGGTGTGTGCAAGCATTTCATGTGCACAAACAAGAAAAAGTAGTAGCCTACATGTGTAAGCTTGTAGTGCATATACCTATATGCGACCTATTCACAGTATGGCCTATGCTTCATACAAAAGGGATGCTCTGTCCAATTGTCTCGAGAATCTTGAGTATCAAGGATGAGGTATCTAGTTTGGGTGATTATAGACTTAGATTTAATGGACCTATGCAGTTTTTTTTTAGATTAATTCACATTAAAGGAATAGTTTGGAAATGTGGACATCAAGTGATGACAAAAGTCAGGTGAGAGGCAAACCAAGAATGTGTACTGTATGTATGACAAGCAGCGCAGGGACAAGAGAGGACGACTATCAGAAGCCCTGCGCCAATCAAACACACTTGAGAGCCACACAGCCCCACCTAAAGGCCACGGATGGGAAAGACAAGCCAAAAATCTAAGTAGGCACGATGGACCCAGCACAGTGTTTAAAGCAATAGTTCGGAATTTTGGACATAGGACCTCATTTCCAACTCAGTCTGGGTGATATAGGTCGGTGAAGACCATTTTCAGTGAATTTCTGCCCTTCCTATGAGTTGCAGCGTTCATCCTGTGCTAATCTGGTGCCAAGATAGTGCAAGTCAAAGGTAACATCCAGCCTGCCACTGAAAACACTCCACAGAACACCCGAAACAAATACATTTTAACGTCAGACTATCGATGCACATGCCTAGTGTTGATAGAACCATGTTAGAAATAAAACGAACTTTGCATCGCATTGCAATAGCCTACTTTGTTCCCTGTATGGCAGTGGCGGATTGATATTGAGAAACTAGTCCCTCAAAATGTAATAAATCATTGAGTTGCAAGGTTAGTTTTATTTCTAAAATTATTCTATCAACACGGACATGTATATCGATCCGACGATTTAATTTACTTGTATCGGGTGTGCGGTGGAGTGAGTAAGACTGTTGTTGATGTCAGACTGATGTTACCGTAGAAATATGTTAGCTCAAAACCAGCGTTAGCCTATATCACCTCGGTAAAGTTGGAAATGAGGTCCTATGTCCAAAATTCCGAACTATTCCTTTAAGGGCTCGTCTTCAAATGTGACAGTTACTTTGAAACTGAACGTGATACTGAAGTCCTTTAACTTTATGTGGTCAAAATGTATCCAAGACAACTGATGTGAGACTGCAGCTTTATTCTCGATACTGGGAGCATGTTATCCACATGAAATGTCAAAATAACAAGCCCATACAGTAGGCCTATATCTGTGGTTGAGGTCAATTCTTATATACTCTTAACAACACACACTCACGAAAAATCAGAAGATGCCACCCCCTTAACAGTGATCCATCTCTAGAATATTTCACTGATTCTTGAGATAAGGGACAAAACCACTTCAATATTTTTTTTTAAAAAGTGTATTGATTCTAAAAAGTAATGTATACAAGTTTTGGCTACAAAAATATACTGTAAACGTGTTTTATATTAAAACACTTTGTTTTCTGTGTTGATCTCAAAAACACATTTTTTTGTAGGTCGGGATTTTTAAAGTCAGGTCCTCCTATAATTTCATTCAAAGTTCACATCGATAAACTGGTGTGCAAGCTGGGGGCAAGCTGGGGTTAAGCTTGGATTCTGTTTTACAAATTGATCTTGTTTAACACTACAGGCTAGAGAAAACCTGGTTAATGCTACTTTCCTTCCACTGATTATGGTGATTTTATATATAGCCTACAGGTACACTATCGTTCAAAAGTTTGGAGTAACTTACACATTTCCTTGTTATCATCATTAATGTTGTAAGTGACTGTTGTAGAAAGAAATGGTTGATCTCTAATACAGTATTTATTTACATAGATTAGCATTATCAGCTAGGCTACCAGTCATCCAATGCTCTAAAGGCACATTCAGTTTTACTGCTCTGATAACAGACAATCTGAGAAATCATTGGAGAACTCTTTTATATACCGGTAAGCACCTAATGTAATTTGAAAACTGCTGCCCTGATATATTGCCCTGATTCTGTCTATAATGGAGTGGAATGGAAATTTCTAAGTGACCCCAAACTTTTGAACGGCAGTGTATGCACGCTGCCTCTACCACACTGCATGCACTTGACACTGTGTGTAAATTTGTGTGTTCTCTTCCCAAGGAGCGAGGCTATTGATAACTCTCTCTCAGTTGAGTTCACTGTACATTAACTACATACTGTAACACAGCCCTTCATTTGTGAAGGACAAGCATTCACAATGAAACTCACCTCCAGGGTGCTATGCATGCATGGTTGGCATTTATGAAACAAGCCAGAAACATAAGGCAAGCGGAGCTTCAGCAAGTACTGGATAGGGGCAGCTTGCTGGCACAGGAGAGCTACTCACAGGCACAAGGCTGGGAGGATAGGGCTGTTTATAAGAAACATTACATATAATGCTAATGTGTATTATTTTCTGTGTGTTTAAATTGCAGAACCAGAATAGAAGAATAGAATATATACTTTTTTGATCCCGTGAGGGAAATTCAGTTCTCTGCATTTAACCCAATTTAACCGAATTAGTGAACACACAGCACACAGTGAACACACAGTGAGGTGAATCACACAACCCAGAGCAGTGAGCTGCCTGCCCAACCAGCGGCGCTCGGGGAGCAGTGAGGGGTTAGGTGCCTTGCTCAAGGGCACTTCAGCCATGGTGGACTGGTCGGGGATCAAACCGGCAACCCTCCGGTTACAAGCCCGGTGCGCTAACCAGTACACCACGGCTGCCCCGAACCATGCACACACATAGGCTACCTATACTATTTAAGTGCCTTGTACTGACCACAATTTACTGTAATACAACACTCTGAAGAAACTGGCAGTGTGGACCTTCATTATTTCTCATTCTAATCGGATGACTCTTAGTGTTCACACCCATCCCGAACTAACTTCCTTACAAGGGCACTCACTCACACAGTGTACAGTAGGCCTACAGCTGGGAGTTTTAGCTGCAGGCCGACAAAGTAACACAAGCAGAACATTGACCAGTGCAGGTGTCCAGCTAGAATGAAAAGCCATAGTCAGATGAAAAGTGACCGCTTATTGGCACAGGAGGAGTGTCTTTCCAAGCCTCTCAAGAAGTAGAGGTAGGTAGCGCATGGCACCTGTATTCGATAGGCGTACTCTACCCAGTGAAAGGGGAAAAGGAATACAGGAGCATTTGCAGCCTTGTGTGCTCCTATGTTGACAAAGTCTGACGCAGTGGACAAACCAAACCAAGGTGAACACACATTTGGAAGGGCGTTGTCATAGTCATAGTCTATGCAAGCAAGGGCATAGGTTACAAATGCTCCACAACAGCTAAGTGAGATTTCTGGGACATTGCTTTGTGTCAGGCTCGAAAAAACACCTCTTAGCCTACTTGTTCTGAGTCTCAATCTACAACTTCCCTGAGTTTATTATAGCCTACACACAATGGATATTTGATTTAACTGACTCACACTTGTCCCATGGCCTCTTCTAACTTCATTAGCTCATAATGAATTGTTTTATGTGGTTGCTATACATTACATATAGAGTTCTTGGGAGCACTTTTTCAACTCTGTCAGCTGAAACCTCAACACCGTCAGACGTAAAATCTGACTGAGTTGACGCCTAATGCATGGGGTTGGCATTTTTTTTTTTTTTTTTTTTATCATGCCTTACACTGGAGCCAATTAGTTTTTCCTCGGTAGCAAGCTGTCTATATAACCTAAACAAAAACATCAACATTTATTCCAAAATTCTAAACCAGCAGAAAACCAGCAGAGACCAGCTAAAATCAGCTAGCATCATAAGCTGGTTTCTAGCTGTTCATTTCAGCAGGTCTGTTACATTTGTGAATGTACTTTGGCTATATGGCTCTACTGAAAAAAGATCCAGATTTTTTGTAATTAGAATTGCATATGGTAATTTATTAATTGTGTTTTGGCATCACAGATGCTGCTTGTGCTGATCATTCATGTTATGACCGCAGTACTTGATGCTGTGAATCTGATTCTAATCATATACTTCAACCGACTGAATGCATTTGATTGGGTACGCAGCTGCAAACCCTGCATTAAAAACATTTTTTCTTAATGTAAATAATAACACAGTATACAGTATACTGTATCCTTGAGGTGTCTTGATGACACACTTCCTCTCTTGCAGTGCATCAATATTTTATTTTTGGTCATGATGGCGTATCATTGCATTTGTGCTATTCTTGTGGTTATTTATTTGATCATGAGGGCGACCTTCATTGTCTTCAATGTCAGTGAATGTCTTATTTCTTAGTGCATATATCTTGTATATTCTTAGACAGGATGAGATAAACGGAAACAAATTGTTTAAATCACTTCTAGTGCTGGACTTAAACGTGTGATGTGCAGTGGTGATTCTAGAAAATAATTGATGGTATGGCTGGATTGAGGCAAAAACTCAAAGAGGGTGGCACATCAACATAACATCTGAAAGTAAAACAATACATATTAAAGTCTTAGATTCAACAGCTATAATGAATTATGCATTACAGATGACTAGACTGTTTATTTTATGAAAAGGAGAATTGAAAATAAGCTCATTGACATTGCAGAACATCTGAGGCACATAACTTGGCCTATGCAATGCAGCAAGAAAGAAAAGTGCTTTCAACTAAAGCAGTAGCCAACCTAGAAATATCAACAGAACTACCTACCATCTTTGCCCAAATAAGGAGATGCGGTATCTTAAGATTACTCTACTTTTAAACTCTGGGACCAGGGGGGCTCTCAGCTACAAGCTCCAGTGTGTGTGTGTGTGCGTGTGTGTGTGTGTGTGTGTGTGTGTGTGTGTGTGTGTGTGTGTGTGTGTGTGTGTGTGTGTGTGTGTGCGTGCGTGCGTGCGTGCAATCTGTGTATTTGTTAACAAACAAATTAACAAACAAACAATAACATGTAGTATTGCCAGTATTTATTGACCACTGACTACACACATGCTTAAATGCAACCCCCCAATTCAATTCAAAATTGCTCCTATAATGTCTGTGCATGCATTCAGGTTTTTTTTTTTTTTTTTTTTTTTTGTAAAGAGTTTTCAAAGACTGTTACAAGCAAAACTTTTTTACAGTCATTGTGCCACAGGCCTACATAAATCAATGGGCACCGCATAGGGTTAATAAAACTAGGAGGACGAATCAACTGCGTTGCGTATGGATAAGGACATCCGTTTCAAATCGAAAGTTACTTCCGACTGGGAATCGCGTAGATTTCACTGAGATTTACTTCCTCTATTTTTGTGCAACTGTTTTCCAAAGGTGAGAAATATTATTTGTCGTTTGTTTTCCCATAAACACCTCTTGACATAATGTAGTAGGCTAGCCTTATTCATAACAGACCGAAGTTAAAATATCGAAGGAGATAAAGCGTTATATATCATGTCACAGTTAGCTTCAAAAAGTTCGGCTTGTCATACGTTTTGTGTCTAAAAATACATGGCATGATGCCGTGCTTTTAGTAGTCTTGCTAGAACTGGAAGTATACTCTGGTTGAGAGTGGTAATTAGTGCTTTCATCAGTTTTTTTCATTAGGCCTACGGGAAATTCATATCTAAATTGTTATTATGGAGTGTGCCAGGGCGGTGCATTACGCATCATCTGGCACCCTAACCCCACTTCAGTTTTTGTTTCTGCCGTCAAGAAAGTTCATTTCATTAACTAGCATCCTAAAACATCAATATTTCTGTTAAACAAAGAAGTTGCTACCAGTTGAGTGAACTACGAACCTCGATTCGTGGGTTAGCGAGGTATGTTGCGATCAAAGTGAGGTTATGGTGTGACACGAAAGTGGCTCTGTTTTTTGATCACCATAGTGTCTTATGCTCGCAACTAAATCTGGTTGGGGGGAGGCTTTCAGCTAAGATTTCGGATTTCACCTTCCTTCGACAATGGCGTCAGCACTACTTCTCGTAGATCTAGGAGCCCGCACGCATACAGTAATTAAAGCTATGCCCAAAGGACGATTACGTCTCATTAAAAGTCACCTGTCACATGGTTTACCTTCTACTGCAGTAATAACACAATCTTGAATGATATTAAAATATTTGACAAAAAGTGTGACAACAAACATGTTCGTCAAACTCTTCAATTTAAGAAAATTGCAAATTACATTACATTTGCCTGACGGTTTTTAACCAAAAATAAACCGATAATAGGCTACTGGAATGGTCTAATCCAATATATCAACTAGGAAAAGGGCTATTACCAAAGCTCCGCTTTAACCCTCTCTGCTATTACCTAACAATTATTGCATTACAAACAAAGTGAAAGAAGTTCACTTTAAGATCATTCACAAGATGTAGGCTACCCTACAAATGTGAATAGCCGTGTTCCTTTTGCAAATAGTCGAGGGCACTTGGTAATGGATGTTAAATATTCCTTAACCACTAGATGGCAGCATGACGCAGGAAATAAAGTGCACTGCGTCATGTTTCTCTCGAGTGGTTATGGAATATTTAACACCCACTATAATAATTGGAGTAGGTGTGCCCTCGATTATTTGTTGTACTTGTTGTACTGTCACAAGTGTGTTTTTCTTTCCACCTTCACTGCATAAGCCAGCTGCCACATGGGTTGTCCAGCCACCGGGTCTGTAGAAGGCTCACGTCTGGCCATCACCATACTAAGCGCAATCTTTTGATTGAACATTAGTGTGGCTCAGTCTTACGTCCGTGAAGTTTATTGTTATAACACTATCTTTTTCACGTTTTAACAACAATTTATCACGTTAATTGTGCAAGCCTACATTAAATCCAAGTGTATTCCAACATTTTTGTTTTTCTAATTTCAGAACTTCTGTCGTCAGCAATGCCTACTAATGGGCTTAAGGTTGTCACAACAGTGGTTCCACTGGAGGACCACTGTGACCTTCCCATGACTAATGTTACTGTTACAGAATCTAAAAAGCCGGCCATGCAATATGAAAAAGTGCCTGAAATGACCAGGCTCTTTCAAAAAGGCTATCCCATGCAACTTGGAGTAAGTTTTCAAGACGTGTTTTTAAAAGGTCAATTACTGACCTTATCACTGTATTTTATCGTCTACTACACCATCACTGATATGTTGATGCATAGGCCTATTTGTTTTGTTTTTTCAGTTTTTTACAGTGTCCTGTAATGATGTCTGTTGTTTTTACCTGTGCAGATGGTGCAGATATTCCTTGGGATGATGGCAGTATCACTTGGTGTGCTAGGCTTCTTGTCATCTGAGATCCTTGGGGAGGTCCCTCTGTGTCTAGGAATATTTGTAAGAATGGAAATGATCAGAAGATGTTAACTTATTTGATTTTGAAAACAAATCCCCTCCGAGTGTGTTTGAGGATTTTTTTTTTCATTGTGCATACAAATGAATGAAGTACAGAAAGATTATAGGTCTACTCAACTCTTTTTTAATTCCAGCAGCCTTATTTATGTAACATAGTGATTTATGTGATGCAGCTGCTCCATCCTTGCCATTCATGTCGATTTTATGTTTATTCATGGTTGCCAATTTGGTGTTGCATGAAATTGCTCATTTTAATTCACAGGTTATCATTTCAGGATCAGTATCTGCTGCGGCACATAAAGGAAGGCATGTTCGTCTGGTAAAAATAATTTACATTACATTTTTATTCCCCAAAAAATGTAGTTAATTTAAGTTAAAAACAGCAGGGATTATTGACAACATTATCATACATTTCAATATGAACAAATTATCATGTACTTAAAGGAATACACCAGCATTTTGACAAATTTGCATTCGGCCCCAGAGTAACATAGGGAAGTGGATTACAACAGGTAGCCTAAAACTGGCTAAAATGGAACTATAGGCTAACTGCTATAAGCCATTTAGGCCTACAGTGAGTTATGCTATGCTAGGCTAATAGTGTCAGATGGCACATTGAAATCTGGTTTCCTTGAGGTCTTACATCTATGTCAAACTTTGGTCAAAATACCAAAAGGTAGAACAAACACACATATTTTGAATTTGCCAAAAAGTACCATACATCCATAACCATAAGGTTTCCACATTGTATTGTGCAGGAAGTTCTGAACGTCTCACTAAGTTACATATTTCCAGACCTAGGCAGCGTATAAACAAATGACTGGATTTTGTTACTTTAGTGTTTTTTTACATCGGTAACCATCCCAGATACCCAAATGCTTGTTTAAAAGCACTGAAAATGTGAATTTTTCATGATACGGGACCTTTCATTGTCAGATTAAAGGAACATTGGCCATGAACATCATCAGTTCTCTGTTGGCCCTAGCTGCCATTGGATACTTTTGCTGGGAACTGGCCAATCAGCGACATGTTGAATGCCAAAATTATCAAGACGGAGATCGTTCTTACGATCGTATGTTCTCAGCTTGTGTGCAGCACAAGGTAGGTGAAATGCCAAAACACAAACTTGCTGCTGTTTAGGGTTAAAGAATACCTACACTTTTATGCTTTTGTTGTCGTTTCTTAGGCGTCTTTGAGAAGAATAGGTCATACATGTAGTTAACAGTGTTAAATTTGGTTAACTTTTGAGTTGATTAATTACCGACATACATATTCAAATCAACATTTGCAGCTCAGTGGTGATTTTCCTAACAGTTTGTTACCTCATCTACTGTTTCTCTCAAACAGAGTGTGATCAATGGAATGAAAGGATTATTGTTGGTCATGGCTGTGTTCGAGGTCTGTGTTTCCACCACAATCTCAGTCTTCTCTGTGAAAGCCATCAAACAGCAGTCTTTTGATCAACTGGTTAGTTCTGTACTTGTACTCCTCTGTAGATGCCAGGACTGTTTGAGCTTTGCTTTTTGTATGGAGTAAAAACATTGTGTGTAGTTTCACCCGCCAAAAAGTTGCTTTTGATATTGAAGTAAAACAATTGATAGTCCATCACTCTTTCAAAATGACCTATCACTCCTCCATAAAGATGCGTTCAAACTAGGGCTGGGACTCGATTAAAAAAATTAATCTAATTAATTAGAGGCTTTGTAATTAATTAATCGAAATTAATCGCATTTTAATTGTATATAAATATATGACCTGAGAACAGTGAGAAGTATTTTTTTTTCACATGGATTTTTAGTATAGCCTACTATTGGATAATGACTGAATACATAGGCCTAAGCTTAAGCAACAAAAATATTGTTTATTAATAAGTCCAACAGACCAGTGCAATTTTTGCCATAAAGTGTAGCAATACCATATTTACAAATAGTACATTTTCAGAAATTCATGTAGCCTATAGATAGATAGACCTTCTGTAAACTATAATACTGTGATATCCTGTTAATTGTGTCACCTGTTACCTTGAGTTGAGTTCATGAAATTGTTGTGTCCCTTTAAGGGGAACTGGGGGGCGGAGTTTACGTGTGTGCGTGTGTGCTTGTATGCGGTTCTGAGTGTGAAGTTTCTTTTAGGTCTATGAAAGTTGGACATGGAATTAGGTGCGGTGGATTACTGTTATTAGCGTGAGTTGTGGCTGTAACAGCAACTCGGTTGCTATTTAATAATAAATAAAGCTCAGAGGTTTCCCTCAAGTGTCTGGACTGGAGTATCACAATACTTTGTCCACGCTAGCAGCTAGCTGCTTTATGTTTTGCACTGAGGTGATACCTGTGGTGATACGTCCTTGTTGCATAGGTTGCACACAACCATGCTCTTATCTGCGCTTCCATCCGTTCGTTTTTTGTAACAACATTTCCCATCCACGGGGCCAACCAACGCGGTCACATCAGCTTCTTTGTTCATGTTCACCGTGCCACTGTGGTTTGTTTTGTCTGAACCTTACAGTCTATGGTCTGAACCGAACTACTTGGTGCTCCAGTATAATCGGTCCGTCTGAAACTCATCCAGTGAGAAACGTTCCGCGGTGCAAAAATAAATAGGCATACGATTAAAATGCGTCAATTTTTTTAACGCATTAATGTTTGTGTAATTAATTAATCGTAATTAACGCGCTAAAGTCCCGGCCCTAGTTCAAACCTATGCTGATAAACGGCACGGATTGTCTGAAATGGTTCCTCGCTGTATTCCAGGTTGGTGATAAAGGGTCCAGCACTGCACCTGGCGCTGCCTTTGATAGCACTGTTCCTCTGCTTAAGGAAGAGGACGTCGCTGCTCCTGCCTCACCTTGAAGGAAAGGAGAAGGATCGTTTGCACACCTTTTCTAGACTCATTATCATGATTCCTGTTAATGAATTGAATAATGAACAACATAGTGCATAGAGTACAAGTATAGAGGCACATATTCTAAACTCCTTTTTGTAAGTCTACCATTAAGGCATCTTGTGTGTTGTTCTAAACTAATGTAATTTGATGTACTTTAATCACACTAGTCTAATAAAGGTGATGACTCTTATTTTTACCATATTTTTTTAATAGTTCTCTCATGTTACACAGGTCATCCGTTCTGACAAAGTTGTCCATCATTACATTACATTAATTTAGGCGCTAAAAAATGTACCTGACATTGTCGAAAGGGTTTGAGGGTCATGAGACCTTGGCCAAAATTCACATAACTCCAAAGATCCTGTAGGAGCCACGATTATGTTTATTATTATAAATATATAGATTTTGATTATTGGTGAATTAGTAAGTAATATAATTTCATGGTTTATATTTGGGTTAATTGGGTTTTGTATTTTGTTAGTCTTTTGTGGTTTATTTTCATGACACGGTAATTGGGGGCGGTGACATCTAATTAGTTTATCAACAGGTGCACGGGAGGAAGTAGCTAGACACAGTGAGAGGGTGAGCTACTGGGAGGCCGTATTTTTTGTTGACCGCCGCTTAACGCTGTTTTCGATGTTTCCACTGTTTACGTTCTTTTTTGTTGGACTGCTGAGAACATATTTACTTTGAGCACGTTATGATTAAGTTGTTGGATTACCTTTTTCAATAAACCGGTCAAACGCATCCTGGAACTCAGCGGATATTCTTTTGCACGGCGCGTCATACAAGCAGCTACACCCATAACTAGCCTCTCAGCGACTGCTCAGGGCCTAGTCGCTACATTTTGTCAACAAAAAACGGCATTAGGAAAGCAAATGCGGACGTCTCAAGGATCAATGGGAGAAAGGATCACCGGAGATAAAGGAAGGAAGACTGCACGGACTCTCGCTCATTAGGCCACAGCCAGAGATGTATAGTAACGAAGTAGAACTACTTAAGTACTCTACTTAAGTACTGAAATGCAGTATCTGTACTTTACTGGAGTATTATTTTTTTCTGCTACTTCTACTTTTACTTCACTACATATTTTCGATGAGTATAGTACTTTTACTCCGATACATTTTTTATGTGCTCCATCGTTACTCGTTACTGGTGTGTCGGTCACGAACAAATCCGTTCCGGATTGCTCACGAAGTCCTAGTCACACTGATGCGTGTCACTTGTTGACAGCGCGATCTTAGCTTTCCAATGGTGTTAAATAGTTACTGTAATTAAGGGTTCGCGAGAAAATCAAGGTGAAGTTAGGCTACATGAGAAGCATTCATTTGTACAATAAGTCATTCTCGAGTAGGCCTAATCCCGTTTTTAAATTGCAACATTTCTTCTTGGTCTCCGACTTCAGTGTGTGTAGCACCCCACAATAAGCCTACTACTTCAATATTGTGTTCTTCCACTTGTTTGGTTTTAGAACATTTATTTAAACTACATAAATTACATAGAAAACATAAGCATTGCTTCCACATATTTTTATGCATTATGCCTATTCTAGACTAGCCGGATAACCTAGCCTACCATGACTGAGGCCTAATTACTCTCACGTTCTTTTAAAGTGACAGGCACTCAATTAGACAGTTGACATTAAAGATAAATGTAAGTCAATGACAATCGTGTAAAATGTGAGTCAAAATAAAAAATCTATATCAAATACTCAACATACTATGTATTTGAATTGTGCAGATCATAAATAGGCCTAATGTAAACTTCATATGAATTTCAAAATGTTTGAAATACAAATATGATATGAAGCCACCTTTTCACTGAGTGTGGGGAAGTATGCCTTGTAATGTCTGGTCTCCACTGGTGTGGTGGGGCTCCCAAATCAAATCAGTATCAAAATTCTTAACTTATGCTAAAACAATTGTGACACTATAGTCTTATCATGTATTTTTCATGCTATGGCTACTGACTGATGCATTAGATAGATAGATAGATAGATAGATAGATAGATAGATGGCTACATATTTATTCACCTTGTTTAACTACTACCACATGTTTATAGCCTAATCTAGGGCCTAGGCTATGGCCCCCGTGTGTCTGCCAAGGGGCCTGCACTGAACGATTGTGCTGATACCTTTTGCACCCATCTCGTTCGCAAATCAGCTAATTACATAATACTTCTACTTTTACTTTCAGTACTTGAGTAGTATTTTAAAAAATAAACTACTTGCAATACTTAAGTACAAAACATGTTTAATACTTTAGTACTTCCACTTAAGTACGTTTTTTAAAGAGCACTTCTACTTCTACTCAAGTCACTTTTTTGATAGAGTACTTGTACTTCTACTCAAG
This sequence comes from Sardina pilchardus, assembly GCF_963854185.1. Lineage (NCBI taxonomy): Eukaryota > Metazoa > Chordata > Actinopteri > Clupeiformes > Clupeidae > Sardina > Sardina pilchardus. Next base: position 11,667,497 of record NC_084999.1, on the reverse strand, counting down.
TCTGGATCTCTAGTACTTTATACATCACTGGCCACAGCTTCGGAAGACGCACTCAAAAGCCAGGTAGGCTTGCTGGTGTTTTAAATGCGCATCGTGCTGTAGAATGCGGCACGCATGAACTGTCTGTCCATTGGGGACATTATTGGATTGAACACCGTTTGAGTTGGTCATACCGAACGCTGGCATTGACTCTGTGGATCTGGTGCTGTTATATCTCCATGCTACGTTGATTCTCCGCTTTGACTCTTTGAAATTACCGCTGCTCTGCTAATGTGCGTGACGTTTGTGGATCTGTGGAAGTGTTTGGATGCACTATAGCCTGCCTCCGTGCTACGTTGATTCTCCGCTTTGTTTCTTTGAAATTGCCGCTGCTCTGCTAATGTGCGTGGCGATTGTGGATCCGTGGAAATGTTTGGATGCATTGAAGCCTAGCTACCTCTATGCTATGTTGAATCTCAGCGTTGACTCTTTGAAATTGCCACTGCTTCGCTAATGTGTATGAAGTTTTGTACTTCTTGAAATTGTTTGGATGCACATTTATTTGATAAGTAACTGGAAAGAAGAAAATGAGTCAAAACGGTCAAGTTTCAAGCTCTGAAATGGAGAGTGAGGAAAGGCAATCTAAGCCTACAGCAAAGGCTCTGGCAAACAATATTGAAAGGCTTCAAAATGAAAGAAAAATGAGTGTGAATAAAATGAAAGCATGTCTCAAAGCAGAGGCTGACTTGGCAGCTTTAAGAACGAGACAACAATTATTAAAGGATAAGCATGAACTAGAAGAGGAGGAGGAACGGCTGCGCAAAAGGAAAGAACAACTTCAATTGGACGAGGAAATTGCAGCAAACATGGCAAAACTGGATGTGCTCAAATCTCGGAGCATCTTGAGAGAGAGAACTTCTGCATCAAAGCGCGCAGATGGAATGAAAGGACAAACCCTCCGTGCTAAAGCAAAGACATTTGTGCCACAGAGGTCACATGAAAGCCACAAACATTTAACTGTTCTTCACATTCCACAAAAAGAAAAAGACGAAGATCCGAACCAAGCTGAGAGGAAATCAGAGGTGTCCGTCGACAGCGCCCTGATGTCAAGTGGGCTTACAGGGGCTGGTGATCATGACTGTAAGCTACCAATAGTTCCGGTGCAAGTTAAGTCCAAGGAGGGCAGTACGATTGTCGCCACCTATGCTTTCTTGGACCCAGGAAGTACGGCAGTGTTCTGTTCAGAGGCTCTAAGGGAGAAACTCAACGTCCCAGGACAGATGGTCCACATTCTTCTACGGACGATGGGCCAAGAGAAAGTGGTGAGCAGCCATGTGGTGTCAGAACTGGAAGTGGCTGGCTTGACTGAGGAACAGTTCTGTGAGCTGCCCAAGGCCTACACACAAACACACATGCCAGTTCACAGAAGAAATATTCCAAAGCAGAGTGACATTCAGAAATGGCATTATCTGAAGCATGTTCACTTGCCTGAGATTGATGCAGGGATTGATCTGTTGATTGGGACAAATGTCTCCAAAGCCTTGGAACCATTGCAAGTGATTCACAGTGTCAGAGAAGGACCCTATGCGATCAGAACAATGTTGGGCTGGACGGTGAATGGGCCACTGAATGAAGACCGTGAAGGTGAGCAGCCAACGGTCAACAGAGTGTCAGTTGTGACTTTGAACGAACTGTGGCAGCAGCCACAGACAGACCCCTGAGTGCAGCATGGAGGAACAGCCTGGTATGGCAAGAGAGGAACAAAGGTTCATGGAGCCGGTTACGAGTTCTGCAAGACCGGTCAATGGTCATCAGATCAATCTGCAATTGAGGAATAAGGACGTTAGTATGCCAAACAGGGTGATCATTGAGCAGCGTTCCTTACATCTGAAGAAGAGGCTTCAGAAGGATTCCTCATTTCACCGACGGATGAGAGTGATGCCTAATCACCTACTGCTTTTAAAGACAATGCCATCTTTGCCACCAGGAGTCTTCCTGGAAGGGGACATGTACACACGGAGGCGATGGAAGCGGGTCCAGTACATGACCGGCCTGTTCTGGAAGAGCACACCACCTCGTAACTCCTGGGTCGTAGGACGAGTCCTTCAAACCTTTCCAGACCGAAGGGGCTATGTGCATCAGGTGCGCATCAAGACTAAGAAGCCTGCTCTGGCACTTACTATCATCATAGCATGTCTGCTGCAGGAGGCTGATCCTGGAGGGGGGGCAACTGTTCCAGAGGACAAGATCTAGATCTGACTAGACATCTGACTTTGACGCATGACTAATAGTGACTGTGGTGAACACAGATCACAGGGCTATGTGCTAGTAACCTCTGGCCCTACGACTGACTTTCTTACAGGATGATGAAGAAGAAGACAACAAAGAAGATTGTAATGTAATGTATTTTGTTTAGTTTAATTATTGCATGACTCCTATCGAGTAATTATTATGTAATAGCTTAATAATTAGGGGCTGGTATGTAGGAGCCACGATTATGTTTATTATTATAAATATATAGATTTTGATTATTGGTGAATTAGTAAGTAATATAATTTCATGGTTTATATTTGGGTTAATTGGGTTTTGTATTTTGTTAGTCTTTTGTGGTTTATTTTCATGACACGGTAATTGGGGGCGGTGACATCTAATTAGTTTATCAACAGGTGCACGGGAGGAAGTAGCTAGACACAGTGAGAGGGTGAGCTACTGGGAGGCCGTATTTTTTGTTGACCGCCGCTTAACGCTGTTTTCGATGTTTCCACTGTTTACGTTCTTTTTTGTTGGACTGCTGAGAACATATTTACTTTGAGCACGTTATGATTAAGTTGTTGGATTACCTTTTTCAATAAACCGGTCAAACGCATCCTGGAACTCAGCGGATATTCTTTTGCACGGCGCGTCATACAAGCAGCTACACCCATAACTTAGCCTCTCAGCGACTGCTCAGGGCCTAGTCGCTACAGATCCCAAATCTTAGCATATGGTGAGCTGCTGAGCTATGCCCATAGACTTCAGTGGAATAGTCTCTGCCTCTGCTCAGGAGGATTTTGACTCCTCATGCGATTCGGGTTCCAGGAAGTGACTTCTGATGAAGTATCTTGCTCTGCCTTAACAATCTTTGGTTCCGCTAACGAGGATCAACAGATGAAAAAAGCTTGGATTGGCATACCGGCGCCGGCGGGGTACTGTCAACAGCTGTCTGACAACATTCCCTCTACAAAACTGTCAGAATGAATGAGCTTAGGCCCTACTAGCAACTCCTTCTTTCTCAATAGATTGAATATCCAACTACAAAGTATTACTATTAATACAGTGCTTGTGTCTGATAATAACCATCAGAAGGAAGGTGCCACAAGGTTGTGTTTTACTTTAGTGTCCTTAATACACACACAGACACACAGACACACAGACACACAGACACACAGACACACAGACACAGACACAGACACAGACACAGACACAGACACAGACACAGACACAGACACAGACACAGACACAGACACAGACACACACTTGATAATGTTGCAGGCCTTCCTGTTTTTATTACATGATATATACAGACGACCAGGTGTACTGTAGCTGTTAATTGTAGTTTTCATACTTTTTTCCTCAGACTTGTACAGTATCTCACAGAATTTTGCACGCAATATTGACTTACTGCAAAAACCTTGCCTGTTCTCTACAATATACAATCAGTGACACGGTTAGGCTTAAATCACAGAGAGCATCTATTGCAAGCTACAATCTTCTCCTGTACTTCGTATATGCCTTATTAGTACGGTTTAGCAGTAGGCTACAGTGTAGTATATCCATTTGAATACGAAGGCAGTTTTGTCATGCATTGTGTATGAGTGGGCAAATGCATCCTCAGTTAATCAATAATCACTTTGCCGCACACTTCCTGTCCTCATGTAATGTTGGTAAATGATCTGAGCTGAAGTAGCCTAAATGCAATATGGGAAACATCAAGGCCAACCTCACTAAAGTGCCTGCGGATGTAGCCTACTGTAAGCAGACTTTTTCTAGCTTTGCCTGAGGCTGCTGGATGCTTTGTCTTTATCCTGGAGAATGGCGTTGCTATGGCCAAATGAGCCAGTCATGTTCCTGCCTCTCAGTTTGGATAAGGACACAGAACTCATAACAGAGCTGATATGTTTAAATGTTAAATGTTACAGTATAACGTTTATCCATTATTTTGTGCAGTATGCTATGAGTGTGCCTATACATTCACTTTTAAGATTGATTTGTTTATGTGGTGACAGTCTCAGACTATATATTCCCAAAGATTGAACTATCCCAAAATACAGGATTCAATTAAAGATACTTCATTGAATTCACTGCAAAAAGACAGGTTGTAGAGCCCTGTTGCCGACAATGGACTATCCATGCATGACTTCATTGGGGCGTGTTCATCCCATAATCACTTCCTTGCACTGACAACTTGCTCTGACCAGCTCTGGCTCTGACAAGAGGTTTTCATGCGAGTGTGATGCTGTAATTTAGTGCATTATTTGCCGATTGATATTAGCCTAGCTTGAGCCCTCCCATTTAGGTCGAATCAAAAATATTAGCCAACTTAATTGTAGACATCGTTGGCTCTGCTCTGCTGATGCAGCTATAACCACAGGTTCAATCTTAGGTTGTTGACGTTTTGAACAGTAGGCTATTTTCATAGTTGTTTTGCATGTAGGCCTACAGTAGACAGACTGGAATAATTACAAATCATTTATACTGTTGGCTTGCAGGTTACATGATGGCAGGGAATTTCATGTTCGCAGTGTTTGGGGTGAGAAAGCTGTCTGTTCCGAAAATATCTGTTCTGTCAATAGAAATTCTTTTTAAAAAATGTTTTTACACGCAGGCTCTTATAGAGCAGACTAAGTACAGTTGAGACATTGTATTGTATGCATACAGTTCAAATGCCTAAGCCTATCTTGTTATCAGCGTGCGCAGCAAACCCACGTTGTTATTTTTGACCCGCATGCGTTCTCTGTGATCATGGGAGAGATTGGAACAACCTGTCGGAAGACATCGGCAAACGTTTCTTTTCCCCCCTAAGGTAAGATTTTTTACCTCATATCTCTTCAACAATGAATGGCTCCTTATCCATACTGTTAGGCTACTGTTAAACTTGTATGTTTACAAATAATATTCTGTGCCCTAAAAACTCATATCATATTTCATGACATCGTGTCAGGCTATTGCAAACTCGAGAGAAATATGCAAGGTGGTCAGCGGGGTATAGGCTACAGTAATTTAGCTACCCGTTTCCACTGCCTAGTAATTAATTCTGTCTCCATTAGAAACCCAGCCCTGATTTTCTTCGGCACTATTACGTCACATGCTGTTTAGTTGTGCAGGGATAAAAGTTGGAAGTCACAATTATCCCATGTAAGACACAAAGGAAAATAGATTTTGATATTTATAATATTTTAACTGTCTATTGACACTGGACATATTTTCCAACATGAATATTATATGATAATAGCAGGTTTTGAAATAGGCAGGGGGATTCACCCTTTATGATGTTACAGTTTCTTACAGAGTTTATGTAAAGACAATAAGAGCATATGTAGAGGCTGTGTGTGTGTGTGTGTGTGTGTGTGTGTCTGTGTGTGTGTGTGTGTGTGTGTGTGTGTTTGTGTGTGTGTGTTTGTGTGTGTTTGTTTGTTTGCCCGCGCACGTGTGTGTGTGTGTGTGTGTTTGTGGCCAGAGTTTGCTGATCAAAGCTGACCCAATGTGTGTGTGTGTGTGTGTGTGTGTGTGTTTATGTTCACCAGGAGCATGTTCCAGAGTTAACTAATCAGGCCTTACCCAAAAGCTGGCTCCAGAATGGCCAATATTCTCACTGACACCCCTGTAAAGGAGGTCATCGAAGAGGGGAAAAATTGTCCTCCGTAAAGATGAAGATGAAGATACTGACAGAGAAAAACGGAAAAGGGGAAAAACGAAAAGCACAGAAAACACCCATTGCCTGGTGTGCGACGGGTGGTTTTCAAGGTCATAGCCGGGAGAGCAGTGGGTGTCCTGCTCCAGGTGTGGCATGTGGTCACCTGTGAAGTGTGCCACTGGTGGGCACAGCTACATACAGTATGTGCCATTACTGTGCGGAGTGGACCCCATATGGGTACAGTTGAAACAAAAATGTAGTGTTTGTGAGCTAATTGTGGAAAATATCAATTACTTGACAAGCAAAGAAATACATGAAAAATCGCTTTCTTTTCAGTTTTTGTGCGGTAGTGGAATAGCCAAAAAAAAAACAAAAAATGTCTCAACTGTATTGAGTCTACCAACTGTGTGTCGCTGTGCTAAACAAAGCTCTGTCATATATGATTTCTGGCAGGGTAATAATAATTCTCTTTTTCTTAATTTCCCAGCTCATTGAACTTAGCATTGGGTCGTTGGTACTTGCACTTGCTGTGATGTTGCAGCGCATAAATGTTGAGTACACCCCGTTAATTCGAGTAAGAGTTGCGCTTCTCCCATATGCTGCCGCGGTAAGTGTAGATGTGTGATATGGTAAGACTTGAGACGGACAGAAGAGTTGTCCTTTTACTTTATTAAGTGTTAAGGTGCCCTGCCATTACATATATTGTATTCAGCCTGTCTTCCTCTGCGTATTAACTCAGATCTTGCTGTCAGGACTGTGTCTTCTGCTTCCTGGGATAAAGCCATCACCTTCTTTGGTAAGCCCATTTCTTTCTCTCTCTCTCTCTCTCTCTCTCTCTCTCTCTCTCTCTCTCTCTCTCTCTCTCTCTCACACTCACACTCACACTCACACTCACACACACACACACACACACACCCTCCCCCCTCTCTCTCTCGTGCATGCACACACACATAGGCTACACATACACCCATAATTACTCTAAAATATCTGGAACTTATATTCCTCCTACTCAGTTTATTGTATGTTACAGTGCTTTGTAATTTTCAGTTGCTGTCCTGAAAGTAAAATGGGGGTTCATAGTCAAATAATGTCGGTGTAATATTGGAAAGTGAAATGAAAACTGAAAACAGTATTGCAGTTGTTTCAAATGATTATGATTGTATTTGGGTCCACAGATAAGATTTAATCTCTATGCTCACTTAGTGGATGCTTTGTTCAGTCTTGTATGTGTTGGATTCGTGGCAAGCAATATACCATACCGATCAACAGCCTCTGCTGAGGTACGTTTTGTTTATCTTAAAAAAAAAAGATTCCCACACAACTCCCAAGACTTTACTCAAGACTCATGAGTTCTTCCGGAATATCTGTAGGTTTTCCTATGTGCCCCAGTAGTAAAAGAAATCTTGAAACCTTGATTTCAATTTCAATTTGATTACAACCTTACAGCTCATTTTCTAGAGGGAGACAAGTTGTGTAATGTCATAAGGTGTTTTTGGACACAATAGTTCTAAGAACACGGTTCTAGGATAGCCCTAGATCTACACAGTTCTGAGGGCTTTTTTTACTGTTTGCATTTGCACCAGCAGAAGGAACGGAGACCTCATGATGTTGGATTAAAACATTGCACATAGCCTAAACTTGTTCAGCTCCCCCCTTAGATTTTTAAACAGTGAGAAATGGACAAAAAAAGGTTATTACGGACATACCCTTTATGTAGCTGCTAACATTACGACATTGTAATGTCTGCTAAATAGTTTGTAAACCTGCTTACAGTCTTCCAAGTGTCTCCCTTTATGGAAGCAGCCTATTCTTATGTGAACATAAAGTAGTGAAAGACGGACAGCGTTGATATTTGGGCTACTGAAGTTTATAGTAGGCTATTGCAGGCTAATAAAGGAGGCTAACATTACCATTTTGAATATTTGAAATATTCCCAATTGATATTCCGGAAAAGGACCATTGCAGAGTTAAACAAGCAAATTATACATGACTGAATACCTTTCATATCAAAATGAAACCACACCACAAATGTCCCATTGATATGTTTCTTCTTTGCTTTGCAGTACACTGTTAACAACATTTTACGTGTACTGATTGGTATGTCGGCGTTGGAATTTCTTCTTGGACTTTACATAGTATGTTATGGGTACAATCTACTACCTTCAGGTGAATCAGAAGTAAGTATTCATAACAAGTGTTACTGTTTTATATAGCTGTAAAACCACAATACTGTTTAAATTGGGAAAACTGCTTCCAGTCATGGAAAGTTGCATGGAAATACTCACTGAACACACGTTTAAATCAAGTCATTACATTACATGTACATTACATTACGTTTGGCTGACACTTTTTAACCAAAGCGAATTACAACATGGTAAACATTTTAAGCTTTTTAAAGCAATTCTAATTCTAACAACAACAAAAAAAGGTAGAGTGCAGTTAGAGTAAGTGCATCAATGAGTGCAATTGTCCGGAGGGGGAATGCAGCTGGGAATGTCCGCCATCTTGTTGTCCCTGTCAAGGTTGCCATGGTCGTGGACACCTCAACAGGCACAATCAGGTGGTGAGTCAAAGCTCAGCAAGGCTAGTTCTAAGTAGTGTCTGGGTCTTCAGAAGTTAAGAATGTGGAGAGGGATGTTCCTACTCTAGTAGTAACTGGTAGTGCATTCAACCAACAAGGAACATGGGAGGAAGGCTTGTGGTAGCATGTGCAAGTTGGATGACATTACAACAAGTGGCTTTACAACAAATTGTATATTTTAATTGTTGTATAATCTGAAATCACACACCAATGGTTGTTTGAGTATAAGCAAAGGTCAGAAAGACTGTCTATATGGAGCTTGTGGCCGCGAACAAGGTTTGCAATATGATACCTATAGCCTATACTTTGGTGGTGGAAAAACATGCATGAGTTGTTTGCTGTGTGTTTTTGGTGTTTGGTGTTTCATGTCTTGTCTCCTTCTAGGGAAGCCCAGTGCCAAAGCCCGTCTCCAGCACCACCACCGACCCACTGTGCCCCACAGACACAGAACCTCATCGTGGTCCAACTGAGGGGGAGACACCTGATCCAAAAGCTGAAATGAATTAAGCCGTATTAATGTATTTCTCTGACAGTATTTGCATGACCTTTTAAAAGACTATATCTTACTAGCCTGGGTGTTGCCATGCTGCTTTGCACGCGATTTCATTCACACTGCAAAGGCAGCCTGGAAACTACCGCCCTAATTTTTGCCTGAGATAGGGGACCAATCACAGAACAGCAGGGAAAGCAAGACGATGGTGAGCTATGCACAGACACATTTGATAGACATCTGTGGCGGCCAATGAACGGGCATTTCTTCAAATACGAGAAAATTAACGTATGGTTGCCAGACCACGTCTCATTGAGATGTGGTCGTCAGCCAGGCTAATATCTTACAGGAATGTACATGGCTTGTTCCTAACTCCTGTGTCTCATTGTGATCCACTTGTACAGTATATGCCTGTGTTTTTCTGCATAATCTACCTCTTTTTATTGTGATCTACTGTTATAATTGTCAATGAGTGCGTTTACATGGACCTTCATATCCTGTTTAGGGTTTTTTGAAGGATTCCGTTTCTGTGTTTGTACTTGTAAACCTAGTGACGCTAGCTTGGGTACCCCAAAATAAATTGTGGTACTTCCGCATACATACTGTATGCCTTATCACTGTTTTGTGATTGTTACCGACTAGAACACATTAATATGACGCATTAATGAGTAACCGGAGTCAAAGTATTTATCATCTTCATGACCAGGTTTCTCTATGTTAATGTAAACACTATAGGCCTATCCTGAATATATGATAATAAAAAAAAAAAACACATCAGCCTTTCACCAGGAGACTGCATAGAGAGAGACAGTCAATGTGTAACTCATCATTGGAGATAGTAAAGTCTTATGAGTGTAACGGATGCCAGCTAGCTGAGCCAAAGATCCTTCATTACTCCGCTTTAACCCTCTCTGGCTGAGCTGTGCGTGTGGAGCGTTGGTAAACCTCACTCCTCGACGCTTCTAGAAAGCCTAGGTTTTTAACTCGATTGCCACCACGCCCAACTCCCTATCCAAGGTGCTGCTGTTTCGCGGGTTCGAGTCCTGGCATGTGCAGGGCTGAATCGCGCTGGTTGGACACAATGCATGTTACATGAGCATGGGTTAAATATAGGGCTGTCAATCGATTAAAGTTGTTACAATTCTAATTAATTACACACTCTGTGAGTAATTCATCTAAATTAATCGCATATACAATTTTTGCTGTGAAAATAATATTTCAATTCAAAGGAATCACTGAATAATCAGACACAGGCCACAGTTATAACCTAGGGGACATAATGGAATTAATACGCCCCTCACTGTCAACACTATTTTTTTGCATTGATGTGGTACTTTAGATTCGACAAACTCGTGTGATGTGCAAATTCCTTGCTGCAGACATTGCTGCAGGTAAAAGAGAAAGATTGGTAAAAGGTAAAAGATTGTAGGTAAAAAAAAAGAAAAAAAGAGATATGACAAAGATGATTACACGCGGGTGGTGCCTTCCTAATGAAAATTAAGTCATGTCTCTCTTGAATTCTCCTTTTATCACTTTCCCTCTGTAGCCTACATGGAAAAGTGTGTCTTATCTTACCACATCCAAACACAGATATCAATTATGTCAACATGTTTCAACAAGTGCAATGTAACAGAAAATGTCATTATTTATAATGATCGAAATAGTTCATTTTTGCAATCCAATCTAAAATGTAAAAATAGGCCTACAATATGTCAGCATGCAAACACACCTCTACATTACATTACATTTGGCTGACGCTTTTTAACCAAAGCGACTTGCAACATACAACACAGACACCTACACCCATTCCTGTCTCCGACTCTGCTCACTGTGGTGAATGGTCTGCATAGAGGTGACGATGAACTACACCCTGGTGCTGGGTGAACCCTGCCTGATCTGGATCTGATTTGGATTTCGCCCGGCAGCTCAGGCTGGAAACCTGCATATCTATCTGTCCTGCTTCCTGTCCACATCTGCTGGGTCCAATCACAAACTGACTTATCCACCAGGCACATCCAGATTGTTTGTCTGATTGGTTGAAGGACTATCCAAACGTACAGTACATTGAACTATGCCCATTGATCACGCCTCTTCTGCAGTAGAAATAAAGCGCAGACTCCCCAGACTAATGTTCAATCTCAAAAGATTGATCTTATGGTGATAGCCAGACTACCCTAATGCCTTATCTGTCTCACAGCAGTGAACAATTGATCCTCAATCTCTGCCTCCATCTACAGGCAAATATGAGAGACTCACAATTTGTTACCAATATGTATGCAGAGTTAGATCAAGGAGAAAGAGAGAAAGAAGTAGCCTGTAAGTCATCATTATTGAAATGAGCTACAACAATAAATGTTTATCAACACATATTGCTATTGTAATAGGCCTACAGTATAATGTATCACGAGTTGTAGAATTATGTTATTACAGGACAAAATTAAATGATTGCTCTTACACACTCAATTACACTAACATAGGGTTGGGTACCTATCGCATTTGAACCGATATCTACTGTATACCGGTGCCGGTACACACACACACACACACACACACAAAACACAAATCTCACAAATTACCATGTAGGCTAAATGTTTTACTCATAATATGACAACAACAATGACTGAGGGAATTTGACAATCTATTTTGACGGTAGCTTAGTTAATATGGAGGCTAAAAGATAACAGGTGCAAACTGCAAACATATCAATCATTGATATTTACTGTAAGGCCACACATGGCACTAATGTAGAGCTTCAGCTGCAGTCTGTTAAGTTGTGTGGTCTGTTTATTTCCAATTGACCATGGTAATAACCATGCCATGAATGTTTGTACATACAGTATGATATGACAGTGAGCAAGTTGATGAAAAGAATAACATTTTTTAACCTTATTTTAGAGATTTGGGATGGGACATTCACACCCTCTCACATTTGCCTCTCTTCCAGTTAACATCAGCAGAACATGAGAGATAAGATCTACACCTTGGTGTGTGTGTAAGTGTTTGTGGGTGTGCATGTGTGTGTAGGTGCTTGTGGGTTTCCATGTATGTGTGTCACCTGTCACCTCCAACGCACTCTCCGACCTGGACAAACTGTTCAAACGACTTACTCAGCCCCCCTTAAATGTTGCCTATTAAGTTAGCCATAGTTACTTTCATTTTTAAGACAGACATACTGTAACGTTACACTCAGACATGAGTTCAGATGGTGCACTCCGCTCCTGATGCACATGAAAGTCCCGAAATTTAACGATTTCATGTGAACCAATACCCGGTAATACCGATGAGATTCGGTCGGTACTGGTAAAAGTACAGGGTCGGTACCCAACCTACCCTACCAACATTGACAATTATATTGGAAGTAGCTGATGCAGGTAAGCCTCGATTCCTTCCAAGTGGGATGCCCTCAGCCAAAAAATGGCCACCATGAGACAAAAGAGACTGCTAAAGAGGGCGAGGAAAAAGAAAGCCTGAAAAATGACTTACGTTTTGAAAATATATCGAGGGCTGAGAAGCAAAGGGGCGTAAGTGACATTTTGGTCAAAATTGAGTTATATCACCTGAAAGCTCTTGATGAGCTCTTTCTACAAAATTATAGAAGTAAAATATTTAGAAATATAAAGTTATTGAACAAAAACCAAAGGTCTTTAACTGTGAACATATAGTAGCAGTTAGATTTGTTTTGGCTCTCCTGTAAAGTTGGTGAAATGTCACTACGCCCCATTTGCTTCTCAGCCCTTTGTCTTGGTCTACAGTGACACCAATAAGGAAAAATCATTGAAGGGCATAAATATGTGCCACAATTATGAATTAGCCTATCCATTGTATGCCTATTTTATACTCTATAAAGCCCCCTTAGCCACCAAAACAGTTGATAATCTTTTTCTAAAGTATATAACATCCCTTACATTTAGTGAATGGGATTTTAGACCATTCCTCTTAACAAAATCTACAGAATCCAGAATCCCTGGTCCTCACTTATGCATTTTCCTCTTTGGCTCACCAAACTGTTTTTCTAGATCAGATTAGAGGATTGAGATCATGGCAGAAGTTTAATCTTGAGTTCAGTAAAGTCCCCCCGTAAGAAGGCTGTTATTCAATGACAGGAGTGGTGAGAAAGGGGACAGATCTACTGTAAAGACGGATAGGCTATCTTGAGAAAAAGACACTTTCTCCAGAATGAATTTAATCAAGCCCGTATCCTTTCCGGGAATGTAGTTGTTAACTGCTGCAGCTGTCATCTGTCAAGTCCGTAGGAGCAGCAACATTTCCGGAAAGGTATTGGCTCGAATAAATTCATTTTGGACTCTCTATCTGACCACATGAAGACCTCGGGATACTTAGGGATACTTCAATAAAAACAAAAAATCCGAATATCTGTTGAATAAAAATAACAAAATCTGAATATCTGTTGAATATCCAATATGAATCTAACTTCACCTCGGTGGATCCGAGACCAAGACAAGACCAAAGACGGTCGAGACTGTGACAAGCAGAGACACGTAAAAGTGGTCTCGAGACCAAGACCGGTCTCGAGAGTCGAGACATCCAACTCAAACTCACAGATAACCCAGAAAGAGTAAAAATGATAATGTTTTTTTTTTTTGAAAAGAAACTCAATTATTCAGCTTTTCGATAAAACATCTTTACAAACTGGGGATGAAAGAGTTGACAAGAGCAACACCGCTTGTCGGAAAGTTCATACAGTACAGACCTCTGAACTGGATCTACTGACAATGGATGGTGAGAAACCCCAAACATTTTTTTCGAGAAACTGAATCAAATAGTCTGCTGTAGGCCTACTCTGACTGGAAATGGGCGTAGACAGATTGCGAGCATCATATTTAAAGGAGGCACAGTGAGTTTTCGGACACAGGCTATCCTCAAATCTGCATACTAAGCTGCTGCCTCTTTATTCAAAGTTAATTTGATAGGCCTATATGGCGCCAGAAGTAGACAATTACTGTGCCATTTACTTTGCAAGCAATGGTGAAGAACCCTTTGTGAAGGTGAGTTTGCGAGAAAAACCCCATCGAGAGAAAGCTTATAGATTTAATAGCTTATAATAGCTTTAAAGGGATATTCCGCCATTTTTGGAAATACGCTCATTTTCCACCTCCCCTCGAGCAAAACAATCGATATTTACCTTGTTCCCGTTCATCCAGCCATTCTGTGAGTCTGGCGATACAACTTTTAGCTTCAGCCTAGCATAGATCACTGAATCTGATTAGACCATTAGCTTCTCGCCTGCTAGCTTCATGTTTAAAAGTGACTAAGATTTCTGATAATTTTCCCATTTAAAACGTGTCTCCTCTCAAGTTAGAAAGTGCAATAAGACCAACTGAAAATGAAACCTGGCGTTTTTCTAGGCTGATTTGACATGGAACTACACTCTCATCTGGCGTAATAATCAAGGCAACTTGCAAACGTACCATAGGCGCAGTGATATCGTACGCAGCATCTGAAAATAGTCCCCATAGACATCAAGCAGTAGTAGTGCCAGTAGCTGCAAGTTGCCTTGATTATTACGCCAGATGAGAATGTAGTTCCATGTCAAATCAGCCTAGAAAAACGGCAGGGTTCATTTTCAGTTGGTCTTATTGCACTTTCTAACTTGAGAGGAAACACGTTTTAAATGGGAAAATTACCAGAAATATTAGTCACTTTTAAACATGAAGCTAGCAGGCGAGAAGCTAATGGTCTAATCCGATTCAATGATCTATGCTAGGCTGAAGCTAAAAGTTGTATCGCCAGACTCACAGAATGGCTGGATGAACGGGAACAAGGTAAATATCGATTGTTTTGCTCGAGGGAAGGTGGAAAATGAGCGTATTTCCACAAATGGCGGAATATCCCTTTAATAGCTTCATTCCAATAGTAGTTTTGAGTCGTTCAAGATGAATGAAGGCATATTTATTCAATATGCATTTAGTCTATTAATGTTCTTATGGTTAGGTTTGTATGTTTTAGCGTTGTTTTGTTACCATTAGGCCATTGATTAAATTGAAATTGTTTTCATTATTGTTTTATTCCATAGTTATTGTTATTATATAATTTATTTAATGACTTTATTGTTTAACTACTATTCATTGTTTTATTTTCATTGGATTGCTTATATTGACACTATTTTTAGTTTAAGTAGCTATTCTCTTTAGTCCACACTCGATCAACTGCTAAATTTAATTATTGTGTTGTTTTGTTTGTATGTCGCTTTTGTCTGCTAAGCACCACCACCATAACCATAACCATAACTATTAGAGTAATCTTATGACAAAATATCCATGGAGAAAAGCTAAACAGGTGTGTGTGTGTGTGTGTGTGTGTGTGTGTGTGTGTGTGTGTGTGTGTGTGTGTGTGTGTGTGTGTGTGTGTGTGTGTGTGTGTGTTACATTGTAGTTGAACTTTCGCATCATCCAACACATGTAGAACATAGAATTAAAAGCTCTTCTTCTGTTTAATATAGGCCTACAACACTGAGAATTTCATAGAATGTCCTAAGAAACCACACAATATTCTTAACTAATATACCACGTCTTCTGAAGATCATCAGACACCATAAGGGCAGACAAAGCTTATGTAGCTTGGAGGATGAAAAGCCTGAAGATATGCGTCCAGAGCTGAGAGACCCCAGTGAAATACTACTGGATCAACACCTTGAAAGAGTTAGTCACTGTGGTTTCATTCACAAATTTTTGTCATCTTCAGGAGCCAAATGTACTGTTTTCGGTTATATTTTGCACCAGACAATGGCTCGGTAATGGGTCCTAACATCCTGAAATGCTGGCTATAAATCAAAATGTTATGGTACAGTTGTAATTTCTGTACATTTAATGTTTCTTTGTTAATCAATAAATTCATTGTGCTTTTTGTTTTACTTCAGCTGGTCGCCCACCTACCTGCTCGAACTCAAGGCTATCCATGGCAACTGTTGTACAGTACAGCTGTTCATGGCACCAGCCTCAGAACTCTCTACAGCAATATGGCGAGCATAGACAGGCCTGTTCTCCTTGTCATCAAGGACATGAAAAAACAGGTAACAATCTCCTGTTTCAGCCTCATGCTTGTCTTTCTGACATAACACTTGATACAAATCAATACTGTCTCAGATCGTCTAATTGTCTCCACTCTTGTGTTTAACCCATTTACAGTACATGCACTATATATTTTCATGGCCACACTCACACACACACTCACACACACACTCACACACACACACACACACACACACACACACACACACACACACACACACACACACACACACACACACATACACACACACACACACACACACACACACAATTCCTAGAATTATCATGTGAACAATTGTTTGAGTATGGAAAGAACATCAGTACTCATGTCCCCTCTGCAGGTGTTTGGTGCTTTCTCCTCCCATCCTTTCCGAATGAGCAGAAGCTGCTATGGAACAGGAGAGACCTTCCTCTACACCTTCAGTCCAGAGTTTAAGGTATAGCGTAAATGTTAATGCAATATTCTTTATCATTAGGCATCGTTTCCATGGATATTACGGTATTCATGTCCATTATATTTGTAGTATTTGGTGATCCTTTTGTCCACAGTGGACATTAATGTGAGTCTTTCATGCCTACACAGATGTTCAGCTGGACTGGGGAAAACTCCTACTTTCTGAAGGGCTTCAGAGATTCTCTACAGTTAGGGGGAGGCGGGTGAGTTTTACTGTAGATGTGAACATGCAGTAATTTGTACAGCACAGTGCAATGCAGTAGCTAGTCATTTGTTCATCCTTCCAGCTTTTTCTGACGACCTGTTAGGCCCACTTCTGACCCGTGTTTAACCCTGCTTTTTCTCCTGATATCCTTCAGGGGTCCCTTTGGACTCTGGCTTGATGCTGATCTGAATCGTGGCTCCAGCTTTTCTTGCAGCACTTTTAACAACCAGCCTCTCTCTGGCCACCATGACTTCGCTGTGCAGGAGCTGGAGGTATGGACGTTTGAGTGAGAACAGAGATGACCATGGAATGGAATGTGTGGAATATTGAACAGCAATTTAGCATCATAAAGGCCAAAGAGCTGGTGCTGAATCTTAGAAAGAAAAGCTGGTGCTAAATCTGGTGATAGTTGATGCAGGCTGACTTTTTTTTGTTTGTTTCTTAAGAAAGATGAGACATAATTGTGCCTTTTAACCAGTTTGGAAATGTTCAGGGACTGAGAGATCTGCAGATTTTTATTTTGTTTTATTTTAGTTTTGTATTTATTTATTTTTTTTATCTCCGAGACCAAAAATCATTGAAGGGCATATGTGCCACAATTATGAATTATTGCCACCATTGTAATTTATACTTTATAAAGCCCCCTTTGCCACCAAAACAGTTGATAATCTTTTTCTAACATCCCATACATTTAGTGAATGGGATTTTGGACCATTCCTCTTTACGAAATCTACCCACATCGTCCAAATTCTGTTTTTCTAGATCAGATTAGAGGATTGAGATCATGGCAGAAGTTTAATTTCGTGCTCAGTAAAGTTCCCCTTTACGAAGGGCGTTATTCAATGACAGGAGTGGTGAGAAAGGGACAAATTTGAAGACTGATTTCTTGAGAAAAAGACACTTGAAGAACACATCACCACTGTAACACACACTCATATTTATAGCTACATATATATAGCAATCTGATCAAATTCACACCTCGTGTTTGACATTTCCCTTTGGAGGTATGGGTTGGATAATTCCACTATCATATCACACCTGTACCTAATGTTAAACGTCAAACTGATACAGAATGTGTTAAAGTAGCCAAGCCTTTGTGGGTGGGGGGAATAACTTACAGTATTAGCTCTAGGTCTACACACCATTCGTTTTTGCATGGGAGAGGAAACCACAAGGGAAGTGCTCTGAAGTGAATGTAATGCATGGCTGTGTCTCAAACCATGTACTTCCGTCAGTACACTGCTGCACACTGAGAGCTTACGTGCATATTGCCTACTTTTCAATGGTTAGTATTGTCCTAATACCTGCACTATACACTTTCTAGTGCACCCTAGCATAAGGAACCTTGGGGTGATGTTTGATAACTTATACTTATGTGCTGGGTTCCCCAAATGCCATTACAATTAAATATATGGTTAACTTTCCTCTTTACAAAATCTATCCACATCGTCCAGATTCCTTGGTCCTCACTTATGCATTTTCCTCTTTGTCTCACCAAACTGTTTTTCCATGAGATCAGATTAGAGGATTGAGATCAGTTATTCAATTACAGGAATGGTGAGAAAGGGGACAGATTTAAAGACGGATTTAAACTTGAGAAGAAGACACTGTCTTGAAGAATTCAATTCAATTCAATTAAAGAAAAACGTTATGTATCCCCGAGGGGCAATTTCTCCATGCAGGCATAGTGACATATGACGCACAACATATAATACATACAGTATAAGACAGGACAACAGGACAGGTGTGCGTGTGTGTACCTTAACCTGTTTGCCATACCCCGCCCCCGCCTTAATCTTACAATGTAAAGCACTACACATATTTTACATGACATTACATTACTATGCTACGTAACAATCTGATGTATAAAAATGATGTAGAATGTTGGGGGGAGGTGGTGGAGGGGGGTATTTGACCCGGTACAGGTACAGGTTATGCATAAGTGGACTTGTGGTGATAGGGCGTTTGCTGTTGCGGCCCCCAAACTCTGGAATGCACTGCCCATGGAGGTTAGGTCTGCAGACAGTAGGACAGTAGACAGACTCTTTAGGATGGCTTTTTAAAACCAGTGACATTACCTTTATTTGGTATGGGGCCCTATTCTTGCCAAAAAGAAAATTAAAATGAAAACAGTGAAATGAAAGGATGGTAATGAAAATTAAATGACAAATAGACGTTTTCAATTTTGTCCCAAATGTATCTTGCTTATCAGGAAAATTAAAAGCCAAATGTATTCATTTGATTTTTTTTTAATTTGGCAGGATAGTTGCACTGACACTTTGAAAATTAAATGGCAAAACGAGTTTTTCATTTTAATTTCACTGTTTTCATTTTAATTTTCTTTTTGGCAGGAATAAGGCCCCATATATTTGGTTCATTATGTATGTATGTATGAATGTATGTATGTTTTATTTATTGCCTTTTCTTTTATTTTCTTTCTCTTTATTTATGTATTCTTAAATGTATTCTTATGTTTGAATATTATTTGTTTTTAACTCTCTGGTGTTTTTATTGTATGCATCTTTATTATTATTAATATTATTATTATTGTGTGCATTTTTTTATTATGCATAGATTTTTATTCATGTTATGTGTATTTTATATTATGTACTGTAAAGCACGTTGGGATTTTATTTGTGAAAAGGGCTATGCAAATAAAATACTTACTTAATTATTTGTGTGTTCTTAATATCTGAAGTATGCAAGTAGGCAGTTTGAGATATAGCTTATTATGTGTCACATAAGTGGACATATCCTATCTAAAGTTTTTTGTCTGACATTTAAAGGAGCTTCAATGACCCCTCAGACATACTGTCTAGTTATACAGTGAGAAAAGCTGTAGGCCTACTAGGCCACAGCATTTATTCAGTAGAAATATATTATTGTTACTAGTGGGTGTGAGGGTTCAGCTGTGTTGTGTGTCCACTGCAACACACTCCCTGTATGTTGAGGGTAAGTGATGGCAGAGCAATGACCGAATGTTGATCCGCAGGCCTTTCCAGGTGTGGAGCAATTTCCATACTGATGGAGTTTATCAAGATGCTCTCGACAGTGTAGCGGTAGAAGTTGTACAGACAGACAGGCTGACCTCTTTTGGTTTCCTGAGAAAGAAGAGACTTTATTGTGCCTTTTTAAACCAGATTGGAAATGTTGAGGGACCAGAGAACCATTCATTTATTTATTTACTTACTTAGGCTACTTACTTACTTACTCCGAGACCATCATGCCACAACGAAAGAGAACTACAGTATTTCTATAGAAGTTTTACATTAATATAGGCCTAATAATTATATGATGTTCTGTAATAACTTTGTAATAGTCTTGCCCTTGGGTCTTAGTGGGCCTAGCCTACTTGGTGTGTCCAAAATAGACTACTACGATTCTTGAAATATCTAGTTTTCCTGTGAGATTAGCCTACTATAATATTTTGTCCCACTATAATAGAAGAATAGTTATTTTTCGCAAGGGTGCTATTAAATAATTCACGCAACTACAGTAGCCTAAGACAGTTTTGCCTCCAGACGCGCAGAAATATACTGTAGTTTACACATAACCAGCCTAGATTCTCTTGGCAGTGCTTTACGAGTTAAATTACGTAGCTTTGCCACAACCAATGAGATGTCTTTACACTTCTGACATAACCAGGAAGGTTATTTCTCCATGTTGACAATTGTGGGCGAAAGTGAGCTGAAACTGTGACATGCCCCGTGATTGCGTTATGATATAAATTAATTTTCCCGCCGGAGCAGTATTTTCCAACAGTGACCTTAGCCTACAGCCAGACTTTACTTTGCAAAGCCGAGATGTGTGAGTGTTAGCTTTTGGCTAACTAGCAAATTACTTTTGTCTAGGTAATGTTGCAGTGCATGTGTCTTCATGGAAAAGGTACGGAGAATCTTAGTTCACCTGTCTAAGGATAAAGGTGTGCCGCAGTGCGCCCGCTTCGTGCAGGTTAGTTTATTTTCAACTGCTGCCAGTGGCAAAGACATCTGAGTGTGTAGAATCTACACAGGTCTGTCACTGGCAGCAGCATACACTGCAGACAGCCTAGTTGTGCAAGTGTCACACGTGTTACTGTAACAAGTATCACACATGCTAATGCTGTCACTGTCATTTTGTTTCTATTTCAGAGCATCACCGGGCACTTTGCGGGCAGCTGTCCTGAGGATGACCATGTGAAAGTGAGCTGTTCCCTTGAGAATAATCGCTTTATTATCGAAAATGGAAACTTGACGCAACTTAGGGTAGGCTAATGCTTGGTATTTTAATTATTACTATGTCTAACAGTATATAGGCTATTTGTTTAGGTAGCCACAATGGACATTGGAGATTAATCTGAGCAATTGTGATTTGTGAATAAATGTCATACTACAGAGGGCGCAATTCTGTCCATTCAAATATCTGACAGAAACTGAGGCAGGTTCTCTCCCGGATGAAATATTAAACCGTGGAGTGGACGTTGGTGTCGCCATCCTCTTACAGTCATCAGATCAGAAGGTGCTGTTGACGCGACGGGCTGCTAGTCTCAGAATTTTCCCAAGCGTCTGGGTTCCACCAGGTATAGCCTAAATGCAACTGGCTGAATATAGACATGTTAATGGCAGCACGCAGTTCTGGTAGGCTACTTCTAATCACATAGATTATTGTTTTTCAGGTGGTCACGTTGAACTAGATGAAACAGTAGGTTGTGTTACATTTTATTATGATTGCCTCTAAAACATTTTGACAGTCTTTGATTTTTTTTTCCTCAAAGGAAAACAAACAATTTTGATTAATTTTGAATACATTTCTTGCTAGTTACTGGATGCTGGACTGAGAGAATTGAAAGAAGAGACAGGACTAGAGCTGGACCCTAATGATGTTGCATCCCAGTTGCTTGGTCTGTGGGAGGTAGGTAAAGCAACAAATACAGTACACGGCACCTGTGTGCACTGGCTTTAAAGTTCACACTGCATTCTCGAAGTTTAAGAAAGTCATGCCATTAAGTTTCTTAAAGTTTATATTTGTTCTTGTGTGGTAATTCCCTTATGTATCTGTGAATGATTATGGGTACGGTAACAGTAGACAACCTTTCTTACAAACTGGACACACAAAGATGCATGTGGGTATGCATTTATATACAGTATATTATATAAATGTGTATTATTCTAACACATATTAACGTATGCTAATCACATAGCAGATATAAACCTGCTTTCACTTTGTTTAAATCATTTTATTGCATTTCCACAGTCGGTATACCCACCCATGTTGTCAAGAGGACCTCCCAAGAGGCATCACATAGTCACCTACATGCTTCTGCACTGTTCACTTTCTCACCTGCAGCTTCAGGTAGGTATGGTGGTGCCCTTGGAGCAGTTTACTAGCCTGGCTAACAACGTCTGCAGTTTCTTTTTGATTTTCAAGGAATCATAACCAGCAGTGAAATTAAACTTTGGTTAATTAATTAAAGGTTGGTAGATTAAACTCTTACCAAATCCTTTTGGAAGTACCTCAGACATATCAATCTAGTCAACAAACAAAGGTTTTAAATGCAGTTGTTTATTCATTTTCAAAGGAAATATGGGAAGTATGTCAGTCACTTACAGTTACTACACCATCAGCGCAGCTTTTGGTTGTGTACAAAAGTGCCTAAATTGTGTTCTTGTGTCTACTGTATCTTCACCACACCGGGTAAGAGACATGTTCCTTAGAATTGCATTTTTGGACATCAATTCCCATGGGAGAGTGTCCAGACGAATCTGCCAGAACAAATTCAGTGCACTCTCCGGGTTGTCTGATTCCCAGGCTAGTAGTTCAGTGCAATCAGTGGATGTTGTACTTTTGCCCAGAATTGTTCTCCAAATGATTTTGGCATTGCAAGAGCTGTAATGACAATCCACCCAGTTGGCTGCTTGCTTGGTTAATTTGGAATAGCACATAACCTTCAGAGAGGTGCAGAGCAAATTTAGTACGTCATTGTACTTTTTCTCATTTCTGAGGCCATGGTGAAAATACAAGTATTCACAATTGTGTCTAAGTGTTTCATGCATAATTGCTGGACCATTTCAAGACTTTTAATTGGTTTTTAATATATTCAGTGTGGTTCTGAAATTAGAAACACATGTATAAAACACTGTAAGACTGTGTAAACACATGTATGATAACAGCATTCCATGTTGGTATGTTGTTGGTATTATCCACTTTGCTCAACCGCTCAAAGTAGGTTGAAGCATCTTACATGCACCCATGTAATGATTTTTTCACTCTAATGGACCTCCACCAAACAATGAAACATAGAAGTGTGTGTTTCAGGCACCATTTATGTAATACTGAATCTCCATTTAAATGATACAATCTTGAATAGAGAGTCACTGGCTCAGTCAAGCGCCCTGGAATTCCTTTCACTTGATCCCCAGGCATCCCTGAAACCAGAGCCTGCAGAAGTGAGTGGTTGCTTATGGGTGGATACCAACCTGGTCAAAGCCATAGTCGCCGCAGTGGATGGCGAGGAGGAGGACCCTGGCCCTATACCCACTAACACGGCCCAGTCTGTTAGGTACTGTTGACCATATTTGATACACTCATGTAGAATTGTGGTTTTATGTTATTTCACGTTAAGTCGATAGAACTAGTCACAAATGTCAGATATTGATCTTACATTGCCCTCCGCATTTATTGACACCCCTGGCTAAGATGAGTAAAAAGAGGTATGAAAAACCTGTTTATGTTTTTCTTTTCTTTTCTTTTCTTTATCTTAGTTTCACAATGAAATCAGTGAAGAAAAATCCAAGCTTGAAAGGAAGCAAATTGATCCTCAAAACTCATTTACAAAGATAAAATACCAACATGTGATTTTTATGTCTATACGTCTTTTTGCTCATCTTAACCACTCCGTATTGTCACATATGGAATGTATGAAGCCATTTACCGTTATCAAACCAAAGACTGATTAGCACCATTTTGTAATATATATAGTAAATCTCTTAGATTGTCTCCAATCCCAATGTTAATGTCCTACAAAACATCATAAAATATCTTTTTTATCTGTGTGTGTGTGTGTGTGTATGTGTGTGTGTGTGTGTGTGTGTGTGTGTGTGTGTGTGTGTGTGTGTGTGTGTGTGTGTGTGTGTGTGTGTGTGTGTGTGTGTGTGTGTTGACTGTCTAGTGTCATGGAGGTCTCCCCCACCGGTGAACTGAGTGAGTCTGCCATGCCTGCGTCTGTGCTCTGCAACCGGGCCCCAGCCCATGGTGAGGATGTGGAGCGTGTCAGCACTGGAACAAAGTTTGCCTTAGAGCTGTGGCTGAAGACCTTAGAGTCCCAGGGCTGAACACCACTGAGACTAGGGGCCTTTCTCATTCGTCTTTTTATCTATCCTCCTTTCCTTCCTTCCTTCCTCAGTGAGGACGAGGACCGAGGAAGGAAGGGAGGATAGATAAAAAAGATGAATGAGCAGGGCCCAAGGTGCTGATGCGTCTCCTCTTAAAACGACAGTCAAGTCGAAGTGTTTTTGAAATGCCAGGGGTGATTTTTGTGAATACACAATCAAGGTGTACTGGAGTGTTTTCTCTGATGAGAGATGAAAAAAAAACATGCTGCCTTTGATATACTACAAACAAAATACATATCTTCTCTGTTATTCTCAGAAAATCCTTGTCTTTTCTAGCCACATGGTGGCAGCATCAACATAGTTACCAAGCTGTCTACAACACCTCTATAAAAATAAAGACCTCAACATTAAAAACATGGCTTGGAGTGATTTTGGTTTAAATAGTCTCGGTGTTTATGTGATGTTTATAAAAGTATCAGTCCCATTTTAAATTGAATGTGGTTTGTTACTCAATTAATCCCTAAATTAGAGTTAGTAATAGGCAATGACATTAAGTATGTGTGTGTGGGGGGGGGGGGGATCACTGTAAGTGTTTTTCTGTAAGTCAGACTATTGAGTCATTGGAATAATGTAGTGTGAAGATCCTGTGAGCCTAGATGAGGCAGTCACCTCAGTGGGGGCTGCTCATTGAGGTGACCGGTTGCCCACAGGTTGTTGAGGGATAACGCTTCATCTACAGTAGCTAGCTGGTCGAGCTCAGTGATATCAGTCTTTTGTGAGAAATCACCCTAAGAAATTTCCCAGGCACACCTTTACAAAATATGGTAGCTATGTAAATAACCATGAACAATACTAACCGTAATGCACACCTGGCTCTTACCCAAGAACACCTTGTATAATTCCACAGTTTGAGAACCACTGCCTACGCTCACTGAAGGCTAATATGCTAAGCTGGAAACCTGTTAAGATACATCTCAGTTTTTTAACAGTACAGTATATTTGAGTTATAGGCCATGTCCACTTCCCTTGTCCGTTATTTGTTTTCAGGTGTCAAATGACAGATTATGCATGCATGTTTTAGGCATAGGGCATATAGGCCCCACTTTATCTGAAAGTGCACTGATATTGTGCCTGTGAGATGTATGTCATATATAAGTAGTGTGTGCTTGGTAATGACTGACATGGTTTACAAGGCTCAATTAACGTGACACTATTAAGACATCACCCCAACAAATTAATATGCAACTCTAAATTATTGTATCCACCCCCATTATGACCTATGATCCAGGGATACCGGCACAAGGTCTGTGTCATGGGTCTGTTATGTGTTTTGTATCCCAATCATTTCCAAGCTAATTTCTTTGCAACAATGTTGCCAACAAGCACATCATTTCACAAAACAACATTCAGCTGATGACACGTGATTGTGCTCTTAGCATTCATAATGTTTTTAGGAATTTTGATAGTGTTTGAGAGTACAGTCAGTCCTCGTTATAACCTTATCATTATCATTTTGCCGCTATCGACGTGTGAACACCTATTGAACCGTACACTTTTCTAAAGAAGTACAGATGGCCTTGTCTTGATTTGTTGTTTGTTCCATTAAGATTAAATCAATGTGGCCATTCAAAGTTGAGGTGAGTTATTTGTAATCGCTCCGATAGCTTACTGCAGAAAACCAACCTTTTGAGATTGGAGAAGACTGTGCCTGTGCCTCCGAATTCTCAGAGGTGTGCTATCGTGTCAAAGACACACATGATGGTTAAAAACAGCTAATAATGAGAAGAATAGCTGAATACATTTTTTACTTAATATCAGACTGTGAACCTTAACTTAATCACAATCACAAGCTGAAATATAACAATACATTTGAACTTAATATACATTAATTACATTAATGTTAATAGGCTATACATTGCATTACATACTATTAATGGAATATATTATGTATTTTATGTTATATTTGACTTATGTAAAGCACATTCTGTTGACAAAAGTGCTCTATAAATAAAGATTATTATTATTAATAAAGCATGTATCACACATAGTATGTAGAATGGTTTGATGTTGGGGCTGTGTTACTGTAACATGGTGTATTGAATAAGTTGCCAATGAAAAGTATTGGACAGGAAGCACAAGTGATATTGAAAAGTTTAAGAGAGTTGTCATGACCAAATGCTCAATGTTAACTTTTGATCTTACCAATAGGCCACTATTTATGGTGACGCTAACAGCATCTGGCAGACAATTGTTTACCCAAAATAACTCACAGAACTGGATGGTGGGACAAATATTTGTTCATATCATGTGAGTCACACACGGATGTGTTATCGTCATTAGCGTGTGGAGTTGTTTAATGCATTTACATCATTTTCGGCTCCACCCAAACACCTGACCATATCAGGGCTGACTATGAATCATTAACAGGCAACACCTCTCGCTCAGCCTGTGCCCAGCACACAATGTTGTATGGTATTGTTACTGGAAAATAATTTGTGTGTGGTTTACACTGCAATTTAGATATTTTCAAGCAATGTCATGCAAGATGTAATGGTACATCAGATACTGTATATTATATGGGTGGTTTTGCCACAGTACAGACAAGGCTAAATTGTCATGAATGTATGGAATTATACCAAAGAACCTTAGTGTTGCAAAACTTGTCAAGATAATTTATGTGATAATTGGTACACAATACATTTCATTCATGACCTACATCCAATTAGCAATTTATCCATAACAACGCAATTATACGTACAATTTATTGAATACTTAAACATAACCAAAAAACAAAACTCTCAACATAATGTTATACAGTACATGACAACCTGTGTATTTCTAAATTACATTAAGTTTGATCATTTCAAATTCTCATATTCAATAACTTACAGACAGTACAACAATAAAATTAAAATTTGATCAAGAGAAAAAAAATCTATATACACTATATTGGCAAAAGTATTACTCGCATATGAAATTAAATGACATCTTAATTGATAGGGTTTAATATGACGTTGGTCTACCCTTTGCAGCTATAACAGCTTGAATTCTTCCGGGAAGGCTTTCCACAAGGTTTAGGAGTATGTTTTTGACCATTCTTCAAGAAGCACATTTGTGAAGTCACACACTGATATTGGACGTGGGCTGGCTCTCAGTCTCCACTCTAATTCATCCCAAAGTTGTTCTATCAGGTTGAGGTCAGGTCAGGACTGTGTGAAGTCCAGTCAAACACACCAAACTTTGTCATCCATGTTTTTATGGACCTTGCTTTGTGCACTGGTGCACAGTCATGTTGCACCAGGAAGGGGCCATCTCCAAACTGTTCCCACAAAGTTGGGAGCATGGAATCGTCACAGAGTCCTGACCTCAACCCAATAAAACACCTTTGGGATGAAATATATAATGGAGACTGAAAGCCAGTCTCCTTGTCCAACATCAGTGTGTGACCTCACAAATGCACTTCTGGAAGAATGGTAAAGAATTTCCGTATACACACTCCTAAACCTTGTGGTAAGCCTGTAGAGATGAAGCTGTTATAGCTGAAAAGGGTGGACCGACATCAAAATAAATCCTTTGGATTAAGAATGGGGAGTCAAGGCAGGTGCCCCAATACTTTTGCCAATGTAGTGTATGTTTAAAAAGAATGACATGAGTATAAAAAACATTTTTGGTACTTATTTTACGATTCAGTGATTGTTATTTATCAGACAGTACATTTTGATGATTCTTTAGTGGCACACTATTGGGTGGTTGAACCAGTTATTGTCCTCTCACACCTTCCTGTGTTAAAGTGCAACAGCATATTAATGAACAGCATGTTTCAGTAAACAAATGTGTTTTGAAGGTATAACAGCATTTGGTTTTGTTATTATATGACTATATGAATATATAGCAGACCTATTCTATTTAAGCCTTCATACTGTACATGTACAGTATGTACAAACCATTAGACAGCCGATCACTTCACGCTGGGATTGACCACATACATTCCACTTCTGTTCTTAGGATTATTGTTGTCCTGTTGAAAGTAACGGTTTAAATCTTAAAGGGGTTTTGATCACTGTGCACTGTTTTGGTTCAGAACCAAAGAGTCAACAAAGCAGCCTTCTACAAGTATCTGAATATTTATTATCTAAAATGATTGACTGCTGCCCGGTAGCTGCAAAAACAATGATGGAAACAATGGATTGTACCTCCAATGTTGACAAAAATTAAATGACTTAATTTCATGTCATGCAAAATAGCTTGTTTGGTCATTGCGCTTCAGATCAATGAGCAGCTGCAATTTCCATTCGGCTAGAGCGTTTCCATGGTTGCGTGGCTTTGAGGGACCACTTAAGTGGGTATGAATATCTCCTGGTGTCTGCTCATAGAACTTGGCTGAATATATTACCATTAAAACTGATATACTGTAAGAGACTTGCTTACGCACTATCACACAATATATGCCAGGTCTCCGCGCCATCTGATGACGTATCCTACACACACACACTTGCACAATAATAGCTACTTCCAAGCTCTATTAAATAAGGTAAGATTTAGAACTTTAACCTCAAAGTTCATAATCGGGGTCCTTCTCATAGCATGGAGTCGCGACATCTTCTCACTGTTGGTAATGATGCCAGTGTCGCTGGTAAAGTACAGCAGCGTAGTCGGCCTGGTTTTCACTCACATACACGGCTCACCTCACTTTTTTCCCACTACCTCTGTGAGGACGGGGCATAAGCTAGTGTGACGTGTATATATTCTTACCTGCGCACAGTCAATGCACTCTTTGTTCTGACACATCAGGACCGGAGTTCGGCTAGAGTGAAATCCATTATGCATTGTGTACCACTGGGATGGAATTTTTAAAACTATTCAGAAGCAAACCACTTCGTGTTGTACAACCCCATGTCTTTTTTCCCCTGTCAAACATGTTTTATCCCAATGGCTATGGCACCTTATGGCTACTCTGAATTGTAGACAATTTGCATGAAATCCTTCAAGCATCATTCCATTCCTGACTCTCAGCGCAAATGTGGATTTGTTTTGACATTTAAACGTGACCTGTATTGTTCATGTGCGAGTGAATAAGTGAGCAACAGCTGTAACTATCGCTCTAGTAGAGGCAGGGATGAAGGCAGCCCAGTCCCTCTATGAGGAGGCTAGAGTTTCCCACGCCTCAGGTTTCCTAGTCAAAGAGAAAAGGGGGACAAAGAGGAGTCTATGAAAGCCGGGGGGACTTGAGAATGTTGGGAGTAGAAGGCCAAAACATCACTGCACCAAAGCTATGCCTGTGCCCACAGCCCTTTCCCTGGTGTGGACAGAGGCCACAAGCAGGACACTAAAAGAACTGAGAGCAGTCTTAGAGATGACCTGGGATTTTGATCAGTTTTTTTGTTTCTATTTCGCTCTCCAGACTGGGCTATTTTTCTGTGGTGTTGGGGTGCTGCGCTCTTTGTCCCTAAGCAATTTCATGTCAGTGACTATTCCAGAAATAAATCTGCCTTATCATCATGTGTGAGTGAGTGTGTGTGTGTTTGTGAGTGTGTCACACTGGCCACTAACAATACACACTATGTCCTGGTTTACAGTATCAACTGTAATAGCAACAGCTAATAATACCATCACTTCATATCATTGCAAGTGCTTCTAATGGAATTTCAGAGAGCTCCTTTTTAAGCAAACAGCACCACACTATTTACTTTTCAGGTGCCGACAGAGTATTACTCACGTAGGGTTTACCATTGGTTGGTAGATCAATGGTGGTGTGGCTTGAGTACATGGGGATGTCTGGATTAAAGGGCATGTAAGGATCCGACACATTCATGAAACCTCTCCCTCCACTCCGGCAGCAACAAAAATACACCTAGAAGGTAACAAGAAACAAAAACAGAGACAAGAGAGACTGTTGTCTTCGTAGGCACTGAGATATTACTGTGTTCAACACGGTTCCAAAGATCCTTAAATAATAATATTTTTCAACTGTCTCTGACTGGCAATTGTGTAGTGAGGTCAAATTGAATTCAGTGGCATCTTAACATGTCCTGAAGGACTTACTACATTATTTTGACATGATCAGGTTGTGACAATACAATATTGTGACAATATAACTACACTCTTAAAACGAATGTGTTAGAAACGATCTGGACCCTGTCTGTCCCTATCTGGACATATAGATGTGTTCAAAAAATAACACAAGTTGTGTTATTTTCAACACATTTGTTGTATGAGCTACACAGTACAACAAAAGCAATGTGTTGGAAATAACACAAATTGTGTTGTCCTTATCTGGACATAGATAGGCCTATGTGTTAAAAACAACATACCGCAAGTTGTGTTATCAGTCTAGTCAGTATGTTGGCAATTGGGTAGTTTAGCCTACATAGGTTTGATGGATATGTTGGAGATGGTGGACTCACCAGGAAAACAAGGAAGATGAGAAGGATGAAAAGGATCAATGCTGCCAAGACCAGAAGGGCAATGCCCCAGCCAGGGACTCCGGTCGAGGTGTCTGTTTCTGAGGCGTTTCCACCAGCACTGTGTTGCGTTGACGAAGACTGTTGTGTGGCTGATGGCACTATTGCTCCTGTTGTGGTTGTTTCATTATTAGTGCCATTTTTGGATGAGGTGTCCTCTGTAACTGTAGATATGTTCATGAAGTGACTTGTTGCTGGGTGTGTTGTTGTGTTGGCTATCAAAGTTGTACTGTTTACTTCTAACGGCTGTTTGGTGCTGAATGTGATGGTAGTATTACTAGACGAGACATCAGTAGATGAGGTCATGGCTGTAGGACCGCTGGTTGGGCTGGAGCTGCTGGAGTCAACTACAAGGATACAAGGATACATACAGTACATACATGTACATAGAAATACTAACGTAAAACATGTAGTGAAATTTATATTTTAGTGTTCAGCTTTTTCTGTGCAAGTGTGAAGAAAGACAGATTAATTTTTTTTAAAGAAATAGCGAGAGAGAGAGAGTATAACATGCAGTGTGTAGCTAGTAACTAGACAACTGTGATTAAATAATCATTTATTTATGTAATTAGAATACTGTAAAGAAAAAAATGGAAAATGTACTCTACCTTTAGCAAATCCATCTTGTAGACTCAGTGAAGAACTTGAATTTGCTTTACCGTTAAGTTCAAATAGAATTACATCTGGATTTATGTCGGTTGTTTCAAACTGTGTTGTTGATTCTGCGATGACAGACCCATTGCTGTAAAATATAAATAAATAAACCATTCACATTTATCCTGTTTTATGACATTCTGAACATTTCAAATTCTGATAGAAATGTGGAGCTTTGCATATGCCACACTCAGTGGAACTCTCACCTGAACATCATTTGTGTTACCCCTTGGTAATGGGCACCCGTGCCATTGAAGGCACGCTGGAACTGAAAAAGCAGTCACACGTTAATTCATATTTGCCATGCAGTACTGCTTTCCTTACACTTTAGAAGGTAGCCTACTGTATGTGCAGATGTTGACCTCACCAAGAAAATACATCAGGTTTTTATTAGCAGTTTTACAGCTGTGCTTTGGCCTCTTTTATAGGGCATATACAATTGAAGTGGATATTCTTTAATTCAAACACCAAATGAATATGAAAATGAGCCTGCATGGTTTGATCCCCGCATGAGTTCAGCTTTGTCTTGGCCCTATAGACCAGTCACAAGGCATTGGTTAGCATATAAAACTGCCCCTAAAAGTTTTTGGACAAATAAAAAGTGATAAACAATACTATAATAAGTACCATATGTCATACATTATGAGTAATTTGAGATCAAGACTTAAACAATGGGATATCGGACATGTGCTTATAACTATGCAACATATAGAAAATTTCCGGTTCAAATGTTCAAAACCAATGCAGACACTTTGAATACATTTTTGTTTGTCTCCAAATTACCATTAGCTCAATGTCATTTTATGTAGGCTACAACTGGAAATAGGAATGCCCATGTTTGTTTCTGCAGTTGAAATGATCTATAATGAAGAATATGTATCTATACCATCATATTGATGTTCTTCCAGATAATCACAATAGTAAATATCAATGACAACCACATGATGGGGAGCCACTGCATGTCACTTCACATAATATGTCTCTTACCAATGATTCAACTTCCATCCGGAGATTTTTATATTCTGTTGAGTTTGGATCACTGAGACTGTCATTGTAAATACGGTTTGTTATTTTGATGCTAATTAAGTAGGTGGTGGTGACAGGGGATGAGGTCGCAGTACTCTCCCCTGTAGTCAATGAGAGAGTGGGGCCAACATCGTCAGTATGATCTCCTGTAAATACAGTAAAAGCTCAGACTGATGATTGGATTCAATTCAGTTGTGTTTATTTGGTTTGTTTTTCTTTCATTACGAGGCATTAGTAAACTGCATTAATACGTTTGAACTCAGAAACTGGATATTGAGAGGCAAAAATGTTCCTGTGTCTAAAACACTAACAGTGAGACCAATACAACAGGCTAATTGAGTGTAAATATTAAAACACATTTTCTGAGATTTGGATTATGATTTAAAAAGAAGTCCTTGCAAATAGACAATGTTATATTGAATGTCTAGAATGAGAGAGTGAGTGAGTGATTGTGAGGCAAAATTTTTCCTGAGACTAAAACATTAATAGAGACCAATATGAGGCTAATTGAGTGTATCACAAGATTAAAATACATTTGGATGTAGATTTTGTACATAGATTTGGATTATGATTTTAAAAAGAAGTCCTTGCAAATAGACAATGTTATATTGAATGTCTCTAGAATGAGAGAGTTGCTGTGCAAAAGGCAGATCAGCCGATAACCATTACATTGTGTTGGCTATCAAAGGTTGACGAGAACTGTTTACTTCTAACGGCTGTTGAGGGCCTTTGATGCTGAATGTGATGTTACCAGTAGTATTAGTAGATGAGACAGATGAGATCATGGCTGTAGAACTGCTGAATGCTGCTGTCATGTTTTTGAATTCTGGAGATGTGATCGATGGTTGAGCTGAAGTTGGACTGGAGCTGTTGAAGTCAGCTGGAGGTGGAACACCTACAGTACAAGGATACAAGGATAGAAATACTAACGTAAAACATATAGTGAAATTTTGTGTTCAGCTTTTTCTGTGCGAGTGTGAAGAAAGAAAGATCAAGAAATATTTTTTTGTAAGAAATAGCAAAAGAGAGAGAGAAAGTCTAACATGCAGTTATTTTTGTTTATTTGGCTTGTTTTTCTTTCATTACGAGGCATTAGTAAACTGGATTATTGAATTCAAAAGCTGGATATTGAGAGGCAAAAGTGTTCCTGTGTCTAAAACACAAACAGTGAGACCAATACAACAGGCTAATTGAGTGTAAATATTAAAACACATTTTCTGAGATTTGGATTATGATTTAAAAAGAAGTTCTTGCAAATAGACAATGTTATATTGAATGTCTAGAATGAGAGAGTTGCTGTGCAAAAAACAGATCAGCTGAGAACCATTACGTTGTGTTGGCTATCAAAGAACGAGTACTGTTTACTTCTAACGCCTGTTAAGGGCCTTTGGTGCTGAATGTGATGTTTAGAAAAGGATTATGTTGTCGCACACTCAGTCTCAATCTCACACCACACCAACGTTTTGGCCAGTTGGCCTTTTCAAGGTTTCTCCTGAATGTGATGTTACCAGTATTATTAGTAGATGAGACATCAGTAGATGAGATCATGGCTGTAACGCTGACTGCTGCTGTTGTGTTGCTGAATTCTGGAGATGTGATTGACGGTTGAGCTGAAGTTGTGCTGGAGTTGCTGGAGTCAGCTGGAGATGGAACACCTACAAGGATACAAGAATACAAGGATAGAAATACTAATGCAAAACATGTCAAGTGTAGTGTTCAGCTTTTTCTGTGCAAGTGTGAAGAAAGAAAGATCAAGAAATATTTTTTGTAAGAAATATCAAGAGAGAGCCAGTTTATTTGGCTTGTTTTTCTTTCATTGTGAGGCATTAGTAAACTGCATTACAGATTTTCTCAGTCGCTTTGGTACTTTTCTCAGATCAGGATGAAACTTCTCATAACTATTGGTTCAAACTACACAACATCAAGTCATTTGTGCAGATCATAGTAGCAATTTGCCTTCCTCTGAAGAAATTGCAAATGGACATGAATCAGTTGCTTTCATACAATTCTGTGCTGTTTAACATGATCATTTGCTTATGTCATGTCAGTAAAAATGAACTATACTTGTAGATGCTGAAAAGTCGTGCCCAATAAAACTAATAGTCTTTATCTCATTGCTTGAGTCATTACATACAAAATTGTTGAACTAGTTATCAAATTCTGTCACAATGCTGTAGAATTGCAGAGCATACAGTAGAAATGTGAAACGTACGTATTCAGCGTCTTGCACTGACTTACTTTAGTGTATAGTGCTTTCTTGAGCATTTTCAGGTAGTGTCACCGAGTTTTGACCTTTATTTGCAATGGAAAACACTGGTATAGTGTCATAATGAAAACCTGACAAATCCATTTGATTATCTTGTTCATAAACATGGTGTCAAGACATCTCATTTTGATTACACTGGCAGTTTCATTGACATGAATACTTGCTTTTGAGGAATGGACTATCCATTTTGAGCATGTGACATACTTTTGCGGGTTATCCACTTCTAGGATTTGCAGTTTGCACTAATTGCTTTGAGAAATGCACCAAACAGCTGTGCAAATGTTAATAGTGATGTGAGAAAAGCACTAAATCGACAGAGAAAAACTGTAATGAGTTTGAATTTGGAAGCTGGATATTGTGAGGCAAAGGTTTTTCTGTGTCTGAAACACTAACAGTGAGACCATATAGGCTGATTGAGTGTACTTCACAATATTAAAATACATTTTCTGAGATTTGGATTATGATTTTAAAAATAAGTCTTATGTTATATTTGATGTGCAAAAGACAGATCAGCCGAGAACCATTATGTTTTAAGCAGTAGAGGCTAATGAAGTGGAATCGTAGGTCTAGGGGTTTTTTTTTCCAGAAAAAAATGTGTGGCAACAGACAACAAATTTGATTATTTTAAATGTAAAGCATCCTCTTACCTGAGAGCAATAAAACAAAGAAAATGACTGCAGTGCCAAAATTAGAAGATGGGGACATGTTGTAATCCATATCAATGAAACAACTCTCCATATACATGGAACGTTCCAGGTACAAATCTGCGGGTGAAATGAAACGCGTGCTGTGCAACAGAAAAGGAGTCTGTCTTTTATCATCGAGATGACTGCAGGTGCAACCTAAGGTGGGGCGTAGATGATGCACAATGCGTCACGATTACGTTCCAGACACGATGATAGCACTAACAGATTAGACGCACACAACAAATAAATACCTTGCACGCATAGGATTATATGTCAATCAATAATTTTAATGTGAAATTCTGTAGTAGGCTACCCACTCACCTGCATCTAGCTAAGTTTCCTCAACTTAAACAAACTTTCAATAGGCCTAAAACATTGCGAAGAAGACGAAAATGTCTACATTGGTCTACCACCAAATGTTTGATGAAATGTAATATACAAAACTGAGACTGGGAAGATCTCCTGCCTGTTTGATCTCAATAGTGAATAGTGTTGTAGGCCCTATATATTCATGGTTTACTTTATTGGGCTGGATATGCATAATTTAGCTCTTTTATGACGTCTCCAATAACACAGCCTCTACTCAAACCATTAGCCGTTGCATGGTTGAATCAACTTTTTCAGATATCATTCAGTTTGAGGCGAGAAGCGAGAGAGCTCCCTCGTGTGGCAGAAGCCCGCTGCGACTCTAAGCAAATCTGTATCTTTTGTCTTATATAACTTGGCCTGTCACCTTATTTCCTTGCAAATCATTATTTCCATTAGCAAGAAAGCGCAATATCCATTTGCTAGTCTTTTCGAAGCTAATAGGCCAGTCTATTGTCTAGGTAGCGTGATGTGTTTGAATAGCCTACCTGCCAGTCAATCAGAAATATTATAATGGAAATGTAGCCCCAATGCTCAGATGCGAGAAATAGTTATAATGCTATTTTAACAACGTTAATAATAATAATAATAATAATAATAATAATAGGAATATGTTGGTGTTTTATTGGACCTATCTATTTATTTATTTGCGTGTATCTCTCCTTCCAACTTCTGGCCCGCCTGGGGGCCTCGGCCACCACTTTGACAAACACCAACA